>NC_056069.1:68744709-69107209 GCF_016772045.2 Ovis aries
TCAGTCAGTAGAGAATCTGCCTGCAGTGCAGGAGACCCGGCTTCAATCCCCAGGTCAGGAAGATCCCCGGGAGAAGGAAATGGAAACCCTCTCCAGTATTCTTGCCTGGAAAATCCCAAGGACAGAGGAGCCTGGTGGGCTACAGTTCATGGGGTCATAAGAGTCAGGCACGACTTAGCAACTAAAGGACCATGCATAAAATGTGAACGTGAAATTGGAAAAGACCCTGATGCTAGGAAAGTTTGAAGCAAAAGGAGAAGAGGGCGGCAGAGGAAGAGATGGTTAGATAGCATCATCAGTTCAGTGCATATGAATTTGAACAAACTCCGCGAGATAGTAAAGGACAGGGAAGCTTGGTGTGCTACAGTCCATGGGGTCGCAAAGAGCTGGGCACGACTTAGCCAATGAACAACTACAAGTGTGCAAAATAGGAAGAGCTATTTTTTTTTAATTGACTACATAACACAACAAGGCTTAGGAATTAAACAAGTTGTCTGTCCTTCCTTCATATTCATTTCCTTGGCAAGGCCAAGAAAGGTACTACGGTTAGTTGGCAAGTAGGTTTCATTAAATCAAACCTGTCTACACCTAGGGATCTCCTTCATGGTCTACACTATCTTCCCTTAAGAGGTAATGCCCTCAAGTCAGACAAATGATACAGGGCAGAGCACACTGCAAACACCCCCCACGCCTGAAATCAACCAGTTAAAACATGGAGAGCCACCTTTCCAGGCCTCACTTAGGACATACACATTTATGAGAATTCTCATTATGTTCAAATCAAATTTGCGGGACACAGTTTTTCTCCTTGGGACTGAAGTGACTCCTGTGAAACACTGGTGCCTGGACTGTACACCTAATGACCCAGCAAGCCCTTGTTTTACAGACTTCCTGGGATCGGCTCCTTTGTTCTCTTCTGCAGCCGTGAGGTGAGCCGACTGCCGCCACCTCCTCCGTTGACGCCATCTATCTAGGGACGGAGTGTTCGTAGATAAAGCGCTTTCTCACTTTTTATGAAACTGATGACTTATCAACATTTTGCTTGAAGGCACAAGATACAGCCCCATCTTCATTCAGATCCATTAAATATGCCAGAGACCCAGCTGTCAATACCACTGTGGAGTAAATTTAATTTCCAGAGTCAATATAGAGCCAGCTGCATTAAGCATAAGATAATTCTGGCACATTATTAATTTGAATGGCCGTGTAAGGCATTGTCTAGACAAGATATAAGCCCAAGTTTTCATAGGCAATCTGTACATAAAATGAAGTATGCCAAGGCTGTAAAGAATACTAATAACACTGATCTGGCTTATTAACCAATATTGATTGCTTTTACTCCGACACGGCCCAGAGGCCTCAGAGGTGAAATGCTGAGACCTTCGGCACTAGCTCTCTTGTTCCGACAAAACAGTAAATATTCCGAAGGAGTTGCCAGGTGCAAAGTATATGAGGAATTTTTTTTTATGATAATGACTCAATTTGAAATTCTCAAAAAAAAATTGATAGCATGGTTATGGACTTCAGTATGATGGAAAATATTGCTGTTATTATCAGTAGCTGGAAACACCTACTCTTCGCAATGATTCTGATTAGGTATTGCACACTCCGAGTGCTTTCCGGAGATGTTTCTTTCATATTGTTGTCTTTCCAGGTCCTGTCCTGCTCAGCTTGATGCAATGTTAGTCACTGCTATTTATTACAGTCCTTGTCACTGGGTGTGGTTTGCCTCTTGAAGGTCAATGCCAGTCCACTGAACCATCCAATGCTGGTTTAGAACCATCACTGCCAGACCCCAAGAAGCAAGGGTAGAACACCCAGTCTCCTATCTACAGCTCCAGGCACCAGAGGATGGCCACATGTTGGCAGTTAAATTGTAAGGAACACGCAACACTGACACTAGCAAGACCCAGTATAGACCCAGATTATCAGGAACACTTGTAGCTCTCTGCCAGTCAGCCCTGGGGGAAAACCAATCCCAGAGACAGCCTGAGTCAAAGCGCTGGCTCTTCCACTCAGCAGACAGGGAGCTGCAGATGTAATTTAGCTTCCTCTGGTTCCGACAGAGACTAACCGGTGGGAAAGAACCCACCTGCCGGTGCGGGAGATGCAGAGACAGGGGTTCCATCCAAGAAGATCCCCTGGAGGAGGGCATGGCAACCCGCTCCAGTATTCTTGTCTGGAGAAGCCCTAGGACAGAGGATCCTGATAAGCTGCAGTACAGAGGGTTACAAAGAGTTGGATGTGACTGAAGCAACTTAGCAGCATTCAGGCGACTGATTTATATCAGTCAGTGTCCAACCAGAATGTGAGGCAGTTTTAGGGAAGAGGGAAATTAAAGCAGGGAATTTGTTTCCAGGTGATGAAAACAACAGAGAAGCCAAATAAGAGATTTTGAGCTAATCCAGAGATTAGCTGCGACAGGGTGCTTTGCTACCCCTGGGCTGGGGGACGGATGGGTGAGGGGGTTCTGCACACTGAAAGTTGACGACAGAGCTCTGGCTGTGACGGGGGCTGCCCAGAGGCAGCGTGACCAGTGAGGATGACACCAGGGTTGGAAGACACTTCCTGATGCAAACGGAGAGGGAAGAAGCACTCTGGCTTGTGGCCTCCTCCTTCCCTACAGCCGTTCAGCCAGCACCCAGAAGCCAGAGGCAAAGGAGGCCGGAGGGAACTGGACCCAGTGAGCCAGGGTGGGGTGGGCAGGGCTGAGGACGGACCAGGAGCAGAGACCACGCCGGGTGTGGGACGGAAGGAGACAAAGCAGAGGGAGCGTCTGGCTCCAGGGGAGCAGCCGCTTCCTCCCAACTATCAGTAGGAAAGCTTGGTCGCTAACGAGGACTGGCTTACTCTATAGCATGGGGAACTCTACTGAATGCTCTGCGGTGACCTAAGCGGGGAGGAAACCCAAAAATGGGGTGATATGTGTGTACACGTATCGCTGACTGACATGCATGGCGGATTCACCGTGCGGCACAGCAGAAATTAGCACAACATTGTAAACCAGCTGTACTCCAATAATCAGTGTAGACAAGTCTCGGTCTAGCTCCCACTCACCTAAGAAAATGAGAAAACAATGAAAACATACAATCTTCTGATACAACAATCTTTTCAGGAAAACTGAGTGTTTGATATTAAATTCATTGAACAGGTTTAATTGATGCTTTATCCAGGATGATTCTAGGTTTTCGGGAAGACCTGACATCCTGTAGTTTTACTCCAGTGGAAAAACATTTAGGTGAGTGATGACTCTACAGGGTGGCAAGTGCTAGCCTTTATGAACAATAGTGAGAGAACTGGCCTTGCCACAGGGATGCTGTACATGTGCAAAGGGTAAATCCCCATGTGTGGGTTTTTTAAGAGCAATGTGTCCGTCTGTGAGTCTCTCTCTGTCTATAACAGGTGGAATTCATTTAACATAAATAGACAATTAAGTGAAAAAATGAATATAAGTTGCTATTTTTCAGTGACTAGTTCCTTGTGGTAGAATAACATTCTGGGATTCGTTTTTAAAAGTGGTAAGTGTATAAACAGTTTGATTAGCATCTTAATTTGGAAATACCATATTTTAAAAGGCTAGCATACATCTCTCCTCTTCTGAAAAGAATGAAAGGCAAAGCAAAAAAAAAAAAAAAAAAAACAAACAACAAATAAATGAGCAAAAAGAAACCACAAAACACCAGAGCCACCACAAACAACAATGAGGACTGTAAAATAAGTGCCAAAGGACTCTTCATTTGCATAACCAGGGTGTCTTGATTTTGCAACGGGCCAAAAACACTGGTCTTGAAGAGATGGAAATATAAGAGCTTCCCATGGTTCACATCCATGAGCTAAAGTAACAAAGCTGCTCAAGAATATCCCTCCGCCTGGGGTGCAACTGGAAAGGAATCTCAGTACAAGTGGAGAAGTCACTCCCTCCACCTTGTCTACGAATTTAATTTAATTAATCTAATGATGAGTTCCAAGAGAGAGGGCTCCGATCACAGATTGGGTGCACCAGAGCTATCTGACCTGTGGTGCCAAGATATCCACAAGAAGGAATGTTCTGTAGGCAGGGACTGCAAGTGCACCTGTTTTCCTACGCCTCTAGGATGAAGAGTGATTTTTACATCTTTAAATGTTGTAAAGAGATAAAAAAATAATCTAAGGCTGCAAAGCCTAAGATGTATATTACCTGGCTTTCATTGAAAAAGTCTTCCAACTCCTGCTCCAAGCAGTGAACACAATGAAGTGTAAGCTCTGAGCTATCTGACGGCCAAATCTAATTTTGTGATTGATTGATGCTGTTGTTAAAAAAATATTTTCTGAGTCCTTACTAAGGGCCAGGCATTTCTCTAGGTGTTAGTGGGCGAAGGAAGTAAAGAAAGCAGAAAAGAAATTTTACTTTCTTTTCCTCTAGAGAAGAAAGAAAAAGACAAAAAATAAATCAGCACACTAGTCAGCTCTGGCTGTATAACAAGCCTCCTCCAAGGTTCTGTAATTAAAAAAAAAAAAAACAAACAAACCAACAGAAACCTGGCTATGAGTTACAAGCCGATGAGCACAAGGGATCAGGGATGCGTGCTGGTCTCAGTGGGCAGTATTTCTGGTCGTTCTGGGCTCAGGCTCAAGTGATAATCCTGGGAATTGGCTGGTCTTGGCTGGTCTTGGCTGGATTCACCTACAGATGTGTATCCAGAAGGGACTCACTAATCGCAGCTGGACCTGGCTGCTTTGTCTGCTCTGCCTGTCTCTTGGCCTCACTGAATTAGTAGGCACGCTTGGGTACCTCTATTCCATGATGCTCCATAAAAGTCTGGCTTAAAACTCATCCACTGAAAAACTAAGATCACGGCACCCACTCCCATCACTGCATGGCAAATCTTCAGAAGGGGGAGAAGTGGACGTAGTGACACGTTTTCTTCTCTTGGACTCCAAAGTTACTCCTTCCAAGGAGCAAACATCTTTCAATTTCATGGCTGCAGTCACCATCTGCAGTGATTTTAGAGCCGCAGTTAGGTTCAGGAATGGCCAGCTGAACCAGGGTCCGTGGTCAGAGGACGCTGCACAGTGCCCTGGACAGTGGGAGGGGAGGAAAGCGGGGGCCGTAGTGCAATCCACCGCAGGAGTAACTGACAAAGCATCAGCACCTGTGCATGCTAAGTCACGTCAGCCGTGTCCAGCTCTTTGTTACCCTACGCACTGCAGCCCACCGGGTTCCTCTGCATCAGCAGCTAATACAAATGATCAGACCTGAAGGAGCATAAAGAAGATGAAGGGTGGGATCTGGAGGGCAAGTTTAACTGGGATTCAAGGCTGGAACGGGGACCCTCTGATTGAAAGGACTAATACTGAAGCTGAAGCGCCAATACTTTGGCCACTTGATGCAAAGGACTGACTCGCTGGAAAAGACCCTGATGCTGGGAAAGATTGAAGGCAGGAAGAGAAGGGGATGACAGAGGATGAGATGGTTGGATGGCGTCACTGACTCAATGGACATGAGCTTGAGTAAACTCCGGGAGTTGGTGAGGGACAGGGAAGCCTGGCGTGCTGCAGTCTATGGGGTCACAAAGAGTCCGACACAACAGAGTGAGAAAACTGAACTGAACTGAACCTCACTGGACAGCACAGTCATCCAGCAAGGCGTTGCTCGGGCTGCCTGGATGGGAGGGGCCTGGTGTTACATGCACTGTCTGACTGAGGCTGCTTCTCCCAAACTGAGACACAGCATGGAATTCAGTGAAGTTTCGTTTCAGTAAAGAGCAGTCAACAAGTCGCCTTCTACAGCACTTCCAATTTGTTTCAAAGGAGAGAGTTTATTTACAGTAAGTTCGAGATGGAAGTGCTATGTTGATAGCTCCTCTGTCAGCCCTCCTTGGAGGGTTCATATCACTGAATGAAAGCTGAGATGGTGCCATAAAAGGAGAATCAGAACAGCCATTCATGCATGTATACAATCCTTGGGGTCTTCTCAACAAACATGGAAGCTGATGACACGAGGACACTAACTTTTGAATATTTCTAGTTAGTTAGAGCTAGCCTTGCTTGGAGTGGCTACGGAATGAAGTGCATCAAGCAGATATGGTGGAGACACATTCAGGACGGGGCAGTTTGGCTTGCAGAGGGAGCATGAACATGAAATGCAATTGTCCACGGCTTCTGCATGAGGCTTAGGCCAGCTGTGTTGGTGGAAACCCTTGAGACTCCTTCCTGGATACTTGGTTCCCACTTGGGCGGCTCACCACCTGCAGAAACTAAGCCAGTTTCCTTAGAAGGAAATCCTCACAGTCTTTGGTCTGAAGTATCTCTTACCTGGGATTTCATAGGCACGTGCAGTTCCCTGCATTTATTTCCTGAATGAGGATGACTCAGGCTGGCAGTCACCATTCCGCGTGCCCTGCATCGTATTATCCATTTGTAGGAAGTGAAAGGAGAAAACTCTTCTGCTTATTCCTCTGTCCTCTGTATGGCCATTCAGCATGTGCATAGCCCACTGACCCTCAAGGGCATGAATCTGAGCGAACTCCCGGAGGTGGTGACGGACAGAGGAGCCTGGCATGCTGCAGTCCATGGGGTCGCAAAGAGCTGGACACGACTTAGCCACTGAACAACAACCGATGTTGTTCATCATCAGCTTCCTCTCCTTTTTAATGTTTTCTTTTCTTGGGCTTTACAAAAAATTATAGAAAAGTCTTTGCTTTAATGACTTTATATCGTTGCATTTTTTATACCCTCTTCACACAGCCTGACATGGCATTCATTCTTTCTGACTGGTGCTCTACACAAGCAGATGTTTCCGTGAGCCGGAAGCGTTTTCAGACCTTATTCTCAGGAGGCTACAGCTAATTCAAAGCCCTTCAGGACAGAGAAGGTGTTTAAGCTGTTCTTTCCAGTAAGTCTCCGCCTATCTGCAGTGGAGTCCGTCCGCCATCATGTTGCACAGTCACTGGGTTTTGTTTGGTCCATCTAAGGTGCTCAGCCATTCTCTCTGGTCTCCACCAACCTAACCATCGTGCGTCATCCACACATTTTGTCCTCTTGCTACTCAGTTCCACTCAACATAATTAATAATCAGCCTGAAACTCTTTGTCCCCTCTAACCATACCTGTGATAACAGTGGGCAACTGAGAAGGTATATGAAAGGCAATTTCGAGACCAAATCTTCTTTAGGTTCTACCAACCAACCATACCACATCCAGGTTTTCAGAAAGACTACGCTGATCACTTCATTTTTCTTTTCCTCCTCTGGATCAGCCATGAGTATGTAGCTTTCCCCCCTCTAGGTCCTCTGTGGTTTTTTCTCCCCTGGGAGAAAGCCAGTTTGGATGCTCCAATGTAATTCCACAGACGTTCAATCATCTTCTCAGACACAGTACTGTGATGCGTTTGGCTCTAAAGAAAAGTCAAAATATTTTCCACAGCTGTTTCCACCATTGTATCATCATTTGAACAAATCCAAACTATTTATGGACTGGATTCTAGAATCCCTTCTATGGGATTCTATGTTTCAAGAGAAGAAAGGCAGAGACAAGGGTGTATGAGCTTGAGCAGGAAAGGAAGTAAGTAGCCCTCCACGCAAGCTCTCCCTGCTTTCATGGGTCATAATGGACACGCCAGTGCACACACACACATGTACCACAGTTCAGAGGCTGCTGCTTGTGGCTGAAGATCCTCCAAAAGTTTCTTACCTTTTTAGGAAAAAAAAAAAAAAAAGGCAGTCCTTTCCCTAGCCCCAGTGGCCCTGCCTCATCCCACCTGCTGGTTGGATTCTCTGGCCTCAGTACGCCTCCTCTATGCACCTGACCTCCGACCCATCTCTTCCATCTCTACTGCTCTCCTTCCTGGCTGAGCTTCCACTCCCACTGTCCTTAGGCAGGGTTGCTGTTCACTCCAGTCCGAACTCTGCCTACAGGCACCTCTCTGAGGAGTCTTTTCTGGACACACCTGCGAACCAGCAGCCTTGTTCAGAATCGCACGACTGCCTGGCGTGGCTTTGACTTTGCTCCTTCCTTCCTTCCCTCCTTCCTTTGCTGCTCCTGCTTCTTTCCTTCCCCCCTTTCTTCCTTGATTGCTCCCTTCTTTTTCCCTCCCTCTCTTCTTCTTTCCTTCCTTCTTTTCTTTCTTTTCCTTGTTCTTCCTTTCAACCGCATGCTTGCTTATCATCCTGTCTCTTCCCTTGATGAAGCTCCTGAAAACAGAGCCCTGGATGGTTGAATGGCTCTGCATCTTTCACTCCCAGAACTACACCCAGCACTTTGTAGGTGCTAAATGCTTGCTACATGAATACTGAATGGATTCTCTTTGATAAGAGAGAAAAATGAAGTGCTTTGCTCTAGTAGAACAATATACTATCAGTAAATGACTCAATCTTTGGGAAAGCAGCTGGTCTGGTTCCATCCCAGGAGCAGGAGCTGTTTCAGGCATGCATGGACCCTCCAGAAAGTGTTCCCTGGTGCAGGAAACTGCAGTGTGAGTTCCTTTCCATCGCCAACAAGGACTTGGGAAAATTCTGTTCAATCGCCAAGAAGCTACGGGATTTTGAGACTCTCACTAATTTCTCTGAGATGTTATTTCTTACTCACAGAATGTAGGATGGAATATGGTATGGCATGATGTCAAGGAAACTGAGTGTTATTATTTAAGCTATGTTTTACTTTTGTGATAATTAACTTCATATTTTCCTAAGAAAGAAGTATTTTAAAAGCATGGAAAGACCACTCACTGTGCACCCCATTGTCCCTGAATATTGATGGGGAAGACTTGTAGGCCCTGAAACAGCGCGTGAGAAGACAAAAGGAGGGCTGGACCCCTTAACTTTACAGACCTCACTCTGAAGGATGTGTGCTCAGGCAGAGGTCTACCACATACCAACAGACATGTCATCCCCACAGATGCGAACGTGTGCCTTGCCCTATTTTCACTTGAACAAATAACAGAAACTGTAAATCGTTGCATTCCAAATCAGTTTTAAAGGTGTATACTTAGTTTTTCATAGTCTAGACCCAAAAGGACCATATAAAGCAAGCTTATTAAGTATTTGAAGAAAAGCTATTTAAATGTCTATGAGTAGAGAAAAGGATGAATTCCAATACATTCATTGGAAGAAATATTACAGTCATTTAAAAATATGTGTACAAAATTACATAGCTCTAGAGAACAATGCTCCTGTTAAGTAAAAAAATGCAGAATGCAGAAACGTATGCACTCTGATTAGACTTTCACCGTGTATCTGCATATGTGTGGGCACAGGCTGGAAGAGAAAGCACAAAATCAATGTATTGTTGAGATGAGAAAATAATAGTGCTTTTAAAAACTATCTTCTTGTTCATTTATTGTTTACATACAAGGATCACAGAAAAGGGGATGGAATTCCCCTCTGAACCACAAGCGTTTGCCCACAGCGGGGCTCTTGCACCATTTGTTTGGGAGAACTTGTGGGCTTTCTAAGAAGCTGGCCTGGACTGGCTCCAACAGGGCTGCCACGTGGCTCCGTGTCCATGAAGCCTCCATCCTCAGCTGGAGCTAGGAAGGGAGGTGGACAGGGCAGACACAGATGAGTCAAAGTCAGGTGGCCTGGGGGGAAAGACCCGGGAAGGGAAGGACCCACACTGAGAGGAGCCAGACACAGGAGGAGAGGCGTGTTGTCACACAAGCCCCGGTTCTCGCCCGCCTCCAGCGCCTCCCTCCGCTGCGCCCTCGCCCTGGCCGGGCCCTCCCGTGTGCGCCCACGTGGGCGTCAGGACGGAGGCCCTGCGGGGGGCGTGGCCATCCATCTGGCCAAAGCGGATGACGCAGAGCTTTTGAGCAAGCTTCCATTTTGACCTTTGAGCTTGATTTACCGACCATCCAAGTCCATTTGAGCCGCTGTAACAGAATCCCCTAGACATGTTGGCTTACAAACAGCAGAACGTTTATTTCTCACAGTTTTGGAAATGTAAAGTCCAAGATCAAGGAGCTGGCAGGTTAGGTGTCTGGTGAGAAAGCCGCTTCTGGTTCACGGACGGCTGTCTTCTTGCCATGTCCTCACAGGCCCAAGGGGCAAGGGAGCGCTCTGGGGTCTCTGGGGCACCAGTACCATCATGATGGCCCCATCCTCATGGTACTAACCACCTCCTAATGCCCCACTTCCAAACACCATCACGCGCAGATTAAGTTTCAACATATGAATTTTGGGAAGACACACAGCTTCAGCCCAGAGACAGAATGAAGATACTGCCCCCTCCAAAGTAAAACTGAATTTGTAATTGTGCTTTTAGCTGGCATTTCTCATGTCTTTTCTAATAGCAACCTCATTTTTTTTACTTTAAAAATACTTAGATATCAAATTCACATGAAACATTTCAAAAATAGCAAAAAAAAAAAGAGAAAATTAAATGCTTACTGAATTACTTGCAGAAATCATCAAAGATGTTTTGCCATCTCTTTTAACATAAAAATGATTTTCAGAGAGTTCATGTTACTATAGTAGCACATATAAATGCATTTATTAATAGAGTATTGTGTATTTATTAGTAGAATATTACATTAATATACCCATTTTTTAAATTGCTCTTCTTTATCTGTGTAGTTTGAGGTTTAGAAATGATGATCTTACTGTGGGAGGGTGACAGAGAGGGGCTTACACACAGGAACCATAACTGCCGAATAAAACCCATCCCCTCAAGTCGCAGGGCTCTGCAGTAGGGAATGGAAGTTGGAAGCAGTGTTAGTTCCTGGCTGCAAACAGAATAGCTGAAAGTACCAGAAAGTTGTTATCATCTCACAGTCTGGAGGCCAGAAGCCTGGCCTCAAGGTATCAGCAGGACCACAGTCCCTCCAAAGGGTCTAAGGAAGCATCTCGTCTGGCCTCTACCAGGCTCGGCAGGCTCTGGGGCATCCCAGGCTTGTGGCTGCATCTTACCCATCTCTACATCTGTCTTTGCATGACCTGTCATCCCTCTATCTCTCTGGGATTATCTCTCTGGGTCCTCTCCTCTTCCCCAGGACACCACCATCAGATTTACGGCTGACCTTGGTGGCTGAGTCAGTAAAGAATCTTCCTGTAGTGTGGGAGACTCAGGTTTGATCCCTGGGTCAGGAAGATCCCCTGGAGAAGGCAGGGATGGGAACCCACACCAGCATTCTGGCCTGGAGAGTCCCACGGATAGAGGAGCTATGTGAGCTATGGTCCATGGGGTTGCAAAGAGTCAGACAGGGCTGAGTGACCACGTTTTCACATTCAGTTTTTCCAGTCTAACATGACTTCATCTTAACTTGATTACATCTTCAAATAAGGCCACACTGTGAGGCTCCAGACAGAGGCAGATTAGCTCAGTAGCAACTAACTCTGTTAGAAAGATGGGACTCTGAGGTGGTTCATGGTTGGGATGACACAGTCAGATAGTTGATTCAATTTATAAAACACTTCTTTGAAAAGTAAGTATACAAGCATCGCCAGTGCTTTCAATATTCCCAATCACAAAGGCAGCGCTGCTGTAAACACGGATAAGTAAATGAAACAGGAAGGAACTGTGGGAAAGCAGGGAGCACTCCCCCAGGGGCAGGGTGGCCCTGCCCTGAAGCTGCTGTCGCAGAGGCAGGTAAACCCAGATGTGCCCTCAAAGTCGGCGTAAGGGGGTGGCCAGAACATGCTGACTCTCTCCACACCTTGGAGACTGGGGTACAGGGTGTGACGGCGGCTGCTTCATACTTAGACACCAACTTGTTTAAACTTAGACCTCAAAAGAGCAAGCACACTTATTAAAGCTTAAAAATGTTTAAATGAATGGACAAATTCTACCTTAATACTTCAAATACTTTAACGAAACTGGAATGGACTGAATCCTATTTAACTAACCTGACTGGGTAGGTTACCACGAGCTGAGCACTAGGCTAGGTTTTTCTATAGTTATTACTTCAGGGATTGCCTGGTGGCTCAGATGGTAAAGAATCTGCCTGTAGTGCAGGAGACCTGGGTTATATGCTTGGATTGGGAAGATCCCCTGGAGAAGGAAACAGCCATCCACTCTAATATTCTTGCCTGGAGAATTTCATGGACAGAGGAGCCTGGCGGGCTACAATCCATGGGGGTCACGAAGAGTCAGACACAACTGAGGGACTAACACACACACACACATATTTGACTTTACAAGCAGATCCTTGTAAAGGAACTATAATTTCCTAGTGTTATGTATTGATAATCAGGAAGCTGATACTCAGAGAGCCTGTGTGACCTGCACAAGGTCACAGATGTCATCTGTGTACACGTGTTGCTACAGATCATTGTGCATTCTAGTGAAAGATGAGACTTCAAGTGATGGAAACTCTTGCAAGCAAACAAGGGGCTGTCATTGAGATCCTCAGCTCCCCCTCCCAGAACTGCCTGTCGCCTGGTTCCTGCACATCTCTGCCTTGTTTGAGCATCACATGAGGTTTTCTGAGAAAGTGATAACTAAAACAAGGCCTGTGCTTAGTCACTCAGTCATGCCCAACTCTTTGTGACCACATGGACTGTAGCCCATCAGGCTCCTCTGTCCATGGGGATTCTCCAGGCAAGAATACTGGAGTGGGTTGTATGCCCTCCTCCAGGGGATCTTCCCAACCCAGGGGTCAAACCCAGGTTTCCCACATCACAGGAGGATTCTTTACTGTCTGAGCCCCCAGGGAAGCCCAAAATAAGGCTTAGGGTGAATATATGTATATATACAGCTGAATCACTTTGTTGTAAACCTGAAACTAACACATTATTATAAATCAACTACATTCCAACAAAATTTTAAAAGAAGGAAAAAATAAATTTCTTCAAAATTTTTAAAGAAAGAAAGAAAAGAGGCTCAAGATAATGTTTTTCCCTGCCTATACAGATTATTTTTAAATCATAATTCTTAAAGAAAGCACCTGTAGTCTTCTACTCAGAAGCAGGGTGCTCAGCCAGAATCCCAGAGGACTTATTTTGAACACTGCCTCTCCCCGATCTCTGTTTCTCATTCCTTTTCCCTCTATTTCTCATTCTTGTGTAAGTCACGTCAGTAGTGTCTGACTCTTTGCACACCCGTGGACTGTGCCGTCAGGCGCCTCTGTCCACGGGATTCTCTGGCAAGGATACTAGAGGGTTTGCTGAGCCCTCTTCCAGGGGATCTTCCTGACCCAGGGATCGAATCTGCATCCCTTAAGTGCCCTGGATTGGCAGCAGGTTCTTTACCACTATGCCACCTGGGAAGTGACACCTTTTTCATTCTTATCCACTTGCTAATTGAGCCTGAGCCTCCATGGCCGTTCGGGCTGAATTCCGAACAGAAGGCCTCTAATCCTGACACGTGGCCTGAGCAAAGGAGAGAAGGTACAGCTTCATCAGGCAGCACGGGCCCCAGACCAGCACCAACCGCAGTCGCCTTCCTTGCTAGAGGGCCCTTGATCAAGAATGGCAGCGGGGAGCATGTGTCTGGACATCAGTCCTTTCTACTCTGTTTGAAAATAGGGCAAAGCTTCTCCTGCAATACAGGTTATGCCATCTCAACGATGACGCTTGGTGAGGCCAGCTTCTGACACATCGTATTTATACGAAATCCCATCCTGTTATTTTCAATTTCCTCAGGAAAGCTGTCGTTAGCAACACTTAATGACCAGCTTGAGGCAAAACCCAAGGTCTCCTCACCTCGAAAAGTCATAATCGGTAGCAGTGACGGGTGGAGAAGAGATTAGCACAATTACGAAATGCAGCCGCTGCTCCCAGAGCCCCAGGGCATGGCCGTCACCTTCTCGAGGTGACAAGCGACCTGAATGGCGATTCAGATGGACACGCTCGGCTGTGGCTCCCTTTGCTGTCCTGTCTCTGTCCCTCCGGAAGCCACCTGGAAGGACCCTGGCATTGAGATGGTATCCTCTCCACGTTCAGTGAGAAAGACATCCCTAAAATTGGTCTGATTCTCAAAGCATCATGTCACCACATAGTTAGTTACATGACATGAAATTGCTCTACGCAGGGTAAGTTCCCTTGGAAGGTTTTTTTTATTTTAAGAGACTGGAAATATGGGATATGCATTTTTAGGTAGGAACACATCTTTTCTTGAAGAGTTGGCAAGTGATTTATGTTGCTTACCTTTCAAAACGGAAGCCAGTCAAAGAGCTACGTATCATAAAAGAAAATGCACTCTTTAAAGGAAACAAAAATGAACCAAGAACACACATTGTGAGGACAAGTAGCTGTAATCTCTTAAATTGTCCATAGTGAGCCTGGGAATAAGACGCTGCAGAGAGTTTTCTAAAGGACCATCCTAATACATTTGGCCTCAGTGTCAAACATAGTGAATTCTGCCTTTTGTTCACCTGGATGGAAACTCAAGGAGTGTACCGTTGTTATAACTGAAACCATTTCAATTACTGGTGGACATGGAATGGCCATCTGAGCAAGCGGTGAAGGACAGGACAGGGAGGGGAAGGTGCTGATGCTGAGGGGATCTGCCTGTACCCCGTTGTCCGTGATTCTGGCTCTGACATCAGAGTATACCCACCTTGGCCCCAGGGTGGGGCCCTTGCAGGACTGTAAGTGGCACTTTATCCAGGAGAGACCTAACTCCAGTAGACAGGAGGGCCCACGCCAAGGCCAGTGTCCACTTCAGCTTCAGGAGCTTTTAGTAGACCCAGAAACCAAGCTACCACCACCTCCAGCTCCTGGGATAGAGCAGGAAAGGCGTTAGACCCTGGGCCTTGCTGCTGGCCGCTGCCAGGCCCCTGACAGCCTCCCTCCTCAGCTGCGCTGTTGTCCTGAGCATGCTCTGGGGGTTTGGGCAGGGCACCACCACACCCAGGCAACTGCAGGGACAAGGGGCCCCCAAAGGACAGTGCTTGTTTATCCTGCTGGGGAATTCTCAGCTCTAGTCAGATTTCCAAAGACACACAAACAATAAAAATCAAAACAACCCCAGCCCCACACACACATTCTTAGTGGCAACATAAAGAAGCTTCCTACAGTACAGCACGTTCAGACACTTTCCCCATCCTCACCTCCAGTGTGGACTGGGGTGTATCGCCAGCTTCTGCAGTTAAGATTTGACGACTCTTCTATTTATTCTGTTTAGTATCGTTCAGTTGTTATATAACCCCGAATACCAACCCACTCATTCTGTTCACGATACAACTGAAATTCTGTTCAAAAGAAAATAAAAAAGAAAATAAGATGATGAATACATTCTTTTCTCTGTGTGATTTTAGGATGCCTTTATATTAGAAATTCAGTTAACGTTCAAGTCTAACTTGGAGGTATTTTTAATTTGCAGATAAATTTAAAAAAAATATAAAATAGCAGAAAATGAGCTGGATAATAGCACATTCCTAAAAATCTTTATTCTTTACAGCACTAGTGTTAAGTTATACTGTCCACACTCTCACCGTTTAAACATTAATTTCATGTGAAAGTGGAAAAAAAAAATGTGAAAGTGTTAGTCGCTCAGTTGTGTCCAACTCCTTGCCATCCCATGGGCTGTAACCTGCTAAGCTCCTTTGTCCATGGAATTCTCCAGGCAAGAATACTGGAGTGGGTAGCCATTCCTTTCTCCAGGGGATCTTCCCAGCCCAGGGTTGGAAACTGGTCTGCATTTCAGGCAGATTCTTTAACATCTGAGCATGCTTCTGCACAGTAGGAACATTTGAGGGTGAGTGCTTAAGTTGAAGGGGATACTCTATCATTCCCCCAATAAAAGACCTTTAGACAAAGTCCTCTCAGCAGTCACGGGACTTGTAGTCACACTCCCTTTATCTTCATGGGAGGTGTCTTCATTTAAGGGGCTTGGGCTTGGGCAGAGACGCTCCTGTGGGCCTCAGCCACTTGCGGGGACAGCTCCTCCTCTAGAAAGAAGTAAGGAGTCCTGGCTGGGGTCTGGCACCTGCAAAGGTGGAACCCCAGAAGCCACTGACTATTTTAACCAGGCTCAATTTGTCTTTGAAAGAGATGCTTTAAAAAGCAAAAGAGCTTAAACAAACATGAAAGTAATCTAATTCAGACATAAACATGAAAGCTAATGAGATTAAGATGAATTGATCTAAATATTACTTAAAATAATTAGAAATGATTTTTGATGACATGCCACTTCAGTCGGGACACTTTTGTGTTACATTAGGAAGCCGGTGGATTATTGCTTTCTAGAATATTTTCTTGTTGTTTATGACCTTCAAAGAAGTCTCAGTGTTGGCAGACCCATCAGTTAAGACTTCTCCAAGCGATCAATGAGTGTCTGCGTCTCCCAAGGCTCTGCTATTAGTCTGTGACTCTCCCTTCTTAATACCTTGATGTGGGAACAGTGCCTTTGTCCTGCTTGAATTAGCTGCTTTCTCCTGACATAAAGTCACAGGTATATGGTTTCAGAGAGGATAGACACTTGGTTGTTTCAATCCTATGGCAGAAACATAAGAAAACAAACATACCATTGATTGTTGAAGGTTGCAGGTTGTAAGTCAACATAAAGGCGGAGATTCAGAGACCTGCAGGGTAAGCATTTCCAGGTCCACTTTAACCCTAGGTGTGTGGTAAGGCCAAGGGGGCCCGTGAAATACACATTTTTGTTTTGTTTTGAGCAAACTAAAATTCTGGTAGCCTTAGAGCTTAGGAGCCATTACCATTTGCTAAAGGCTTGTCACTGAGTCAAAAACAGAGCTTCCTGTGACATCTTGTAAAAATCTAGTGTTGATGGTTAAGAGCTCTTTATTCATCTTTTCTGCAGGAAAAACACCATCAGAATTAGAGAGCACTGGGTTGCAACTCACACTGTCTATGACCAAAACAAATATTCACTTACAAAGTAGAAATAGAGACACAGACATAGAGAACAAATGTATGGCTGACAAAGGAGGGGGTGGGACACATTGGGAGGCTGGCATTGACATGTATATACACTATTGATTGACTATTTGCGACCCCATGGACTCTAGCCCACCAGGCTCCTCTGTCCATGGGATTCTCCAGGCAAGAACACTGGAGTGGGGTTCTAGAAGATCTTCCAAACCCAGGGTTCGAACCTAGGTCTCCTGCTTTGCAGGTGGATTCTTTACCTATTGAGCCATTAGGGAATCCCAAGAATACTGGCATGGGTAGTCTATTCCGTCTCCAGTGGATCTTCCAAACCCAGGAATCAAGCCAGGGTCTCTCAAGAATACTAGAGTGAGTGGCCCATTCCTTTTTCAGAGTATCTTCCCTACTCAGGGATTGAACCAGGGTCTCCTGCATTGTAGGTGGATACTTTACCACCTGAGACACCAAGGAAAACCCTAAGTTATCATTAAAAGCTGTCCTAAGAATCACATTTCTGGTCCTCTTCAGCTTGCGAAGCAAAAGCACCCGTCACCTAGGTCAAACGTCGTTGGCATCATGAGCGGGCTTCACGTTCCCCTCCTGGACAGATCTGGGGAGAGGCTCTTACCTTTTCTTTGAGAAATAACACAAATTCCCAATCATGAAAGCGCCCACAGTCACGCCATAACCCATTTTCAGCCACTCACATAAAATTTTGCATTTCCTTATATTCCTGCATTTTCCTAATTTTTAAGTGTAGTTTTCTCCTAATAAGAAATATATCAAGGTAAATTGGTAGGAGGTCCCAAAATGTCAGGAAGATCCCCTGGAGAAGGAAATGGCAATCCACTCCAGCACTCTTGCCTGGAAAATCCCATAGACAGAGGAGCCTGATAGGCTACAGTCCATGGGGTCTCAAAGAGTCGGACACGACTGAGCGACTTCACTTTCACTTTCCAAAATGTAGTATGTGTTTTCCTTCTCATTTCTGAGTGGGGAAAAAAAAAAAAAGTAAGTCTATTGTCGACTAGTTGATTTTAAATCTTTTTTCCCCTTAATCATCTTTATTGAGGTATAATATAGATATATTAAAAACCCATCAATTTTAGGGGAAAGATGCAGTAAGTTCTGAGTAGCATATATGACTTTCGGTCACCACGACCCATCAGTCTATGATTTATTTCCGTTGCTCCAAAATGTCCCCTTGTATCACTTTGGAGTCGACTCTCGCTTCCATGTTGGACTCGGACGACGGCTGATCTGTCTGTCACTGTGCTTTAAGAAGCTCGTGTGAGCAAATCCTGCGTCTTGTTCTGTCTTCTTGCCCTGCGCACAGGGGCCAGTCTGACATGCTATGCATTCCTGAGTATCCTTGCAAGACGCATTGTATAAAATGAAGATTTCCTTGATGCTAACTACTGGTGAACGAACACATTTTCTCAAGCGTTTCACCAGCCTTGGATCTATGCTTCTTACCGTGTGACATAAACTCATATTTCATTATCACTTTGCTAAGCTCATCAGACTTCAGGGCGTGAAATATTCAATCTGCTGCACCCATCCTTACTGGCAGGTTTCTGGGCTGTAGGTGACATATACCATTGTTCTTGGATAATTATTGTTTACATTGGATCCAACATGGCCAAGCCCACTGTGACCAGAGCAGTGAGAAAGGATTTGTGGGGTCTTTTTAATCTTGTTCTTTCTAACTTTTCAAAATATTAGTCCCTCAGTCTTATCTGACTCTTTGTGACACCATACACTGTTGCCCGACAGGCTCCTCTGTCCATGGGATTCTCCAGGCAAGAATATTGGAGTGAGTAGCCATCTCTTTTTCCAGGGAATCTCCCCAACTCAAGGATGGATCCTGGGCCTCCCATATTGCAGGCAGATTCTTCACGGTCTGAGCCACCAGTGAACCCTGAGTGTGTGATAGACGCTCAGTTGTGTCTGACTCTTTGCAATCCATGGACTGTAACCAGTCAGGCTCTTCTGTCCATAGAACTCTCCAGGGAAGAAGACTCCAAAGTCGTAGACAGTTTGGTGGTATTGGAGCAGGAGAGTTTAGGAGCTACATTATGCAGCCCAGAGGAGTGATTATCCCTCATTTTGCAAGTAACTCAGATACCCACAGAACGGCCCTGAATGACTGGGTGCTTCCTCTGAGCTCAGAGATAATGAATAAATATCAAAAGCCTATGAGGACTTTCTAGGTTGTGAAGAATAGTCCATTTACCAAGAATCCTTCCTCAGATATTTCATATATCAAAGTTCAATAAAAAGAACATGGATTTATGGCAACATCTTATCAAGACTTTTAGGTAATATTTGACAGATTAATCAATGTGGTTTGGGGGCACTATTTTCTAGCAATAAGCAGCAGGAAGCACAGAACATTGACATTTACTTTTGAAACACAAGGTTCTACATGCACAAGATAATTTTAACAATGTGGAGGCTTTAAAAATATTCCTGCTGCAATAAATACAGGGAAAATGAAGTGCATGGGCTGTAATTGGAAATGCGCTACCCTTCTAAGAAATGATGAAAAGAAGAAAAACTAAAATAAGCAGAACTTTGACATGCAGTAATTGGAATTGTCATTTTCCATTCTAAATAATTGAAGGCTAAACCCATTTTCTAAAATCTTCTTGTTTAATTTTAAAAGTAAGTAAATATAATTACAAAGTTAAATAGATATTGTTAGATGCCCTGCCAATAAAGTGCTGAAATATATCAAATGATATTTTGAAAATAGTTGTTGTCATTTCAAATGTTATCAAGCAATGCCATCACCAAAATGATGAAAACAACCAAGATATTGCAATAATTGGTTACAGTCACTATTTATTCTTATGCTGCTTGAGTGTAAACAGAAAGAAAACATCTCTTCCTATTTAGTCCAAAAGTGCATATCACCTACCCGTCAGGAAAAGCAAGGCAGAGGATCTGAAGAAATTTATATTATTTTGGAGGCCAGGAATTTGCCTACAGGTGAGCATGATATAGCCTAGCAAGTAGATCACAGAAATCTTGCACAAGTAATTCATAAACAGCACTATGCCTACTGTAAATGTTTTGCCTCTGGAATAGATAAAAGTTCCTGCAACAAGGGGACCTCTTGTTTCCATTATAAAATAGGTGATATTAAGAAAAAATAACCAGTAGATGTTACAGATATTTTTTCTAGAAGAATAAGAAAAATATGATATACTCCCTGTACCAAGATTGGAAGGAATGATGTTGAAGCTGAAGCTCCAATACTTTGCCACCTGATGCAAAGATCTGACTCCTTAGAGAAGACCCTGATGCTGGGAAAGACTGAAGGCAGGAGGAGAAGGGGACGACAAAGAATGAGATGGTTGGATGGCATCACCGACTCAAAGAACATGAGCTTGAGCACGCTCAGGGAGATGGTGAAGGGCACTGGCGTGCTGCCGTCCCCGGGGTTGCAAAGAGCTGGACATGACTGAGCGACGGAACAGCAACAGCTGAGAGTCTGACTCCATAGTCGGTCGCCCACCTTCAGATCTAATATCAGGTATTCGAAATGTCTGTTAGAGTCATTCTCTCTTCTCCAGGAAGTGTTACCAGCAGTGTAGACAGGTCTACAACCCCAGAAGCTCTCTTTCAGATATTTTGCACTCAAACTCAAAGCCAGTGTTTAACCTCCAGGCTTTGCAAATTCAAGGCTCTGCAGCTCTCAGGCTCAGCGTCTATCAGACAATTGCCACAGCCGTCTCGTCTGTTTCGGTCTTAGCCTGCCATAACAAAGCACCATAGACTGCAGGGCTTAACCTACAGACTGCAAAATAAAATTCATATTTTATGACGAGACAAGAGCAATATAAAGATGGAACCACTTCTCTGCCCTTTGGCCTCCTCTCTCTTTGAACTGAACATCCCGTGTTTGCATTATGCATGGAGCTCCGCTCCCCCATCAGCAGAAATGCTGCTCAACCATAAAGAGCAACATTCTCCCAGCACCAACAAGACAGCGCCTTAAAAGACGACATCCCTTCTTGATTTTGTAAGGGGCCACAATGACCTTGAGATCTAGATTGTGTAAACTATTGGTGATATTTCATTTAAAGTACAGAGCCTCTGTCTCAAAAATCATATTGAACTATGCCTGGGCTTCCAAGGGCAGGACAATTCTCAGAGTTTTCTGAGATGCTCTATCTGGGTTATAGTCCTCAAATTTGGCTTGAATAAACTTTTCCACTCCTTTCATAAATTGGCGGTTGATTAATTTTCATTGACAGATATTATTGTGTCACAGTTTTGGAGGTCAGAGGTCTGAGTCCAAGCTTATACCCAATTTGATCTCTAGTGAAGATTCTCTTGCTGGCAATCATCTGATAGACGCTGAGTCTGAGCTACAGAACCTTGAATTTGCAATGCCTGGAGATTAAATACTGGCTTTCAGTTTGAATGCAGAACATCTGAAAGAGACCTTCTGGGATTCTCGACCTGTCTGCACTGCTGGTAACATTTCCTGGAGAAAAGGGAATGACTGTAGCGGACATTTTGGATACCTGATATTAGAATGAAGGTGGGCAGATCTTCAGAGAGCGTCTTTCCTAGGACAGCTGCACATGGTCTTTCCAAGGTGTGTGTCCATGGAGACAGAGACAGAGAGATAGATAGAGATAGTGTCAGAAGCAGAGACAGAGTCAAGGAGATCTACCGTAAAATATTGCCACGTGTGGCTCTGGAGGCTGACAAGTCCTCAGATGTGCAGTCAGCAAGCGGGAGGCCCAGGGGAGACATTGCTGAACTTCTAGTCCCATGCTTCAGTCTGAGTCCAAAGGTAGGAATAGATAAGGTCTCCGCTCAAAGGCAGCCTCACAGGAAGAATTCCCTCTAATCTGGGGGCCAGTCAGCAGTTTGGATTGATTCTGATGTTCTTTGACCAACAGGATGAGGTTCAACCACAGTAGGGAGGGCCACCTGCTCAACCAATCAATGTGAATGTTAAAGTCATCCCCAAACACGCTCACTGAAACACACAGAGCAGTGCTTAACCAAACACATGGATACCTTATGGCCCAGGCAAGTGGACATATGAAATGCACCAGCGTGCCATCTCCACACAGCCACCTGGCCAGGCAGCTGAGGGTGGTCGGGGCGCCAGGCCACCTCTGGAGCCGAGAGGTCTTGCGGTTCTCAGTATGAATCACCTCGCATTCAGCCCAGTGTGTGCACTGAGAAATGAACTCAGTACCTCTTCCTCAACCTGTTCAAGATGCTTCTTCAGACGCTTACTTCTCCAAAGAAGGAAACTGAGGTTTGAAATTCATACTCTAATGTGAGTTTCAGATATGGAATACATTTATTTTTAATATAAGCATGCCCTGTGCGGTATTTGGAACACGCTGGTATCAAAAACTGGTGGTTGTTTATTTGAAATTCAAACTTACCTGAGTGTCCTATATCTGCATTTGCTAAATCTGGAAAAATCAGTTCAGTATGTTATTTTAAATTATTGTTCCAAATAGCACTTATATTGTGGAGGAAAATGAGGACTCGTGTACCAAAGAAAACTCGGTTTAAAAGAAATTGATCCAAGAACATTAATTGCATAGAGTGAATTCAAAATGTAAATATTTCTAAAAAGAAAAGTAAAAAATAAAAAATTAAAGCTACTCTGAGATACATTTAAATAGACTGTTGATGTAAAAATTACAAAACAACACACGTTTTACGAATATCGGACATTTTTAGCTGTGGTGTGGTTGTTTAGTCTCTGTCGTGTCCAACACTTTGTGACCCCATGGACTGTAGCTCACCAGCCTCCTCTGTCCACGAGATACTCCAGGCAAGAGTATTGGAGTGGGTTGTCATTTCCTTCTCCACATTTTTAGCTTGGATAAGTCCAAAGTTTATACAGAATAATGCCCCATTATGTGAAGGAGGAACAGAACCTCTAACCCGGGTCTCCAGCATTGCAAACAGATGCTTTACTGTCTGAGCTACCAGGGAAGCCCCTCTAAAAGATTAAGACAGCTAAATAAAACTCACCTTGATCAAAAATAAGCAATCCTTTGTTAACCTTTGTTAATTAGGTTGATAACATTTTATTTGTGGCATCAATTAAATAGTTGTTTTGTCCAAACTTACATTTATTTGAAAGCCATTTGCTCATTTTCTTTTCTCAAAGCACCAGTAATGCATGTAGGTAACTTCCTGTCCCATCTGTGTCCTGCTTCAGGTATAGCTCAAGGGTAGGATGTGTGATGGCTTGGATAATTTAAATGTCCAAATTTCTGGTCCGTGGCCATTGATTCATTTCAGAAGCTTTTATCTGCAGTCTTCTCAGTGACAGTTATTGTTTTCCACCCGGGGTGACCCTTGACACAAATTCGGAAGAAAAATCTCTAGAATAAGCCCCGAAGGAATCATTCATCCTTAATGTATCTAATTACTACCTAGAAAATGTGTGCAATATTATGCAGAAATTATAATGAAAACCAACCTATGTAATGTTTCAGCTCAATGAGTTCCTAATTATATTAGGTTAGAACGTAAATATTTTCCAGCAAGGAATTTGGAAACTATGACACTTTGTGGGAAAACAAATCAGCTAAATGCAGGTGGTAGGTGGCATCATTTCACACAATAAATTATCTCTTGCCTGCTTTATCCATGCTATATACCTATCTGGATTTGTATAAATTTCTTCCACATTAAATATATATCTCTAAATGAGATTATTCTCCCTTCATGATATTTGAATAAATGAGTAAATTAAAAGTCATTCAAACTGGTGCTTAGTATCATTAACATAAAAGGCTGATATGCTTAAACATTCAGCTTTCATTTATTGTTAGGATCCAGCCTGGGAGCGTGGTCAGAACTTTACATGCAAAGATGATCATGAATTGAAGATGCTGATTTTTTTTTCGCACAAATAACATCTGTGATAAAATAGAAGGCTTCTTGATAGACCTCTTTATCATTATGTTTTCCAACTGGAAGATTTGAAACAAACGGTAAATAGAACGGTTATAAATAGAGTGGCAAATAGAATCATCTAATATTAACCTGAATGTTTTTTAAATAAAAATCTTCATGGCCAATTTGTTAAGTTGGGATTCCTTAATATCTTCCTAGAATATCTTAACTTTATCTGAAATGATGCAATTTTAATAGGCAGACTCATGGGCAAGAATACATGTATACTTTAACCACACCCCTGGTGTGTGGTATTCACTCAGTCCTGTCCGACTCTCTGCGACCCCATCGACTACAGCCCTCCAGGCTCCTCTGTCCATGGGATTCTCCAGGCAAGAACACTGGAGTGAGTTGCCATGCCCTAACTTCACACCCTAGAAGCTTCATCTGCTCTCAAATGATTCAGAGATTAAAGTAGAAAGCTGGAGGACAAAGCCCAATCTCCAGTCACACAGCACACCATCTTTCACAGTGCACCTGTGAATAAAGGGAAAGATGCCGGCTTCATTTCTCCACTGTGTTTCTATGCTTGCTCCGCAATCCCCTACCCAGCTCAGCACTTCCTCTCTGGACTTTTATTACCTTCAGGCAGGACCTAGGGTCAGCTGATAGCCCATTAGGTCTAAGAGCAAAGTGAAGCCAGAGTTCTCTGGGACAGCAGACTGTCCCTCTCTTATTTGTTTGCTTTTTAAGAATCTTTGCCAATTATACATCCTTTTAATTTTTTTTTTCATCTTGTAAATACTTTTGAGACTCTACTAAATGGCAGACATCATTCAAAATGTCTTGGATGCATAAATGGATAAAACAGGAAAAGGTACCCACCCTCAGTGACTTTGCATCTCCCAGAGAGCTTGGACCATCAACAGTATGTGATAAAGGGTCAAGTTGGACTGTGAAGAAAGCTCAGTGCTGAAGAACTGATGCTTTTGAACTGTGGTGTTGGAGAAGACTCTTAAGAGTCCCTTGGACTGCAAGGAGATCCAACCAGTCTATTCTAAAGGAGATCAGTCCTGGGGGTTCTTTGGAAGGACTGATGCTAAAGCTGAAACTCCAATACTTTGGCCACCTCATGAGAAGAGTTGACTCATTGGAAAAGACTCTGATGCTGGGGGAAATTGGGGGCGAGAGGAGAAGGGGACAACAGAGGATGAGATGGTTGGATGGCATCACTGACTCGATGGACATGAGTTTGAGTGAACTCTGGGAGTTGGTGATGGACAGGGAGGCCTGGCATGCTGCAATTCATGGGGTCGCAAAGAGTCGGACATGACTGAGCGACTGAACTGAACTGAACTGAATCTATGGCACTATAAGGTTTAAGTTTTGTGAAGAACTGGAGCGCCAGGAATGTGCTTACAATTTTAAGAGAAAGTGGGATGTGAAGGTGAGATAGGAATCCGCCACAAAGCTCCCAAGGACAGAAAAATCCCCTTGGAGAAGAATCCCCTTGGAGAAGAATCCCCTTGGCCACTGTAAAAGGCAGGAAGAGAAACGTCACATGTTCATTTGAAGAGCTGCCGGAGGTCAGTGTAGCTAGGACGCTGGGGGCCAGGGAAGGGTGCAGAGTTCAGACATGGAGCGTGCAGCAGGGAAGTGAGGGAAGGCCATTACAGAGTTTGAACAAAGGTGAACTGACATCTGATGCACGTTTTAATTGGGTCACTCTGGGTACCACCTTGAGAACAACTCCTTGAAGGACAGGGCAGAGGCCAGGAGAACACAGAGACAAATATTAGAATAATGCAGGCAAACTGCAATGGGGGCTTAGGCCAGGCCATAGCCGTGGAGGTGAACAGCACCAGGAGAGGTCCTTTTATATTTCAAAGGTAGGGACGAAAAGGTTTCCTGAAGCCCAGCATGTGGAATGTGAAAAAAGGATAAAATCAAGGATAGTTCCAGGTATTTAGGTCTGCAAAGATGTTGGGATATTGAGTCTCATCGTCCCCTTCTTGACCCGCAATCTGTGTTTCCCATTAACTTCCCCGAGGACTTTGTGTCTTTGGGTGACCTCGCTTCTACTTCCAGGGGTTGACTATTTGTAGGACTTAATCTTGTTTCTCTCTGGCTCCTGACACCATGACCTTCAGGACAACCTTCACTTCCATCTCCACTTCTTAGCTGGTCACTCAGTCGATTGGACAAGGTGTGTCCATGACCCGGCATGATAATGGTCACCTGAAAAGAAGGCTTTTATGCTACTGTTTTTACAAACTCTAGAAACCTCACAGAGATTACTAGGCATTTTCTGCAAGACATGTGCCATATAGAAAAAGAAATTAATTCCAAGGACCCTCAGAATTCAGTGTAGAACAGACCCTGTGTTTGACAGTATTCCTGCTTTGATAATTTTTCTGACAGTTTCTGGTCCAGATATATGGATTTCCTTAGGATGTTCCAGAGAATTATCCTTTACTTTTATCTAATTCCAAAATTGCTATCAGACAAATGAAAATATATATTTTTCCCAATCAGCCAATTGTATGGTCTGCATTTTACAGTCAGAGAACTCATTCAGCTGGCATTTTCCACTGAATCTATGTCTACACAGTGTCAAAATCACCACTACGGTCAATCAACTGAGTTAAAACCAATCAGTCAAATCAGATGTTTGGTGAAGATGCTGAGCAGATATCCAGAACTCACAGTTTTGGAGGTGCATCAAAACAGCCTCTGGGCTCCCTGTGTTCTTTCAAACAGCAGCAGGGGTAATGACCCCCAACTGAAAGTGGGTGTTGGCATCAATACCCCTACCCTTGGGCTTAAGATACATCTCGTGCCTAAAAAGTAGAAAGGAGTAAACTAAAGACATCAAATCTCTCTTCACAGCTCATCTTTTTGGGCAGGTACATGACAAATACCTAAAGGACCCAGTTCTAATGAACCTTGGAAATTGGAAACAGTATTTGTTGTCATGCTTTATTTAGTCTTAATCCTGTTCCAATCCTTGGAATCTAATCCAATCCTTGCTCCTTGACTCAGCTGAGTTAAAGAGAGATTGCTGTGATTATGGATTTTACACCATCATACATTTTCTCGCTTAGTGAGCTTCTCAGAATTCTTGTTATTCAGCTTTTCTGTTTTAAGGAAATTTTGTTCATGCTGACATGGCTCATGGGCTATTTTGGAAGTTAAGCTCATGCATATGTGTCTCTGTCACCAAAATTAAGCTGTTCAACACATTATCTGCCAAATAGTTTTCAGTTGGACTTTACCAGAGAGTGCCAGGTACCTTTCTTCATGATCCTGTAGCTCAGAAATCAGTTCAGTCATTCAGTCGTGTCCAACTCTTTGTGACCCAATGGACTGCAGCATGCCAGGCCTTCCTGTCCATCACCAACTCCCAGAGCTTGCTCAAACTCATATCCATTGGTTGGTGAAGCCATCCAACCATCTCATTCTCTGTTGTCCCCTTCTCTTCCTACCTTCGATCTTTCCCAGCATCAGGGTCTTTTCAAGTGAGTCAGTTCTTTGCACCAAGTGGCCAAAGTATTAGAGTTTCAGCCTCAGCATCAGTCCTTCCAATGAATATTCAGAACTGATTTCCTTTAGGATGCACTGGTTGGATCTCCTTGCAGTCCAATGGACTCTCAAGAGTCTTCTCCAATATCACAGTTCAGAAGCATCAATTCTTTGGGGCTCAGCTTTCTTTATAGTCCAACTCTCGCATCCATACATGACTACTGGAAAAACCATAGCCTTGACTAGACAGACCTTTGTTGGCACAGTAATGTCTCTGCTTTTTAATACACTGCCTATGTTGGTCATAACTTTTCTTCTACGGAGTAGCTCAGAAATAGGCCAAACAAATGACACAGCAGAGGTTAAATATAGACATGAGCTGATGTCCAAGATGCTCATTTTGAACTTCAAACCTGAGTGGGTCTCTTCTAGACATAGTGATAGGCAGCTATAGAGAGAAAGAGCCCTCTCTTTACTGATCGTTATCCCAGCGCCTGACTCTCCTGATGTCTGTGTGTCTGCTGTGTATTTATAATCACTTGTTCTGTCTGATGATGACGATGATTGTCTCCTTTGTTCAAAAGAGAAAAAGCCTTAAAATTTTTAGCCAAATGCTATTTTGTCTTAGAAACAGTGCGTAGTCCAAGACAATCTCAGACAAGTTGCCACCAGGTGCCAAAATTTTTTTTAAAGACTCATAAGTAGATTTTACTTACACTCCTAAGGAAGCCACAGACTTGATGACTCACTAGTAAGGAACCCTGCCCATGCAAGAGGTGCAGCTTCGATCCCTGGGTCAGGAAGAATCCCTGGAAAGAGAAACGGCAACCCACTCCAGTATTCTTGCTTGGAGAATCCAATGGACAGAGGAGCCTGGTGGGCTTCAGTCCATGGGGGCACAACGAGCTGGAAATGACTGACTGAACAACAAGGAAGCGATAGGAGTGGTGCCAGTGCCGGCTCTTTCCTGACAATAGCTGTAATAATAGCTCGTGTGAAACGCATGCTTTAGAATCTTCCCATGTTCCTCCTTCACAAGCTGTTTCACAGGATGGTCAGAAGAACCCCTTGATGTCACTGAGGACAGGCGTTCCCTCGAGAAAGTGAAGGCTGAGCAAGCCTCATATTTTGAACCAGTGACTCACTTGCCTGGATAC
This sequence comes from Ovis aries, assembly GCF_016772045.2. Taxonomy (NCBI): domain Eukaryota; kingdom Metazoa; phylum Chordata; class Mammalia; order Artiodactyla; family Bovidae; genus Ovis; species Ovis aries. The sequence goes on from NC_056069.1 coordinate 68,773,030, forward strand.
AGTGCAGTTACTCGTGTCTGGGGGCCCAGAGGGTCTCTTTCCAAATGACAGCAGTAACACCATCTTGCCATCTTGAGGTTGTGTTTTAGTAAGTCACACACTGTTAATTTACGTGAATAAAAGATATTCATTCAAATATGGGGACCCTATTTTGATATTGATCCAGGCCCAGAAAGTAGGTGTTCTAGGCTGCAGGAAAAAAATGAACCTTGCATCTCTCTCTATGTGCGCCATGTGATTTGACAGACTGTATAACACGCTAAGGAGGATGGTGGGGTGGAGAAAGTTTCTTTTTTAATTCCTTCAAAATAAATTAAGTCCAGATGTCTTCTTGTCTCTCAAACCCAACTCATTACATTTGCAAGGTTCTCTAGACCCTACAGGACTTCAGGATTTGTTCTAGAAATTACTTTTGCTGATGGGTGTTCATATGTAGGTATATATATGTGTGTGTGTGTGTGTGTGTGTGTGTGTGTGTACATGTATATATGTGTGTATTTATATGCATGTGCATATATGTGTGTGTGTATGTCCATATGTATGTATATATATGAGTATATGTGTGTGTGTATATATATATTTATGCACGTGTATATACATTGGCAATACTTATATGCCCTTCATCAGAGATAAGATGATTTCCCCTTTCTCAACAAATAAGGTGTCACACATGTTTTCTGAGTTGAGAGACTCTGGAGGGAATGGGGATTGCGCTGAGCAGCACTTGTTTACACAGTGTTTCGAGGAGACAGTCACTGGGTCTCTCGCAGAGCCAGGGCAGATGCTCAACGCTGAGAACACTCTGTAACAAAATCTCCACCGTGGCATCTTTTCCTTTCTCACATATGTAATCTAATACAATTAGTGCCATCTACTTAATGAGGTCAATTTAGAAAGTCCAGCTGAATGGGTTCCAGTGAAATTCCATTCCCTTCCTGTGCTTAGTAACTGTTTACCTAATTCAATGTGCCTTTTCTGTGCGTTTGTCAGGAGAATATTACTGTTTTGTTTTACGATTTCCACCACCATCCTAATCGCTGCTTCTCGTTATTTCTGTTCAGCGTAACACCACCTCTGCGCAGAAGCAATGAAATGGGGTTTAGGGGGGGCAAAAAAAGAAAGCAAATCCCGTATTATATGATCCTCTGGGGAGCGTGATGGTTTCTGCTGTGTTAATTTACACTAAAATCCATGACCCGGGAGCCTGATTGATTGCCAAGGGCAGAAACCCAGCCCCTGGCCTAGTTTATTTTGTGAACTGTAGCCTCAGATAGCGCTGCGAGCCGCGTTCATATTGATTTGATATACTCTAGATGGCTCTTTATGCTCTCTGGGAAATTTATTGTGCCGAGTCAGAACCCCGGCGGCCGGGCAGAAGCGGCTCTCTAAATTGAAGGGGGCTCTCATGGTCTGACCCCTGGGCCGCTCGGGTTACCGAGTGGCCTGGGCGAGGCTGGGTCGGAGCAGGCCCCCGGGGCCAGCGCTCATCAGTTCTGAATGTCAGATCCCTTCAGAGGACCTGAGTTATTGCTAATAGGAACTTGCTGGGGTCTGTGACATTTGGATGCCCTATAAGTTAAACATCATAACACTTTCTTCTTGTCAGAGGCTTTTAAATGATGGCTGAGCGCAGCACCTCTGCTCTGGCCGCTTAGCGCTTGGCGGCCGCCCCGTATGAGGCGACCCGCCCCGGAGCGGGCAGGCCCGTACCGCTATTATCAGCCGCCGAGCCCCGCGCTCTGCGCACTTATAAATTAGGAGGCTTGTCATGGGAGCCCCGATTGCAAGAACATTGTTGCCATCTTGTTTCTGCACAATCAAAACCCGGTGGCCTCTGGCAGCCTGCACAATGAAACTTAGGAGGCAATTCTGATCTCGAGAACCTTTTCCTATTTTTCTTGGGGGGAAGGTAGGCTTGTGCGAGATAAAAGATGAGCAGCGAGAGAAAATCCCCGTGCAGAGGCCTCTGACGCTTGGGATAGAAAAGAAATCAGTTTTTAAAACAATTTGGAAGCAGCCTCTACTTAGGGAGAGCTGTTATGCCGATAATGTCTAATTTCTGCAGAAGGGTATACCAGAATGGACCATTGTCACTTTGATTAACGGATGATTCAACCCATCTCCTTGGCTTGTGATGGCAAATGCTAACTTTGGAATACACCTGGGCATCATTTCTATTTACCTTCTGGAAATGGACTCTTGACTGGCAAATCACCCTGCTAGGATACAGCTTTATAAAGACAACCCAGACTGTCTTGGAAATTCCCTGCTGCTGGGGACTGTAGACACTAAAATTTATAGCTGTGCTGAATTTTCCCTAATGAATGGCGAGCTGCATTTTATGGGAAACCAATGTGATCTTCTGTATTGAAGGGGACATGCAGACCAGCTTGATAGCAGTGTCACAAGAAAATGGCAACCTACGGAAAAAACAAAACCATTCCAACCAAGACTCCATCTGGCTTGTCCTTAATCTGTTTGTACACGTATGTTCAGTCACTTCAGTCGTGTCCGACTCTTTGGGACCCCCTGGACTGTAGCCCGCCACGCTCTTCTGTCCATGGGGCTTCTCCAGGCAAGAATACTGGAGTGGGTTGCCATTTCCTCCTCCGGGGGATCTTCCTGATCCAGGGATCGAACCAGAGTATCTTACGTCTCTTACATTGGCAGGCAAGTTCTTTACCACTAGCTTTAATCTGCTTACACATTATTATTTTAAATGTCCTAAAAAAAAAAATCCTCCTAAGCACTTTTAATATTGTACTGCCAAGGTGCCTGAAAAAAAAGAGTCCTGTAATTAAGTTTTCTTCTGGATGTAATGAGGAGGTACAAATAGGTAGAAGAAGAGAGAGCTTAAACATAAAAACACTGAAAGTCAGGTAAGAAGGTATTAAAGTCAGCAGTAGCATTAGCTGGGATGGGATATATCAGAAATTAATTTGATATAGAAGGAAGCTCCATGCAAGCATGCGGTACAGGCAGGAGCTGCCTTCCAGAGCCAGGCGATGCAGCTGGCTTTGATCCTTGTGATGGAAGGGAGCAGTCTTGCTGAGTTTGCTTTGAATGTCTCAGTGTCCTTACCTGTAAAATGAAATTAATAATAAACTTCAAAAGGGTCGATGTGTACATGGAATAGGATAAAATATGGAAAGCTCTCTTGCTTGTGCCTAGCTATTGTGTCTGACTCTGTGACCCCATGGACTGTGGCCCACCAGTTTCCTCCCTTCACGGGATTTTCCAGGGAAGAATCCTGGAGTGGGCTGCCATGTCCCTCTCCAGGGGAGAAGGACCCACATCCCTTAGCATCTCCTGCACTGGCAGGCAGGTTCTTTACCACGAGGACTGCATCTAGTATAGACCTGTCACTGGAACTCAGGAGGGCAGCCCTGAGTGACTTTGCCTTAACCGTGCACCCACCGGTGAGTCACTTGAAGAACAAATATGCATGTTTTCACCATTCTGGAGGCTGGAAGCCGCAGATCGAGATGTTCACAGGCTCCGTTTCCTCTAAGGCCCTTCTGTTTGACTCATAGGCCGCTGTCTTCTCTTTGTGTCTTCCCAAGGCCTTTCTTCTGTGTGGAACTGTGTTCTAACCTCTTCTTATTCGGACCTCAGTGATAGTGGGCCCACTCAAATGGCCTTGCTCTATCTTAACTACCTCTTTTAAAGACTTTCTATAAACTCACATTTTGGAGTTCTGGGGGGTTAGACTTCAGTGTCTGAATTTGCGGAATGGGGGGCACAACTCAGTCTGTAAACTGTCCTCTATGATAAGATACCACGTGGCCAATGGGTCTCATAGGTGTTATTTATCATTTTTGTTTTAGTTCCCTGTTCTTGCTGTTCATGGTTTGTTTTTTTTTTTTTTTTTCAGATTACTCCATTGGCTCATACATTTATAGAAGACATTGAAAATACACATGGGCAAAAACAGAAAATGGGACAAATAACATCTATAATCCTATCGCTCAGAGAAAATTACTGCATTAAAGCTCTGATGCATATCCTTCCCTTGGCATGTATACATGTGTAAATAGACTCTTAATAATACCAGAATCATGCCATTTTGGACCTGTTTCTTTTTGCACTTAACAAATAATTAACATTGTTCAGTGCCACCTCAAATAGAGCTGCCTCAGAATTTATAATCACAGGAAAGCGTTTCACTGTAGAGAGAAGTCATAATTTATGAACTTCGTGCATTTGAACATTTAAAACTGTTCCTGAGTTTCGCTCTCATCAACAATGCTGCCAGGCACATATTTTGTCTTACACCTTTGCGAATGTGTTCAGGTTTCCCCTCAGGCTGTTGCTCTGGGTATTAACTCTGTAAATACAAGGAGAGCAAGGTCTCTCATCTTGTAGGACACTTTAGGTCTTATGTCTGGGAAGTGGGTGCTCCTCTGTCAAGTGCTAGTAAATATGAAACCATGCTGCACATACGCTGTAGGAATTTATGTCCAAGAAGGAAAAATAAGACAAGGGAAAAGCCATCGTCCAGCCCCACAAAAGGCTAGACAGGGACCACGCGAAGTGCCATCAAAACACCTAGTAGAGGCCTGGCAGAACTGAGCTGCTGATCCCAGCCCGGGTCTATGTGTCCCCAGACCCAGCTCTATGTGGGCACCTGTGTGATCAGTAATGTCCCGTTCTTTGTGACCCTATGGACTGTAGCCCACCAGGCTCCTCTGTCCGTGGGATTCTCCAGGCAGGAATACTGGAGTGGGGTGTTGCCATTCCCTTCTCCAGGGCATCATCCAGACCCAGGGATCGAACCCGAGTCTCTTATGTCTCCTGCCTTGCCAGGTGGGTGCTTTATCACTGGCACCATATTGGACTCCCAACTCTCCAGCAACTTTATGGGAGAAAAGCAAAGACCCCCACTTCCCTGTGGTCATGTGCACGCCCCCCCCCCCAAGTTCCGTGGAGGACGTACATCACCAGGGGAGCAGTGGGGCTGAGATGCTATAGCACTTTCTCTGAAACACCTTCATACTTGAAGGGAGTAAGTGAGATGTTTGATAATAGCTGAGATGTTTTGAAAGAGTCAAATATCACCTGTTTTCCCAGAGCTTAAATGTTTATAAAGGAATGTGGTTGGTTAACCTCTGGAAACACATTAAACAGTTTCCCCATCTGAGTTTCCTGACTTGCAATATATTTTTTCATAAAATTTCAATGGAATGACTTTTCTTAATTTAGTGGGCACACATTTTCCCCTCCAGTCAAATTAATAGTGTGGCCTATTTACAGCTTCATGAGGAACCAATGGCTTAACAGGGGCAAGTCAGGATCCAAAGTCTGAGGCCAACTCAGAAATCCCTTCTCGTCCAGACTAACGTTCACGGTGAAAAGCCAGTGCTGTGGAATCACCACCACGGATGATGGTTAATTCAATCTGATGCACGCCAGGTGCTCTGGTTCCATTCAGAGTCTATCCAAACGAAGCAGTGAGATGGCACCATGAGGCCCTAAGAAGTATTACCCCCGCAAGAGCCATCATTTTTATTTTTTATTGAATTGTAGTTGAATTACACCATTGTGTTAGGTTCAGGTGTGCAGTAGAGAGATTCAGATATGTATGTATACTTGAAAGTAAAAGTGTTGGTTGATCAGTCATGTGTGACTCTCTGTGACCACATGGACTGTATGCAGCCCACCAGGCTCCTCTGTCCATGGAATTCTCCAGGCAAGAATACTAGACTGGGGTGCCATTTCCTTCTCTAGGAGATCTTCCCGACCCAGGGATCAAACCCAGGTCTCTTGCATTGCAGGCAGATTCTGCACCACCTGAGCCACCAAGAATACACACACACACACACACACACACACACACACACACACACACACACACACACACACACACATATAATTTTAGATTATCTTTCATCATGGGTCACCACAATATCGTGAATATAGTTCCCTGTGCTTTACAATAGGTCCTGGTTGCTTATCCATTCTATATACTGTGATGTACCTCTTAACTCCAAACTCCTAATTTATCCCTCTCTCTTTTCCCCTTTGGAAACCATACAGTTGTTTTCTATGTCTGTGAGTCAATTTCTGTTTTGCAAATAAGTTCACTTGTGTCTTTTTTAGATTCCACATATAAGTAATCTCTGATAGTTATCTGTGGTTTAAAGTGTTTTTCTGATATGCATCATTTTTATTCATTTTTTTCTGAACAGAATTAATAACTGTGAAATACTTTCCAACTTTTTCCGCTTGAGAGCATTTTTTAAATTAAGCTATATAATTAACAATAGAGTTTGGATGTCAGGTGTCCACAGACGACTGCTCCTTGCTCCTCAGCGAGCACTGGCCTAGACTGGAGGTGCTCCGAGGGGAGAAATACCCACAGGTCTCACCCTACTTTAACTGAACAGACCTGGGCTTCTCTGCTATCTCTGCTATGCGGGTGCTGGGGCATTTCCATGCATTTTCCAGAATCCCTGTTTCTTCATCTGTAACCTTCTCACCTACCACCTACCATCTAGAATTAAAACAGTCATCCTAGATTCGATCTTCTGCACGCAACCCAATCTGTTCCTATTCTCCCTTTTTCCCAAATCCCCAAGAACTGTGAGCTAAAATGTAGAGTTTATATAACTTGAAAAATTCCAGTTCAAGCACTCATTGCATATAAATATGCATTACGTCAAGGCTGTGTATTGTCACCCTGCTTATTTAACTTATATGCAGAGTACATCATAAGAAATGCTGGGCTGGAAGAAGCACAATCTGAAATTAAGATTGCCGGGAGAAATATCAATAACCTCAGACAGGCAGATGACACCACCCTTATGGCAGAAAGTGAAGAGGAACTAAAATGCCTCTTGATGAAAGGTAAAGAGGAGAGTGAAAAAGTTGGCTTAAAGCTCAACATTCAGAAAACGAAGATCATGGCATCTGGTCCCATCACTTCATGGGAAATAGATGGGAAACAGTGGAAACAGTGTCAGACTTTATTTGTTTGGGCTCCAAAATCACTGCAGATGGTGACTGCAGCCATGAAATTAAAAGACGCTTACTCCTTGGAAGAAAAGTTATGACCAACCTAGACAGCATATTGAAAAGCAGAGACATTACTTTGCCAACAAAGGTCTGTCTAGTCAAGGCTATGGTTTTTCCTGTGGTCATGTATGGATGTGAGAGTTGGACTGTGAAGAAAGCTGAGTGCCAAAGAATTGATGCTTTTGAACTGTGGTGTTGGAGAAGACTCTTGAGAGTCCCTTGGACTGCAAGGAGATCCAACCAGTCCATTCTGAAGGAGATCAGCCCTGGGATTTCTTTGGGAGGAATGATTCTAAAGCTGAAATTCCAGTACTTTGGCCACCTCATGCAAAGAGTTGACTCATTGGAAAAGACTCTGATGTTGGGAGGGATTGGGGGCAGGAGGAGAAGGGGACGACCGAAGATGAGATGGCTGGATGGCATCACTGACACGATGGATGTGAGTCTGAGTGAACTCTGGGAATTGGTGATGGACAGGGAGGCCTGGCGTGCTGCGATTCATGGGGTCACAAAGAGTTGGACACGACTGAGCGACTGAACTGAACTGAACTGAACTGGACTGCAAGGAGGTCCAACCAGTCCATCCTAAAGGAGATTAGTCCTGGGTATTCATTGGAAGGACTGATTCTGAGGCTGAAACTCCAATACTTTGGCTACCTCATGCGAAGAGTTGACTCGTTGGTAAAGACTCTGATGCTGGGAGGGATTGGGGGCAGGAGGAGAAGGGGATGACAGAGGATAAAATGGCTGGATGGCATCACTGACTCAATGGATGTGAGTTTGAGTAAACTCTGGGAGTTGGTGATGGACAGGGAGGCCTGGCATGCTGTGACTCATGGTGTCACAGAGAGTCAGACACAACTGAGCGACTGAACTGAACTGATGCATATTTATTATAAATAAGTGTGTGATTGTACACGTACATTTGCTGAAAAGCACGATAAGGCTGGAGACAACATATGTTCAGCAACTAGATATAGTTACTCTTCTGCTGCAGAGTCTCATCGATTTTTAAATCCAGCACAGTGTTCTCCCGTTAATATTGGCAGAGAAGAAATAAATGATGGCATGGTAGTGGACTGCCTTAGAAACACACACCCCAAAGATGCACAAACTGTGCCCTAAAGGAAGCAACGGCCAGTGTGGAGTCTTTTTAGGAAAGAAGGAGAATTGGAGAATCTTAGTGGAGCTGAGTTCAGACGGTGAGAGCAGACACCACCTGAAGACCGTGGTGCTGGTCATGCGCTCTCCCTAAAGTCGTCACATCAACAAACATCCACTGAAACCACATGTCAGTCATGTCACGGATGAGAAGGAGGAGCAGGACCGCTACCGGCGTAGGGGATGAACAAACACACAGCCTTGGCCGAGACGCGGAGAGCCCTGGGCGTGGGAACACGCATTTCATCCGGCACACGTCTCCTTTGAGGTCTGCGATGGACCCACCTCCCTGGGAATTCTGATTTGTTTTGAGTGTGTGTGTGAGGGGGTGAGGTCCTGGGAATGTGTATTTTTAGAATCCTCCCCAGGTCATTTAAAGCACAGCTCCAAAGAGAAGTGTAACATTTTCCCCAAAGAATCAGTTTCTACAGGAGGGCACCAAGCCTGTTCATGCAGTTGCACCAAGGAATAGTTCCCTTTTCATGAAAAGTGTGGTTGAATTTGGAAATGTTTTATGATTCAAGAATTTGACAAGATTATTCCTTTTAGATGCAGATAATCCCAGCGGAAGAATTTAATTTTTTTACATTTAATTAATAGAAACTCTCAAAGGAGGAAGAGTCATAAAAGGAGAGGAACATGAAGGACGTGGGGAGCAGGACGAATAACTGAAAGTGATTTTGAGTAAGGGAGATGTGAAAATGCAGACGTTTTTGGATAATCAAAATTCAGAGAGATTATTGCTACCATTACCAGACTGAAGGACTTGCCATAAATATCACTGAAGAAGGAGGACATTTTAAGTAGCAAATAATACAGGTAAGTGGTAATCAGAATAAATTACTAGAAGACTGAAGACATTCTGTATCATTTCCAAATCTGAAAGAGAAAAAGAAAACAAAAGAAATCCTTCACCAATGTAAAGCAATATACCAAAAGGTAAAAAAGGGCAAATAAAACATTCAGAGTAAATGAAAATCACAAATATAAGTTATAGAAACAAATCCAAGCCTGGTGCTCACAATAAAATTAAAGAGTTACCTGTTAAATGGTAAAAAAAAAAAAAAAAAAAAGGGACTGAGCTAGTCACAGACGCTTCATGTTCAAGAGATTTGCTCTTCATTTTAGATGATGGGCCCAGGCCTCAGTGTCCGGGTTAGAATGATCACCTGGGCAGCAATTCCAGGAGCTCGGTCAGCAGTGGAGAACGCATCTCACAACGCAGGAGACGCAGGAGACGCAGGAGACCCAGGTCCGATCCCTGGGTCAGGAAGCTCCCCTGGAGAAGGGACCAGCAACCCACTCCAGTATTCTTGCCTGGAGAATTCTATGGGCAGAGGAGCCTGGCGGGTTACAGTCCTTGAGGTCACAAAGAGTCACCTAGCACACGCACGTGCGTGCGTGCACACACACACACACACACACACACACACGAGCCCCTTCACTAGAGAGTCCTCATCGGGAAAATCTAGGGAAAGGGGTGGTTCACATTTGGCAAGATCAGGAAACCTGGCCGTCACAGAACTCTCCTCAGGCTGCTCTTAGAAGCACCGGGGACTTGTTCCAACAGAGGACCAGGCCCCCTCTCTGGTATCTCCAGCTCCATCTGCCCGGGGATAACCTGAAAATCTGCATAGCTGACGTTGCCCCCCAGGGGAGGCTAATGCTGCTAGTACCAAACGGATGGCACTTTGGAAAGCACTGCCGTATCATATGGTTTTATCAAGAAAAACGAATCGCTTTCCTGCCAGTGACCTCACCCGTGAGCCTCAGCCTTGGGCGTCTTCGCTCTGCAGGTGCCTCCACCCCTTCCCCTCCTCCTGCCCAATGCCGGGTCCTCACAGTCGAGATGCGGATGCCACTCTTGGAGAGCAGAAAAGGGAGCGTGCAAGAGGGGCTCACAGCCAACCCGGAGCGCTTTCACAATGGACACAGAAAGGGCGGGCCAGGTGAAATCAAGTGCGTTTCTAGCGATGCAGTTCTGGCGGAAAGGGGAGAGTCTTGTGGGCCAGGGAGAGTCCTTTTATATCGTGATGAAACATGTACACGATCTCCACCTCTAATCTAACCCCCTGCAGTGCTTATGGCTTGTTATTTAACTCTCATTTTTCTAATAAAAAATACTATTTATTTGTTAGAAAGTCCATTTTCTCCCTTAATTTAATATGCAACGATTTGGGAGATGCTGAAACATAATTTCCTACATAAAATGTTGCAAATCTCCTCTGACAGTGCCAGCATCGTGGCTCCTGAGAACCTGATGGGTTACTGCTTGCTGCTGCGCCCTCGTTCTTCCTCCCTTGTAGGGCCGTCTCTGTCTTATCAGCTCACGGGGAGCAGTGAGCAGTGGAGATATTCTGTGCATGCTCCCAGGTGCCAGATGCTTGCATCCCTGCCTCCCTTCCATTGTACCACGAGAAAAGCAGGCTGGTCATGATGGACCCAGGGCCCCAGCTGTCCACCTGTCCCTAACACCACGCTGACTCTCGGCGCTGGACACACACCTGGGGAGGTGGGGCCCGGAGAGGCGCTGCTCTTTTACTCAACGTTGAAACCTCGGATAAAAGATGATGATGTCACATTCCATCCTGGACACATGCAAGACTTCCTTCCCCATTTGCAATTGCCTATCATTCCCTTTTATTCCAAATGTGATTTTACATTGATGACTTTACTATTGATTCCTTCGTTTGATTTTGGGGGGAGATATGGGTAAAACAAAAATTTTAAGTAGCATATCTCACTCTTTTTATCTTCACATTTTATACTAATGAGCTTCATCATTCTAGTCAGTAAGTTTTCTCTTAAACCTTTTTTCTTCCCCAGAAGTACCACTGGAGCTTTTTTTTTTTTTTTCAGGAAAATAAATTTTTGAAAATCCTAAAATTACTACACATTAAACCATAAGAAAGCATATTAAGTGAATATTTGGAGTCTGCCTGGCTTACAACCAGAAAGCATGGAAATTGAACCTTTAGGCTTAAAATTTAACATAACTTAAAAGTTCGACATTAGAGTTAGACTAATGGTGTTTTTCCCAAGTTGGTTTTTAAAAACTTTAAACTTTGAATTATGAAGGGGGAAAATACCCCCAAAGAAATAGAGAACTGCAGGGTGATGATGAATTTTTCTTAAGATTCATTGCCAGCTTGTACAAAATTCTATACTTCTCGTTCAAAACTGCCTCTGTTTAAAGAGAAAGATCATTTCTCAGAAAATGCAGCTCTTTAGAAATAGTCCCTACAGTTGAATTATCCAGTAACACACGATCGTGTTGGTGTTTGAGGAGGGGAGGAATTAAGGAATTGATCTTATTTTCTGATCATTACCTTTTAAACTTTGGAAGTTTAGAGTCAGCAATTCCCTCTAAGGCACAAGGACACTGGAAGGAAGGAAGGTAGGATTTACGTGTTTTCATCTCACCCAGATTGAGAAGAGCGTGAGGACAGACGGACTCACGAGGCCCAGAGATGGACCAACAGCAGCCGGTCCCTCCATCGCCGAGACCCTGCCTCTCCAAAACATGACATATCTCCCGCTCGTGAAGCAAGTGTTCATTTCTCTGATGTAGGAAAATGTATCCTGTTTTCATAACAAGCAAACGAGTGTCCAGCTCAGTGCACTTCTTACTAGACACATGTGTTAAAGAAAACGGTAATTCTTTCAGTAATTAAAAGATTTCTGATGAAATGTGGACCCACCGGAACATTCAGTTCACTACTGAGTTGAGTCTGTGCATAAACCTTTAATTTGATTATTATATTCTACTTACAGCAGCTTTCCTAATGTAGAAAAATCTGTAACTGTTGAGGGAAAATGATTAGATGTCATTTGCTTAAACCTATCCCCATGACTAGCTGAAAATATAAAAGTCAATGAGCTCAACATGTTGCCACTCAAGGTGAGATATTGGTTAGAAATTGATTTTTTTTTTTTTTTTAGTTTCTTTGTGAATGTTAGTCATTGAACAGAGACCTGGCTTTCAGCTGATGCTTTCCTGCCAACAAACCACTGACCCTTATCTGTTCCTGGCAAAATAACTGCTCCAGGTTGCCCATGGCCTTGAGTTTTTGAAGCCTGCTTCCTAGACAGGGTCTATTTTCTTACATCTCATTTCAGCCAAGGTTTCTGACTCCTCCCCTGTTCCAGTGCACACACAGGAGTTTGTCCCAGATGGCCAGTCATAGATACCTACGGCTAGCTGCCCCATCACTGCTCACTTCCACCTGGGGCCTTCTCTGAGATATAATGTATGGCGTCACTAGGAAGAAGGAGAGGGATTCCATGGCTCCTGTTTATGGAAACCAGGTCCCAGGTCCCAACTCTCCCACACTCCCTCCCACTGCCACACTCTGTCCCAGGCATCTTCTGATCCATCTTTTCTTAAGACTTGAAATCCCTGAGAATCTCCAGTCCATGATAATGCATGGAAGCCAAGAGACACAAGTGAAATTTGAAAATGGTTCTAAGTTTGAAAGTGAAAGTCACTCAGTCGTGTCCAACTCTTTGCTACCCTGTGGATTGTACTGTCCATGGAATTCTCTGAGCCAAAATACTGGATTGAGTAGCCTTTGCCTTCTCCAGAGGATCTTCCCAAACCAGGGATGAAACCCATGTCTCCTGAACTGCTGGCGGATTCTTTACCAGCTGAGCCACAATCTGACATTTAAAGCACCTCAGTTCAGTTCAGTTCAGTCGCTCAGTTGTGTCCGACTCTTTGCGACCCCATGAATCGCAGCACGCCAGGCCTCCCTGTCCATCACCAACTCCCAGAGTTCACTCAGACCCACATCCATCGAGTCAGTGATGCCATCCAGCCATCTCAACCTCGGTTGTCCCCTTCTCCTCCTGCCCCTAATCCCTCCCAGCATCAGAGTCTTTTCCAATGAGTCAACTCTTTGCATGAGGTGGCCAAAGTACTGGAGTTTCAGCCCCAGCATCATTCCTCCCAAAGAAATCCCAGGGTTGATCTCCTTCAGAATGGACTGGCTGGATCTCCTTGCAGTCCAAGGGACTCTCAAGAGTCTTCTCCAACACCACAGTTCAAAAGCGTCAATTCTTCAGCACTCAGCCTTCTTCACAGTCCAACTCTCACATCCATACATGACCACAGGAAAAACCATAGCCTTGACTAGACGGACCTTTGTTGGCAAGGTAATGTCTCTGCTTTTGAATATGCTATCTAGGTTGGTCATAACTTTTCTTCCAAGGAGTAAGCGTCTTTTAATTTCATGGCTGCAATCACCATCTGCAGTGATTTTGGAGCCCCAAAAAATAAAGTCTGACACTGTCTTCCACTGTTTCCCCATCTATTTCCCATGAAGTGATGGGACCAGATGCCATGATCTTCATTTTCTGAATGTTGAGCTTTAAGCCAACTTTTTCACTCTCCTCTTTCACTTTCATCAAGAGGCTTTTTAGTTCCTCTTCACGTTCTGCCATAAGGGTGGTGTCATCTGCATATCTGAGGTGATTGATATTTCTCCCGGCAATCTTGATTCCAGCTTGTGCTTCTTCCAGCCCAGCGTTTCTCATGATGTACTCTGCATATAAGTTAAATAAGCAGGGTGACAATACACAGCCTTGACGCACTCCTTTTCCTATTTGGAACCAGTCTGTTGTTCCATGTTTAATCCACTTAATAGTGGTCAAGTCAGTCTTGCATATCAGCGCATATATGTGGAATCTAGAAAGATGATGTTGGTGAATCTATTTTCAGGGCAGCAGTGGAAAGGCAGATGCAGGGAACAGACTTGTGGTCACAGCGGGGAAAGGAAAGAGCGGGACCTAAGGAGAGAGCAGCACTGAAGCACATACGTTGCTGTACATAGGAGCCGGTGGGAATTTGCTATGTGACTCAGGGGGCTCACCCGGTGCTCATGACAACCTAGAGGGGCGGGATGGGGTGGAAGGTGGGAGGGAGGGGAGCATGTGGGAGGGGACGTGTGTATAGCTGTGGCTGATTCATGTTGATGTCTGGCAGAAACCAAAACGATATTGTAAAGCAATTCTCCTTCAGTTAAAAATAAATAATATTTTTAAAATGAAAAAAAAAATAGTGCCCACTCCTGGTTTGATCAGCTTTCTCCTTTAGCAACAGATTGAAATTGATTATCCATGAACCAGCTCTGCCCAGAGCTGCACTTGCTCAGAGAGCGAAGGCTACATACACACAGAACTCCTACCCTGTTTCACCTGTACATGATTCTGCAGCAACGCTATTTCTCTTCACTTCACAGCAAGTGAGCCTCTCAGTTCTGGCAAGCACGGGCCACTGATGACTCTTCTGTGAGCCTTCACTTGAATCTATTTCTGAACGCTTTTTCTCTTCGTGATAAAATATTTCACTAATGACACATATTTCTGACCACGAACTTTGAACCAATGGCTTAACAGCAAAGTCAGAAAGCATTAGTTTATAGCAAAGGTGATTTAATCACTCTTGATGAAACTAACCATATTTCGCATTTAGTTGGAACAGCACAGGGCTACAGATGATGTGTTTGAACCTATCTCACCCTCTGCCTGGTGGCTTGGAAAATGAGAGGACCGCTGAAACCGTAATGCCGAAGTGAAAGCCGCGATGGAACCAGAAGACACGCCTGCCTTTGAGGAAGGGGCCGCTCTCAACGCATTTGAAAGCTTTGTTCTTTGCTACCTCACTTTTCAGATTGAGGGACAAGATTTTTTTTTTTTTCAATGTCACACATTGTAAACCGAAAGAATTTTTAAGGGCTGGAAAAACCCCGTGATGGGGCCCAGGCTTCATTCCACCTCCTCGTGACTGTGGCACTAGATAATTATTCCTACCTTCCCACACCCCTCATGTTGCGGGTGTTATAATTAGGGGTCTCTATTAGAAATAAGGCTGTAAAGTCTGACTGAAGAATGGCGGAGTTTGTGTGCCAGAATATTGGGCTAGAAGGGCTACTTTTTGTTGAGGTTTTATTATAACATGTGCTACATAACTCGCTCCCCTTTAAAAGCTCCTCCCCGCCCCCACTCTACTTGGAGGTCGCCCAAACATTTTTAAGTTGTTTCCTCGTTTTTACTGATTATAGGAAAACCTCAATCATGTCCCCAGACTCACATTTGAATAATAATAAAAAAATCATATTTTATGGCAACGGTGTTGGCAGGAGGTTAACATATCTCTTTGAAAAGCACTTACTTCTTTTTATTTTTCAAGACTCACAAGGTAGCGTGACTCAACTGAGACACGTGGTTAGTTTTAACTTCAATTTGTTTTATTTGAAAACACACACACACACACACACACACACCTTAGCTGGAGTCTTCAAGAATGCAACTTAAGTAAGTTCATAAAAATGAAAATGAGGCAAGCTCCATGGGTTTTCTGGGGTCTAGGGCAAACTCTTACAGGCAGAGAAGAACTCAGAATCCTCAGCTACCCAAAGGCTGTTGGATGCAGGACCCTGGGAGCGTCTCCAGATTCCCCTGCTCACAGCAGGCTAGTGGGGCTGGCCAGTTATAACCGGGGAAGTTGCGCAGTTTTTGCAGAGCTAGAATCTATTTGCGGTCTTCAGTGGCCACTGGAATGAGTTCTGCAAGAGAAGGGCGAGTCAAGTGATGTCGGGTTCTCCCTACCTGCTGGGGTTCCTCAGCCATAGGTTCCGTTTGGACGCAAACATGGAAGCAATCCTGTGCGGCTGAGGATGGACAGAGATGTTTTTGAAGCAGTTTGGAAATAATAATTAGCCCCCAAAACACGAGAATAACTTGTGCCTATGTGTGCTCTGTGACTACTCCCCCATCCCAGAGATCTGTCCTTGAAGACCCTTCGGTTCAGTTTAGTCGCTCAGTCATGTCTGATTCTTTGTGACCCCATGGACTGCAGCACGCCAGGCTTCCCTGTGCATCACCAGCTCCTGGAAGAAGACCCTTCTAGAACGTTGAATACGAATAGAAACAAACACAGCCACCTCAGCAGGGTGTCCTTTGTTCCATTTCCAGAATGTGGCTCATATTCTCTCTCCATGGCTTTTCTTTTCTGCTGGCCTTCACCTCCTGCTCCCGCGTGGCAAGCAGACACGACCTTCCATCCCTGGTTGCCAGTCTCACGCCTTTTGCATGCAGAAATGGTAAATTTGGACACAGAGTATTGTAAACATTTAATTGTGTGTCTCTTTGTTGGACTGTGGGCTTCTAAGATACGTGCTCTTGGGTGGAGCAGACATTCTCCTGGTGCACAGCAGACTTTCAATACAGGTGGTGGAGGGAAAAAATCAAGGATGGAAGACAAGACGGAACAAAGATGGTGCCCCAGGTAAAAGCTGGAGTTTCCACCGGCCAGTCTACATATGATCAGAGACTTGTATCATACGTGTCATATTTTAATAGAAGTCTAAACAGTATTTCCACTCCCTATGGTGAATCCTTTCTTCCAAGTGTCTGATTGTTACTTCTTTTAAATCTTGGCCCACTTTCAGAACTATTCCCAGGTTATCAACTCAATGGTTGAGACTTCTATGGATTAATCACAATAGCAAGTCATGAGTAACCAAGGAACCATTATGGCAGGTCTAACGTCTCAGGTACACAAAACCCCTGCAAGAGTGACATGTCCACAACTGGAGAGTTCCCAGAACATGGTAGCCCTGGGAGAAAACCTTGAATTTTCACTGCTTCCACAGCCCCTGCCACGTAGAACAGGTCCCATCAATATTTGCTGAATGCATACTATACTGAAGTGAAATCAAGGTTAAGAGAAGGCATTTTCCCCTTAGTTCCCACATGGAGTAGGGCTGCTTCTGGCTCTCTGGACACATGGCCAGGGTGGAATATCAAGGGTCATGAATTCCTAAAAAAAGCAACTTATGCTCACAAGTCAATCAGAAACACTGATCATGCTGAATTCTATATTTAACTCTAAAACTTGCTTCTTATGGGCCCCAAAGTTAATTTTACTCTTGAAAATGTTGCCCATGTCAACTAGACTTACCTGTAAAACAGCCTTGCAAAAGTGAAATAACTACAGTAACTCCATCAGAGAAATTTGAGTGGCTTCTTAACGCCCATCCCGCAATCTGATAAAAAACTCAACACCTGTCCCAATGAAGACGGCCATTCTCCTAGATAAAGACAATATACATCAATTATCATATATTGTTTATTCATCAAAATTGTCTTGTTTGGCAAACATGAAATGAAGGAATTGCCATTCTTGTGGGATAGTGTTCTGAACTTAGTGTCATCTCTACAAACTGCAGCTCAGTGAGAAGAGACCTATAGTATTTCTGCCTAGCTATATGGTTAATAAACTACTCAGTAACAATTTTACTACGCTTTTATCACATATTGATATTATAGCCCTAAATATGAATATGGCCAGTTCTTATAAGTTTTATATCCAATCATAGTAAAGAGGAGATAGATATTTTGAGTGTACATCCACAATTTGTATGGCTAACATGACTGTATATCTACAGATATGGATCTTAAGGTGATTACTTCCCTTTGCATTTCATCTTCTGTGAACCTGATGTGTAAGTTCCCATCGGTGGTACCATGTAAGCATGGCAGGCCTGCATAGAGATTGGAGTCTTACGAAGAGGGTTTGCCTTTTGACCATTTGTAGTCTGGGAGCCCATGAGCTTTGAACCATGTTGAGATCAATTCTCTGCCTCAGGATCTGTGTGCTTTTCTGTCAGTGTGGATTCCAACTACACCCATGCACACGCTGAACGAGATGCAGACTCCTAGAGAAGATTCTGCCCTTCCACTCAAGGCCAGCGTTGAGACACATGAGTGTCCTCCTTGTTCTTTGGGCTCTGGCTCTGTTCTTGCTCATCCTCACACTGAGGCCACGACTCTTCCAGCATCTGCCTAGGCAGGTTGGGACTCTTTTTCTCAATAGTACACGAAACAGAGGACACCTGCAGCTCAACGTGTTCACTCTATTTGATGTAAAGGAATATGTATTTTCCCCTGTGTGTCATGGGCCAAGTCGCTTCAGTTGTGTCCGCCTCTTTGTGACCCTAAGGCCTATAGCTCACCAGACTCCTCTGTCCATGGGACTCTCCAAGAAAGAATACTGGAGTGGGCTGTCATTTCTTTCTCCAGGGGATCTTCCCGAACCAGGGATTGAACCCTTGTCTCCCACACTGGCAGGTAGATTTTTTACCACTAGCACCACCTGGGAAGCCCCTTATTTGTCATAAATTAGGTCAGCAGCAGGTCGAATATAAATGGAAAGTACTGAACTTATACCACATTAATTTGTTAAGGAGGTTATGTTGACATGCCCTCCCCAGAATTTTTCTTGGGAATCTTGCTCCCACAGAATCCCACCCAGTCTTAGTACAACTTTCCCTTCCCTGCCATCGTCTTTGTTGCCTCCATGTGCACATCCTACCGTGGGCTCCCAGAGGGCAGAAATAACATCAGTGCACCGTCGTCATTACGATACTTGGTACATCAATACTTGCTGATGTAAAGTCTACATGGCTGGCTGGCTGGCTGGGCAAACGGACAGATGACTAATTGGATGGATGGGTGAATATTTGGTTAGATGGATGAATGGTGGGTGGATGGTTGGATGTTCAGGTAGATAATGAATGGATGGGTGGTGGATGGATGGATAGATGGGTAAAGATTGCCTAGGGATAAAGGAGTGATATCTTTCCAAGACATGTGTGACTGATGCACAGGTTAATGGTCTCTGTATTTTGCCACTCTGCCCTAAAAAACAGAGAGATGTGTTTTGTCAAAAGGTAATTGCCTTTTGGAGAGAAGGACAGATGAATTATATCATGAGTCCAGATCAGTTCTTTATGTTTGCTGATTGCAGTTCTGGTTTTCAAAGCAGTGTGCAGTGGAAACTATGTGGTTCCTCTTTCTGTTGTTGGTCCTTCCCTCCTGTTCACACTCAGAAGAGACAGTCTCTTCTGTGTGAGTTTTCTCCTGTGCTGTGTATCGCCAGCCTCAAAAACTTTCCCTCCAGTTGGAGATACCAGGCCAAGACGTAATATTTCAGCTTGGCAGGCACCACAGGCGGAGGGTGGGATGGCCAGCCACAGAGGTCATTGTCAGAACCTAGAGTTGTGAGGTGCTGTCTAGACCAAGAAGGCAGGGGACCAGGAAGGTGAGCAAAAGGATGAAGGGAAAAGTGCAACCTGAAGAATGTGTCGGACCTTAACCTACTTCGTGAAACTTAAACACTTCAACCTAAAATAACATCTGAAGCAGGATAGTTAGCCATGACTATATTCAGACTAAATGTCTAATTTTTAAAAATCATTCTCACATTGGGGCCTACAAAATGAAAATTAAGGTGAGCTGTGTGGAGCAGGAGGTGAGCAGAGAGAAGCCTGCTGCCCATGGAAAGTCCACATAAAACTTAAAATGTTAACATGACTTCTTTCACCTCAGGTGAATGTATAAATGAAACTTTTTTTTCTCTCTTTTCTAAGGCTACAAATTCATTAGTATATCCTTGGGAATGACTGATTCAATTCAAAGGATTTTTAATAATTCTGGTAACTCTAATCTGCACATTATTTCTAATTTCTTAATATGAAACTAGAAATATCGGTGACCTAATAAGTTTTACAGCACTGCACACAGCCTTCTTTATGGAGCTTACACCATTATGTAATATGTTATAAAGCAAGCTGAATGTTGTAAAACTCATTATTTTTTTTTCTCTTAGCTAAAGTGCATGATAGCCAAAAATTTAAGTGGAAAGCTATTAAAGTTCCAGAAATCCCAACATCACATGTTGCTTCAAATGTTCTTTTTCACTTCTTTGGTGTTTTGTGTCCGTGTCTGATGCTGAGTCTATAGAAAAACCTTGTCCTAATGTTGCAGACTGGCAGAGCATGAGACGGGTAGAGAGCATCACTGACTCAATGGACGTGAGTCTGAGCAAAAGCCCAGGGAGATGGTGAAGGATGGGAAGGCTGGCGTGCTGCAGGGCAGGGGGCTGCAACGAGTCAGACACAACCACAGTGACACTGCAGACAGAGGAGGCCCCTGTGGAATCTCTGGGCCTCTTACACGTCTGTCTACCTGGAGTATTCTTCCCCTTTTGTTGAGAAAATTGTAAAATGTATGGAGCAATCAGAGTGAAAAGTTAAACAGAGTTAAAAAAGAGACTGAAAAATACTGAACACTAGAAATAGCCATTTATTGGTGTTAAGATTACTCTAAACTTCAACTCTAAACATGTTTCTTCTTAGTAGACATCATCCTGGAGAAGTGAAGATAGCACTTTCTTATTGGTTGAGGTTTGCCCTTTCTCTGCCAGGGTTCTTGCTGGTATGGACCCCCTTTTTTTTTTTGGCCAAAGTGTAGTTTGTTCCATATACTTTAAAGTATGAATTAAAACTATCTTCTTTTTGACCTACTTGTGGGCCATTCATGGTTGTTTTTATCACAACTCCTGAGTCAGTTTAGAACTGAAAAATAAAAGTGAGCAACCGTAAACATGGAGAATGAAGAGAAGATATTTTCCAATAAGCAGAAACCACTGTTCTTCTGAACACTGGTCACTGGCCATTCTGATCATTCTAGCTCCGTTTCTCCTCTCACAAAAGGAGTGGAGAGCTTTACAAACTTGCTGAAGCAAGGGTCGTCTGTTTCCTTTTTATTACTGCCTTTGTTTGACTTGGGTTTCCCATTCACACGGGGCCTAACAATTGGAAGTATGCTTGAAAACTCATCTTTCGATGCACTTTTTGCTGTAGAAAAGCTCCTTGAATAAGAAAAGTGTCTGTGGACAGGGTCCTGATTGGTGACCTAAGTGCTGAAGCAGGCTCGCACCCTGAATCTCTAGAGACACAATCGCAATCAGAAAGCAACTTAGGACCTGTGTGAATACAGTCTTCACTTCTTTGACTTCAGTGTCCATGTTGTACCAGAAAATGATTGTACAATTTGTGGCAACGATTTCTACCAGTCAATATCCATTTCCCCCCCTTTTCCTTAGCAGTATTCAGCTCAGTTCTCCATAACAAAGACTGCATTTCCCAGCCAGCACGCTTCACAGTTAGATGTGCTCATGTGACTGAATTCTGGCCAACACACTCTAGGAAAGCTTTAAGTGCCAACTTAACAGTTGCCTTAAGAAAAGGGTATGTCCTTACTCCCTAACTCTTGACCCTGCTATCTTTTTCCTACTAGATGTGAAAAGGTCACAAGGGCTGGAATTCAGCAGCCATCATGGACCATGAGGTGTCTTCAAGATCCAGCCATGGTCACGTCCAACGTGGAGTCACAAAGAGTCGGAAAGGACTTAGTGACTAAACAGCAACACTTGCACCACAGAGGACCTCACCAGCCTTAAACAAACAACTTTCAAACTCCCCAGGAGGGAGAAACTCCCATTATGCTTTAGCTACTTTATTTTCTTCCATTTCTCACACACTGACAACAGGTTACTAACAGCTTCTATTTTCCATCAGTCCATTCAGAAAACTTTATGAAAGAAAAGATATAAAAATCTCAATCAACATGCCAGGCACAGACAAGGATCTCCATACATGTCAGTTTATCAAACCCCCCAAAATGTGAGTTCAATAAAAGAAAATCAAAAACATGATTTGAAACACAAGATAATAAATCTGAAAGGCCCTATTGTACACAATGTAAGCAAGTATCTGTTACTGTTAGCTGTAGCCTGGAATTTCTAAATGCGCTTTCAGCTAATAAGGGCTGGGCTCTTTTAGGAAAAGAGGGATGAAAAGTTCATGGCCCTTCTGCATTTATTGGGACATATGTTAGTCTGCTTCCCACTGGTGTTAGGGTGAGGTGATCGTTCAACTCTGGGACCAATGGTTCTCAAGGACCTGTGTGTGTGTGTGCTCCGTTGTATCCGACTTTTTGTGACACCACACACTAAAGCCCAACAGTCTCCTCTGTCCATGCAATTTCCCAGGTATATGGAGTGCGTTGCCATTTCTTCCTCCAGGGGATCTTCCTAACCCAGGGACTGAACCCACCACATCCCTGGCATCTCCTGCATCGTCAGGCAGACAGATTTTATCACTGTGCCGCCTCTCAAGGGTCTACGCTTACTTAAGAAAAGTCCTTAATCAGATCAGCCAAGGGAAAATGACACCCTTGAAAGCGGTCAAGTTAAATTAATTTTAGGAAACAAAGAATATA
This sequence comes from Ovis aries, assembly GCF_016772045.2. NCBI lineage: Eukaryota > Metazoa > Chordata > Mammalia > Artiodactyla > Bovidae > Ovis > Ovis aries. The sequence continues at coordinate 68,795,332 of NC_056069.1, forward strand.
TCTGCAAGAAAAGGTGGACAAGTTCTTTCTTTGTTATGGGTATGCTATATGTATCTTTTGATAAGCAGCTTCCCTGGTGGCTCAGATGGAAAAGAATCCACCTGCAATGCAAGAGACCTGGGTTCAATCCCTGGGTTGAGAAGATCCCTGGAGGAGGGCATGGCAACCCACATCAGTATTCTTGCCTGGAGAATCCCCATGGACAGAGCAGTCTGGCAGGCTACAGTCCATGGAGCCGCAAAGAGTTGGGCATGACTGAGTGACTAAGCACAGCACAGAACATCTTTTGCTAAACACGTGAAATTTGAGGCTCTTTTCATTCAGAGGAGAGAAAAGTGTATGCCATGGTGATTCATCCTTGAGTATTTAATAACTCCTCAAGAGGTACTTATTAAATTCATACTATGTGTCCAACACTGCAAGGTGGTATATGTGCAGAAATAAACAAGACAGGTAACATCTCTTCAGTGGGAGAAAGACAATAAAGACACAATGAAACAGAATAAAACAATCCACCCACAACACTGATGTCACTGTTGGAAAGAAATAATTATGCTGTTTATTGTTTATCAATATTTCTACCTTTTTTTCCTTTTTCAACATATCAGTAAAATGGGTGTCAGTTAACTGACTACCACACGTTTCAAAAGCCTGAATGTCTCTCATCTGCCTGTGCCCCATCTCCAGTCAGCATCTGGCGTCCACTAAATTTACTCAACCATAGACCAATGGACCCAAGTCCCTGACATTGGATGCGTGAGCAGACACCGGGTTTGCGAAAGTTACAGAAGCAATAAGATGTTGGTGGTCCTACCATGTAATCCAGAGACGCTCTCTCTATGCACTGTTGCCTCAAGACACAAAAAGAATGAAATTTAGGATATTTTCATGGAGAGTTTGGTTTTGACAATGCCTCTGAGCTGTAACGCCTGCTTTGGCCGTGCCCTTCGCAACACTCAGCAATGCTTTCAATACTGTGTGTCATCCCTGAGTCTAAGCTTCAAAAGAACAATCACATTCTCAAATCTTAAGATTACTGGAGGATTCTCCCAGTGTTAACCTGGTGAAGAATTTCCTCGAGTCTGTCTCTCCTACAGGGAGGAGGGCTAGGGATGCATAAGAACATCAGTGATTTCTCCGGAAGCCAACCAGCCGTGACTTGAGAGGTCTTACCCTCTGGGTTGCTGGAGCTACTAAAAACTCCAAACATGCCATCTGTGTATAGACTACAGCACACACATCAAGAGTGCCAGCTCAGTGTGTGTTTATAAAGCTCACCTATCCATGTATCGAGCCAAGTTGTGCAAGATACCGAGGGTGATGACCTATATTCCATAATCCTCCCTTCCAGCCAAACCTTCGGCCATTCTTCTCACTGTTGACCACATCAGTTAGTTGTCTTTGTCAGGATTTGATATTTTTCTGTGTCTGGATTTTTCCCCCTTGATCTCTGAGCTTTATCCTGTCTTTTTTATGTAGTAGGAGGCAATTCATTTCCAGGGCTGTGTAGTATTCCACAGGCTGGAAAGACCACAACTGATTGATGGATTCTACTGTTGATGGACATCTGAGCTTCCTTCCAGTTTCCAGCAGTAGTAGTACTGTTAGTCATTCAGTCATGTCTGACTCTTTGTGACCCTGTGAACTGTAGCCTGCCAACCTCTTCTGTCCATGGGATTCTCCCGGCAAGAATACTGCAGTGGGTAGCCATTCCCTTCTCCAGGGATCTTCCCAACCCATGGATCGAACCCAGGTCTCCTGCATTGCAGGCAGATTCTTTACTGTCTGAGCTACAGTAAACGTCCAGTTTCAAGTACATCCAAATAGTGTTTCTCTGAGCATCTCTTTCAGATGAGGGTACAGAGTACAGACTGTAGGGTTTAAACTAAGGAAGAGAGTCACTGGATCATGCCTAGCATTCGTAGACCTCATCATACACTTCTGCAAAGTGGTCATGCCAATTTACACTCCCACAGGTAGTGGGAAGACCATGTGCTCACAAACATTTATTTATGTCTGTGGTTGTCCATTTGTAACATTATATTGGTTATGTAGTGATGCATCTTTATAATTTTAACTTGCATTTCTCTGAGAAGGTGGTATCTTCCCATATATTCAGCGGCCGTTTGGAAGACTTCTTGTGAGTTATGATTATTTACTTTCCTTGTCCATTTTGAATCTGGTAGTCTGTCCTTTCCTTATTGAAGTTAAGAAGTTATGTGAGCTATTTATCAAATACATAGACTTTGAATACCTTCTGCCGCTCTGTGGCTTGACTTTTTCTCTCTTAATAACATCATTTGATGAACAGAAGGGCTTTTCTTTTCTTGTTTCAGTATTCTCATCTATAAAATGAAGCGATCAATATGTTCTTGCCTTTTAACTCTCTAAATATGACAGCAATTAATCTTATAATCTATATAAAGTATTTTGAAGTGCTATCTAAGAGAAATCCCAATAATAAATGAAGATTCCCTTAATCTGAATTTGATGCTTGGTTTTACCTGCGTTTGTCCACTGGCTCTCAGTGGTCTCCATTTTTAATTCTGTCTTCGTATTTGATTTCAGTGCCTTTACAGACTTGCCCAGATGCCCTCTTTCTGTTGTTGATGTTTAAATAAAGAAAGCTCAGATGAGTTGTTTTTCTTTCCTAAAATAATAGGGGACATTTTTAATGTGTATAATATGGCAAATGTTATTTTCTGCAATAGCTACAGGAATTAGAACTATCCCAATTCTCTTTCTAATATATCTTGTTTGTATTTTAAGCTATTTATTTACCTACATAAATCATAGGGTAGGCATTATTTGTCTCTTGAGTAAGTTTTATCATAAACTCTTAAAAATGGATGTAATGTGAGGGCAATTTTAATGTTTGTTTGGATTTTTGCAGACTCTCAGCAGGTTCAAGAATCTGGAAAGATTTTTTAGAACTTTTCTGAGGGTAAAGAAAGAAAGCAACTTTTATAGCTCTGCAAAATAGAATTCCTTGCCCACTAAAAAACATTCTTAAAACCCTCCTACAGCTTCCATAAAACACTCTATTTAGCTGTTCTTTGCATTTTGAATATACTTAATCTTTGGGGACATAATTTATTTGTGGAAAATGTATTTTTACTTTATATTGTATTTTTTATATTGTGCTTTATACCATTTTACAAGATGTTCTTATATGGATCTTTAATTTCATTTGCTTTAATACAAATTTATTGGTGCTTTGCATGGAAATATTTTCCAGTTTTTCTACATCAAAAAGAAATCTGTGAAGAAAAATCAATCGTTGGGCGAAAGATTTGTGTGTGTCATCGAGTGAAATACAGTCCACGCATTTCTACTCTTCCTTACTGAATACCTAAAAGATGTAGAGATAATGATGAGTTTGTGTTGGAAATATGAGAAATACATTGCTCAAGAAAATGGCCATTGGTTTTTTTTTTTTTTTTTTTTTTTTTTTTACCTGAGGCTATCTGCAGCTTGCATGGAGAAACATTCTGGACTGCTGACATTGTCCTAAGTGCAGTTTTGACAAGGTTTCTGGAATCTTCATCAACAGTTCCAGTTCAGAGAATGTAAACACAGCGTTACCGTTGGTGTCCTCTGAGAAACAGGACGGGGAGGTTCCGAGGACAAAGCTAAGATGCTGCTTCCTGCAGTTCTCCAGATTTGCTTTCTTTATAACAAGGCTATGCGATTTTAATCTTTTGAAGTAAAGGAAAAAATCGTAGTACTTTGTTATAACTCTTAAATAAGAACACCTTCTACTAACTGGGTCATGGGTAGAGTTGCCCTTGTTCTCTCAGGAGTTCTGCTAAGGAGTGTTTGTGTCTTGCAAATGGAGATACAGTACATCCAAGACGGAAAACACGCTGTGGAACTCTACTCAGTGCCCCTTTCTACAGGCTGGAAATCGCTGTAAAGTCGTCCCCGGAATGTAATAATGAGTTTGACGGCTGCCTCGGCGATGGCATCCGGCAAGTTTGTAGGGTGATGACGAAGCTCAGGGGTGATTTTCCAGCTGGAAGACAAGGCCATCCTCTGGGAATGGCAGCTTTGTTGGGGCCCACCCAAGGGTCAGCGCCATGCAAAGTAAAGAGAGCACCTCCCAGGATGGCGCGTTTAGTCCTGGGCAGTCAGGCAGAGGCCAGCCTGGTGACGGCCGTGATGCTGACTCCACGCAACCAGTGGATGGGATCTCATTATATCCTGCGTCTACACTGGGCAGAGGTGGGGCACCCGTGTGGGTTTATTCTGAAGGGTAAGCGTGGGGTAGGACAGTAGAGACAGCCACATCCTTTCTCGGTGTGAAAAGAGACACAGAAAATGGAATGGGACGGGTCAGTTTTTCTCCACTTTCTGAGTGATGTTTCTCTCTGTGTCTGTGTTGGGGTCTGGATGAAGGAGCCCCTGTCTGCTCAGGTGAGGTTCCTCAGGACGAAACATGCTCCTCTCTAACTCTGTGCCCAGCTACCTGGTTTAGTACCGAGAGAGTCAGGCTGACAAAGCAAACTCTGGTCTGGGCTTAGGAGCTGGGGTATGTGTGTGTTTATATATGTACATAATGTATGCATTGTTCTTAGTCACTAAGTCGTGTCTGACTCTTTGCAACCCCGCGGACTGTGGCCCACCAGGCTCCTCTGTCCATGGAATTTTCCAGGCAAGAATACTGGAGTGGGTTGCCATTTCCTTCTCCAGGGGATCTTCCCGACCCAGGGATCAAACTCAAGTCTCCTGTTTAGCAGGCAGAGTTTTTACCACTGAGCCACCTAGAAAGCCATATGTATATATATATATATATATACTATTAATATATATTTGTGTGTGTATGCATTATATATGGGCTTCCTGGGGGGCTCGGGTGATAAAGTTTCCGCCTGCAATGGCAGGAGACCTGGGTTCAGTCCCTGGGTTGGGAAGATCCCCTGAAGGAGAGCACTGTAACCCATTCGAGCGTTCTAGCCTGGAGAATCCCCAAGGACAGAGCAGTCTGGCGGGCTACAGTTCATGAGGCCGCGAAGAGTCGGACACAACTGAGAGGCTAAGCACAGCACAGCGTTATATACACGCGCGTGTGTGTGTGTGTGTGTGTGTGTGTGAGACTGAGGATTATATTATGAATGCATGGGCTATAGCCCGCCAGGCTCCTCTCTCCTTGGGATTTTTCAGGCAGGAATTCTACAGTAGGTAGTCATTCCCTTCTCCAAGGAGTCCTCCTGACCAGGAGACTGAACCCAGGTCTCCTTCATCACAGGCAAATTCTTTACCATCTGAGCTACCAGGGAAGTCTATAAACAGAAGATATATATATATACACATATTATTATATATAGTGTTATATATATACACACAATGACATACAATGTATGTATATATGTATGTGTGTATATATATACATAATACTTATTATATATAAATATGTCTAGATATATATTTAGATATATATGTAAATAATATATATGTATACAACCATAAATATTCTATATATATGTAGATATGTTTGTGTGTATATATTAATACACACATATATATACACATTATATATAAGTGTACATATCTATGCTAAGTCACTTCAGTCGTGTGCAACCTATGTGACCCCATAGACGGCATACATATATATACATATGAAAGTGAAAGTATTAGCTGCTCTGTCACGTCTAACTTTTCGCGACCCCATGGACTGTAGCCCGCCACGCTCCTCTGCCCATGGAATTCTCCAGGCAACAATAGTGGTGTGGGTTGAAATTCCCTTCTCCAGGGGTTCTTCAACATCCAGGGATCAAACCTGGGTCTCCTACATTGCAGGCAGATTCTTGACCATCTCAGCCTCTAGGAAGCCGATATGTGTGTACATATATATGATGGTATAAGGTATATATATATATATATATGTATAAAATAATATCTCTTTATATTCACCTCCCTTTCTGTGTAGCACAGGCTTGTTCTGAGCCTCCCACCCACAGAAAAGCCCAGCTTTTGAACAACAGGGGGCTCAACCCATCTCTGACCAGCTGCCAGTGGTGTCTACCCCCGCCCCCAGCTCTTGCTTATGACCTGTTGAGAAAGTGACCCCTGTGGCCTCAGGCTGGAAGGGGTGGCAGGCACCACGTGACACCCTCTCCTAGGCGTGTGCAGTCAGCTGGCAGGAGCTCACCTTCCAGGAAGTTCCAGCCACCAGAACGTCCCCCCAGCTGGTGACGATAGACCCCAGGCTGCTTAAGCACCGGGAGAGAGAAATGGTTTCCGTTCAGAGATCGGAGACTCCCAGACCTCCACACATAAACTCCAGGACTCACTAACACATCATGAGAAATAAATCACTCAAGGATCTGGCTGGAAAACAGTCATTCAAAAAAAATAAATAAAATCAGTCTGTCTCTGTTATGAACCTGCCGCCTCTGAGCTGTAGGGGGCACAAGAGCTCCATCCCCACCCCGGCGTCCCTGCGTGTCCCCGCGGGCCGGACCCCACACTGAATAGGCCTTTATCACCACGGCAGAGCCAGCTTGTCCATGAATCCAGCCCTGCGAGAAAGAGGATCACACCAGCCTGCATTCTGACAGCGTAAGCTGCAGTCTTAAACCCAGGGCTGGGAGCCAGTCTATGCTTGCCCTCTGAACAGCCCGCCAGGAGCCCCCTCTGCCAAAGCTGCTGGCTCAGCTAGGCTGGTTACAAGGTAGACGTCCCCACCCCAGACCTGAATGCACGCCCTGGCCGCACTGGTGCAATCCCACCTGGTGGAGATACAGTGGAGAGGCCGTCCTGGCCAAGGAGAGCATTGTCAAAAGACCCTGCAAACCCCTGAGTGGGTTGATCAGCCCTGAGAGAGGCCCTGAGTGTCCCGGGCCCCTTGGAGATGGTGAAGCCGGCCCATGTGTGCCACAGGCATCCCGGGTGACTCCCTGAGGGTCCCGGTAAGGGAAAGTCACGGGCGGCCTCATGTTGACGGTGGGGGCCTGCGGGACCCCTCCGAGATCCACAGCAGGCCTGCCCAGCCCTCTCCATCAGTCCAGCCCTCTCTGTGCACACGCGTGGCTCCTCACCAGGACTCACTGGACCTGAGGTCGCTGCACCAGAAGGGTCAGGGGTGCCTGGTGGGGAGCCACCCAGGAGACCCAGAGCCACCTCCTGACCACACCTCCAGGCCGGCAGAATGTCTTTGTGAACATCTTTATTTTTATAGGGTGATACTTTTGTTAGTGCGTCTATAGGATTAAAATTAAAATCTGCTTGGTGAACTGATTGAAAATGGTATTTGGAGTGTACACAGCTGTCTGCTCCTTCTGAATGATGGTTACAGGACATTGGTTTGTGGCCAGATCACAACTATCTTTTTGGAACCCCACACAGAGAAGCAGGTGCTGCTCAGCCATGCTGCTGTTGTTCATTCGCTTCTTGTGACCCCCAGGACTGCAGCACACCAGGCTTCCCTGTCCATCACTATCTCCCAGAGCTTGCTCAAACTTGCGTCCATTGAGTCGGTGATGCCATCCAACCATCTCATCCTCTGTCGTCCCCTTCTCCTCCTGCCCTCAATCTTTCTCAGTCTCAGGGTCTTTTCCAATGAGTCAGCTCTTCCCATCAGGTGGCCAAAATACGGGAGCTTCAGCTTCAGTATCAGTCCTTCCAAAGAATATTCACCTTTAGAATGGACTGGTTTGATCTCCTACTCAGCCTTAGATGGGGCAGAAGTCACACTTCCTGGGACTTCCCTGGTGCTCCACTCCTTAAGCCTCTGAGCTTCCACTGCAAGGAGCTGGGTTTTGATCCCTGGTTGGGGAACTAAGACCCCTGTATACCGCACTGTACGATGCAGACAAAAAGAAAAAGACACTTTTCCTGTGGGAACGGTTTCTAAAAGCAGTTGTGAAAATACTTCTCCTGTTTCAATTTTTAAACCAAGGATAATAATCGTACCAGCTGGGAACAGCACTTGGGGGAGTGATCTGCAGATTTAAGGGACCCTGGAACAGTAATCCAGCGCCCACAGGAAGGACCGAAGCCCTGGCCTCCTCTGGCACCCCTGGAAAGGGGTGAGGACTGGGGTCAGCAGCCGGGTTGGGGTAAATATAGAAAACGAGGCGAGACTCCTAGAGCCGTCCCAGGCCTCGCCCTCACCTCTCTGGGAGAAATCGGCAGAAAGCAGGGCCCCCGACCGGACGGCGGAAGGGGAGCGTCCAGGCCGTTCCATATGTCTGTGCCCTAAACGGGGTGGTGCAGTCGTGTGGGCAGCTCCATCGGGACTGGGGCTGTGGGCAGAGCCAGCCTCGGGTGCGTGATCTCCGGATAAAACCTGTCCCTTCCTGCCAGAGCTCTCTTCAGAGACGAGCGCTCAGCACGTCTGAGGAGCCCCGGCCTGGAGGGATGACGGCTTCAGACCGCAGGGCACTTAGGAAAATGAAGCGACGCTTCAACCACTCTGCAATCCGAACTAACGAGTCAGAGGGGATTACGGTCTAACAAGAGGGAACAAAGGAGGTGAATTTGTTGTGGTGACAGAAATAAGACTTAGGCAAAGACACTTCACTTAGGCTTCTCCCAAGCCCGCAAAATAACTGTGTTGCTAAGAAAAGGCAACTCTCTTTCCCTGAAGACTAGGGTGCTGGCAGCTGAGAAAATGGGTGTCCATCCCCGTGGTGGACACCAGGGCGGAGGGTGGTGGCGGCGGCGACATTTCTTGGCCTTGGAGGCGGGGTGCAGAGCTGTCGTGGGATGGGGAGACTTTGCTGTGTAAAGAACGAGCATTTTTATGGGCAGTCTTGGTGGCAGGCCCATAAAATCACTGATTCATCTTATAAGGTGGTTTATAAGGAAAGAAAAGAATAAGACCATCTTTACCTACTTTATTTTGCAAGTTCTTCCCCGTGCACCTTTCCTTATAAATTAAAAAGGAGTAAAGCACAAAATATGCGGGAATCTTCTCTGGGGGTCATCTAGTTACACTTTTTTCCTCCACTTTATATGATGTGTCAGGACCTGGCCACACTGCCAGTTCGACTGGACTGTGGACACGGTGACCACAGCCGCGCCAGGCTGCCCGAGACTTGGCGGTAAATGCGGACGTCTCCCATGGCAGGTTTTCCTGATTCTTAGCAGACATACGGTGCTCCGCCCCAGCGCCGAGCTCCGCCCCAGCGCCGAGCTCCGCCCCCAGCGCCGAGCTCCGCCCCCAGCGCCGAGCTCCGCCCCAGCGCCGAGCTCCGCCCCCAGCGCCGAGCTCCGCCCCCAGCGCCGAGCTCCGCCCCCAGGCAGTGACCCGTTTACTGGGTCCGGCCAACCAACTGACATCAAGAAGGAAGTGCCCGCGCCTGGGAAACTTTCTTCATACTTTTCATAATTTACGGAGTCATTGATTCCAAGAGGAATCTCTATATCAAACTGACATTCTTTTTCTCCACCTAATGGTTTGCTTTATTATCTAGAAGTGTCTCAGTTGACCGCGGCTCTGTTAACCCTCTGTGGCCCTGAGCCCACCGCTGACTGCATGCCTGGCTGTGCTCAGGGATGACCAAGGGTCAGGGTCCACAGAAGAGGCAGACACACAGGGCCCCCACTGTCCTGGGGTGGACGTCACCTCGCCCCAGCAGGAAGGATGCCTCTTGTCCTGCTGCTCTGGCATTTAGTGGCACTTTTCATCCCAGGACTGAAATACGTTTCTGTTTTGAACCCTGAGGTCCGGGTACCATAGGTGACATTGTTCAGAAAATCCTGCGACGGTCTCTTCTGAAATCAACTTCATAGACTTTGCATACAGATGAGTCTTTGAACTCATTTTTATTCCTGGGAATCTTCTTATACCTTGGGAAACCTGAAGTTCCAAAGGTTCCCTTAATATTCTGAAAACTGTGTGTGAACCATGTAAAGTGATGAGATTGTGCTTTTTGTTTTCTCAATTCTCTCTCAAGCTTGGATTATTTCTATATATTCCTTTAATATTGGAACCGATCTGTAAAGGAGAATGCTAAGTAAGTCAACAAAGAGAGTGTGTTTTGGTAAAGCCTTATTAGAAATATAACCCCCAAAGTTTTGGTGGGAATTCACATGCTGCTCTATGTCAACTATGACAGAAGGTATAAGATACCCATGTGGATAATACATCACCAGCCGTTACATAATCCACCGGAGGGATCCTTCCAGGATTCAGATTCAAATTCCATGTGGATACTTCAAATGCAGGTGTGACAACATCCTTAAGGAGCAGTTGGTAAAAATGTGGGAATATTTTCACCACAACTTTATGGACATTTTTCAGTAGTTTGCAAAAAATAGTTTACAAACGGTGTGAAGCACCAAAGTGGAAGAGAAAGAACAGGGGTGAAGCAGAGGGCAGGAGAGGAGAGCGGGTTCTCTGTAGACACAAAGTAACTCTCTCAGAGTGTATTTTTGTTTAAGGGAGAAACCTCACAGTAACATGGCAACTGGTTAAAGAGATTTTAAAAAATGTGTTTAAGAAGCAGATATACTTCCAAAAATAATTATGAGATTTTCGTTTGATGGTGTATCTAATAATTACGATTGATTTCGACTGTCTTCTGTATACTTTATTTGCACTCTCTAGATATTCCATAAAGAAGATGCATTGAATTTATATTGAGAACGGAAGTAGTCCAAGTGACTTGGTGAGTGGCAGGGGGCCTACCCAGTGCCTAGCTATGGGGAGAAATCAATGTGACATTGATATGGGAGAAAGTAGAGACCTCACAAAGATGCCACGTCCCGAACAGAGAACAGACGTAACTCATACCAGATGCACAGGCTTTGTTTTGCTCTAAATTTTAAATGAGAAGTGGAGGTAATTTTCCTGCTAGAAGATTAAGAAAAAAAAAAACTTTGGCAAGGCAGAAATAAACATTTTGACCATAGTACTGAATTACAGAGAAGACTATAGCACAAAGAACATCCCAAGTGCCATGCCTGTAATAAAAAAGAATAATTAACAATCACAGACGAAGCTTCTATCTTAATCTCTGACGATGCAAAGAGGAACTGAAAGAGTTGCTTAACCAACTGTTAAATCAGCTCAAATTGTTTTAATTATAGACTTTATCTTATGACAACTTTCTAACTTTTTTATTTTCAGTGCGCCATAAGGAAGAGATGAAGATGCTTTCTTCCCATCTGTTTTCATGCTATCAAACAACACACTTAATGGAAATTACCTTAGAGATTCCAATTGAATATTCTTCTTCTTGACTTGAGCTCTCAAATCATGTGTGAATTTCCAAGGAACATTTAAGTTAAATTTGAACAGAAACAGAGGAGCTTCATTCTGGAAACGGGAGGGGGAGGGGATATACAGCATCTGTGGGGCAATGATCCTGTTCAAGGGACAGTTTCAATTCTTCACCCTTAGACTGACAAGTACAGGTCTTACTCTCTTCCTGATACCAAGATGGTGCAGTGTCTCAGGACGCCACCTGTCCATTCAGGGCACAGGAATCCCTGCTTTGTGCCAGGCACTGCTGAGGGTGCTGGAGGTCATGAAGCCACAGACAAAGATCTCTGTCCTTGTGGGGATTAAGTTCTTGTTGCCTCTGAAGGATGTTGATATATTAATTCAACAGGACTTTTTATGACCAAATGTCTGCCTCAAATGTTCAGAGCTGTCCAGTCCCCATGGTGCACTCTGCCGTGCCGCATAAGCAGGAGCCCAGAGCTAAAGGGCATAGTGATGCCAACAGACCCAAAGAGGGCCCCATCAACGAGGCTGGGGTAATAGGCCTTTATGGACTAAGCAGAGCCCCTGCGGAATAAACAGGGCTTCCCTGGTAGCTCAGTTGGTAAAGAACATGCCTGCAATGCAGGAGACCCCAGTTCGATTCCTGGGTTGGGAAGATCCCCTGGAGAAGGGATAGGCTACCCACTCCAGTATTCTTGGGCTTCCCTGATGGTTCAGCTGTTAAAGAATCCGTGTGCAATGCAGGAGACCTGAGTTAAATCCCTGGGTTGGGAAGATCCCCTGGAGAAGGGAAAGGCTACCCAGTATTCTGGCCTGGAGAATTCCATGGACTGTATAGTCCAATGGGCTGCAAATAGCTGGGCATGACTGAGTGACTTTCACTTTCAGGGAATAAATGTGATGGTGGCTCCCAGTCGCCCACAGAAGACAGTGGAGAGTAACAGGAAGCAGCATCCAAACAGCTGTCAGATTTGGCTGGGGGGCTGAAAATAGCAGGCTCATGTGTTGGCGTGTCTATATACGTTGTAAGTTTGGGAGAGAGAAGAGAGGGAAGAGGGAGAAAGAGAGAGGAGAAGCACACTCATAGCGATGAGATGGGACGCAGTTGCACACTTACTGTGTCCACCTGATGCAGAGAGCTGACTCACTGGGGAAGACCCTGATGCTGGGGAAGATTGAGAACAGGAGGAGAAGGGGACACCAGAGGATGAAACGGTTGGATGGCATCACCGACTCAATGGACGTGAGTGTGAGCAAACTCCGGGCGCTGGTGATGGACAGGGAAGCCTGGCGTGCTGCAGTCCATGGGGTCGCAAAGAGTCAGACAAAGTGAGCGACTGAACTGAACTGAACTGCACGCTTACTGATCTCTGTGAACAGAAATAGGAAAAGTGGAGAACACCTTAATTGCATGGAAAAGAAAGATTTCACATTAAGAGAGGCTTTAAAAATCTGAAAATGTTCAGAGTAATTTCCGGAAATGAACTGTTTGGCATCTGCTACAACAGGAAGTCCAGGAAACACCAGAACCCAGGAAACAGGCCTGAAGTTGGCTCAAGCATGAGACTTTGTGGATCAAAGTCCAAAGCTAGTAACCCAGAATCTGGTTCCAAATTGAGTATCCACTTGGATTGTCACAACACATTTCAATACACATGAGAAAAATGAAGAGCTGAGAGGATACAGGAAAAAAATTATCTTTCCAAATGGAAGAAATATCCCACTGTAAAATGGAAATGACAGAATAGTCTAGAAATGCTATTGATAGAATGTTTGAATTACTCAAAAGCAAATATGTGGAAGAATAGCAACATCCACAAAAAGAAATTAAAATGAAAAGAATCTATTTAAAATCCTAAAATTAAAATATGGAAAACATATTTTTTAAAAATATAGAAAAGATAAATTCTGGACTAGAAACAACTAGGAGAAAATTAGCAAATGTGAAGACAATAATTAAAAACACACATTGCACAGGAAAACAAAACAAAAAAATTAAGAAAGAAGTGATTGACAATATTTAAAATGAAAACAGTCATGCATTTTTCCTATGGCTCTTAAATTTTCAGCACATACCTAGTTCTGAGAAGAATAAATGAAGTGTAAAATAGATATATTTTAATGAAGTTACATCAAATAAATTACAACCAGAAAATGTGTGAGATTAAAAACTGATAATCACCAATGTAAATAATTGCATTGACATCAGACATCTCCACAACTACAGAACCTGGAATATTGTAAAAAGTACATCTTTAAAATGCTGAGGGGACATAAAAGTAGGCCCAGTTTGTCATATGTGGTTAATCTACCTTGAAAGTGTGAGGATGGAATAAACAGGTCGCCAAGCCTGGGAGATGGTGAGTCTAGACACACATGTCCTGCTCCGAAGAGCTAAAGGGGTTATTAAGGGCATCACTCCTCAAGAAGAAATTTCAAAAGGAAGAAATGGGATTAAAAGCAATAGAAATAAGCTAATAAATTATATTTATAATGTAATTAGCCATTGTTTATAAAAATAGGTTTATGTTATAGTAAAAAAAGAACTGAAAATAGCACTAAAAGCATGCAACATTTTAAAAGGTGATTTTGGAGGGAAGTTAAAACAAGCTAAGCTCTTCCTTAATTCTAAAGGAGAGCAGAAACAATAGACTTAGATAAGTGACAAAATGACTTTAAACATATGCAAAATATTTGGATTATTGATGGTGTGTAGATCGACAGATAAAAAAGTATCAATAGATAAAAATAGATACATACTTTTTTGTGATAACGTTAAAATCATGAATTTTAAAAGATGCCCTGCATAATTCTTGACTGGAAGTGGGGAGAGAGCCTGGACTGGACAGAAAAAGAAACACATCTAACCAATGTTACCATATTTCAGGTTAGTACCACTTTAAGTTCTGTCAAGAATCAGAAGAAAGTATCGCTGTGTGAGTGTTCTGGGTGTTTGCTCCATTACGGGCACTCTCTCTGTGTGTCTTCACCATGCTGAGATGAAAGCACTGTATAACATAGGCACTTAGGAGCCCTCATTAAAGTTCTATTTTATGACTATTAATTTCATTAAAAATCTCATCATTATTGAGATTTAGGTTGTTTCCAATGTTCATTACTATATCCATTCCATTGAATTAATACTATATTTATTCTTATCTACTTTGTATATCTTAATTATTTTCTTAGGAAAAAAAATCTCTGGAAAATAATTTTTGTGTTAAAGCACATTTATAGTTTTTCAACATATTTTCAATATACATTTGACAAACCACCGTCCTGAAATATTGCACCTGACTAAAATCCCACACAAAATGAATCAAGTGCCAGTTTTCCTGAACCTGTGACAATGTGACCTAGATTATCGTCTATATTTAAATTAGACAAAGCAGTAGATAATAGGGGGAAGCTTACTTTAAGATCTGGAAGGACAACTGCATCTTCATATTTGTTTTATACAGCGACAATAAGGAGTATTAAAGAGGCTACTAACTCCCACAGCTCTTCTTCCAAGAACGGTTCATTGCTATGACTATGGACAGTGTTCAACCGAAAGAAGGAATAAAGGAAAGAAAGTTTTCACTAAACAGAAGTAAATAAATAAGGAGAAACTATAGGAAAATTTCATTACATGCAAGAAGTACACTAATTGAAAACAATCAAAGAACTAGCGCTGGTGGTCCAATAAAGGGTCGCTGTGGGTCTGGGCAGCCTGGGAAACATTTACTTAAATATTTGCATGACTTGCTGATTTGCTTATAAAGCATAGCATATGCATGCATCCGAGTGTGTGTGTGAAGTACAGAAGATTTGTATGGCTAGATGAGTTGGGTCTTAATTTTTTTTAAAAAAACTGAGCCACACACCATCATCTAAGAGACCTACCTTAGATCTTCCAAGGACCTTATGAAAATGCGCTATAAGTGGGCGTTCACTGCCCTGGTTGAGTCTGGCCAAGGCTGCCTCTCCCTGAGGCCTGGCACACGGAGTTGTCGTGGGAAGCTTGCAGGTAGAAGGAGGGATGGAGCAGTCTCGAGTCCTGCCCAGATGAGCATCATCATGAGTGGAAGAGACTGCGTGGATCAGGTTGGTTCAGACACTAATCTGTGGTAGAACAGGAAGCAGCGGGCTCAGCACAGGAAGGGAACTCTGCCTTGGGATCCAGCTCATAGGGCATGCACAGTGTGTTTTTAGGGTGAATACGCTCTGGCACAACCACCTGGACATGACACTCAGGCCTTGGGAAGCCCAGGCAGCAAAGCTGGAGAAAGGGACCCCTGTTCCTGGAGCATAGCTGGTCTGAGGCTCAGTGCAGGTGATAGACTTCAATCAGCAAATCCGCAGCATGGTGGACAAAGGCCTATCAGGGGACACGGCTGCAAAAATGTCCAAACCAGAAGCTCTCTAGTCCAGTCATGGAGCTCTGCTTAATCTTTGACATCACTAGAGTTCAATCTGACACCTGGGTTCTAGGGAGATTCGGGGTGGGACAGTAGTTTCAAGAAGGAGATACTGCATTTCTTGATAATTTGATAAAAGGAATCTTAAACTTGATTGAAGAATCCTTGTTATGGAGATGAATATTTTTATCCTCCTGTGTGTGTGTGTGAGAGAGAGTGTGTGTGTGTGCATATAAGGACCAGAGAGATAAACTATTTGTTGCTGTTGTTCAGCTGTTCAGTCATGTCTGACTGCAATCCCATGGACTGCAGCACGCCAGGTTTACCTGGTCTCCATCATCTCCAAGAATTTGCTCAAACTCATGTCCATTGAGTTGGTGTTGCCATCCAACCATCAAGTACTCTGTCATCCCCTTCTCCTCCTGCCTTCAATCTTTTCCCGCATCAGGGTCTTTTCCAATGGGAGCTGGCTTTTTGCATCAAGAGGCCAAAGTATTGGAGTTTCAGCTTCAGCATCAGTCCTTCCAGTGAATTTTCAAGACTGATTTCCTTTAGGACTTAGTGGTTTGACCTCCTTGCAGTCCAAGGGACTCTCAAGAATCTTCTCCAACACCACAGTTCAAAAGCATCAATTCGTCGGCACTCAGCCTTCTTAACGGTCCAACTCTCACATCCATACACGACTCCTGGAAGAACTAGATAAGCTATTGCCATATATTTAAGAATAATGGAGATAGGAGAGTCAGGTGATCTGCTCAGGTAAATGCCAACCACAATTTCATTGTGAAATATGGCCAGGGTTAGCCACCGAGATAGCATATCAACCTGTGGCTGCAAGATACTGCAGGGCTGCTCCCCTGTCGCTGTGGGAGGAAGTTACAGGCTGATTAGACTGTGGAGCCCTGGCTTGATTAACAGCCTGGCACATAGCTTATTTTCTGCCTCTCTGCGTTCACAGTCCATCAGCAGTGATGGCCAAGCACTGGAACAGATTTCGTGGTTCGTTGGGCCAAAGTGATAGATGGCATCTGTGGTGGGGAAGTGGCTTCTGAGCTTGCAGAGATCCCGAGGTGGAGAAGGAAGCCACCAGGACTGGACCTGACCGCACATCCCCACCTGTGAGGTGCAGTGTGTGAAGACTGCACCTGGGGGGACACGCAAGCCCCCTCAGAGAGGCAACCCCCCAAACAGTAAGACCAGCTGCTGTGTTTCTCAGATCTTCCTACTCAATGTGCTAAACAGATCACGTTCTTTCAATGCATACGTAAGATGCACGTGCTGAATCGCTTCATTTGTGTTTGACTCTTTGTGACCCCATGGACTGTAGCCCACCAGGCTCCTGTGTCTATGGGATTCTCCAGCCAAGAATATTCAAGTGTGTTGCCATTTCCTCCTCCAGGGAATCTTCCTGACCCAGGGATGAAACCTGCCTCTCCTGCCTTAGCAGGAGGGTTCTTTACCGCCGAGCCACGGAGGAAGCCCATGCTGAGTGTGGGTCTGTGTTACTATACACCCCATTCTTCCAGCAGACACAAAAAGCAGGCATTGCTTTCTTGTTGCAGGAGTCCAAGCTCAGGAAGGTTGACTGCATGAGGTTCAGAGGCAGCCCAGAATCAGGTGTCTCTGCCAGGTCGCCCAGGTACTCGACGAGTGTGGCTTTCCTTCCCACATTTCAGAACCCCCGCAGCTACTTGCACAGTCACGCTTTTCTCAATGGCTTTCAACTGATCTGTTCAAACATACAGTTAGAATGACCGTGAGTAACTGCGGTGAAGAAGAGAGAGACCGGCACCCCAGGCCCTGCTTTGGTGTCCTCACTGTAGCTGTAAACCCTGTGTGGCTGACCCATCACAGTGTAGACACCTCAAGCTCCTGCCGTGTCGACTGGGGGCTTTGCACTGGCACTCACTTCAGACTGATCCCACGGTTGGCCCTCACTTTCCTACCTCCTTGTGTTTCAGGCTGAACGTGTGCTGTCCTCCAGCTTTGGTCTAAATATTCAAGAGTGTCAGGGAAAGGCCTCTGTCTGCTAGCCCCAGGGGCATTGTGAAGGAGCCTATGGCAATGGTGATTGATATATCAGAAAACAGCAATTGAATGAATGTTCTCTTTCCATTTTACTCGAGACACAAAGTTGTAATCCTAAACCTACTAAATAGAAATTAGAATTGTGTGTATGCTGAAGGTATTTGATTCTATTATATATAGATCAGTCATCCTCAATCTGGTTGACTTTGCCTCCCCGGAGAGCATTTGGTGGCGCTAGTGGTAAAGAGCTGATGGCCAGTGCAGGAGGCAGGAGAGTCAGGTTAGATCCCTGGTGAGGAAGATCCCCTGGAGGAGGACATGGCAACCCACTCCAGTATTCTTGCCTGGGGAATCCCACGGACAGAGGAGCCTGGTGGGCTACAATCCATGGGGTCGCAAAGAGTCACATACAACTGCAGGGACTTAGCACAGAGACGGTTTTGATTATCATGACTGGGATGAGGGGGTCTACAAGCATGCTTAGAGGCCAGGGGTGCTGATAAGCTTATTACAGCACATGGGGCAGCAACAGGCACAGAAGACTCCAGCCCCAAATGTCAGTCCTGTGGAGATGAGGCACCTGCACAGAGTTAAAGGTTTCATTTATGTCCTCATGCACAGCTAGCTTGATACATTTCATGGAGTCAGAAAAATATCCACTTTTATTTCATCTTACACTGTAACAAGTTTTTCAAAACACTTAGACTGGTATAATTGTAGAAAAAAAATGTTAACATTTGTGATCAGTTAATTTCACATTCACATGTCCTTTGATTAAACTTTAAAAAAAATGCTGCTTTCATCTACGAACAAATATCTGAAGGTTCTGTATCATATGGAAAATATCTAAATATTTCATTTCTCTGTTGATTTTAACTTGGGACCTGGAATCACTACATGAAAGCCTGTGTGATGAGACAGCACCAGTGTTGGAGCTGAGACCAGGTAGGAACTGGAAGCGTGGTTTCCAGTAAGGACCTGACACAGAAAGTTTCCTCCCTCTGAAGACCGTGGCCTTTGTAGACCAAGAGAGCTGTATTGTGCATTGTTATACACAGTCCTGGAGTGTTTCAGAATTAGAACACATATCTCAGTGTCCACTGGAAAGCCTTTAAGAATACTGATTGATTGACTTACCTTCATTTATTACTTAATACCTACTCCAGTACTCTTGCCTGGAAAAATCCCATGGAAGGAGGAGACTGGTGGGCTGCAGCCCATGGGGTCACTAAGGGTCGGACACCACCGAGAGATGTCACTTTCACTTTTCACTTTCATGCATTGGAGAAGGAAATGGCAACCCACTCCAGTGTTCTTGCCTGGAGAATCCCAGGGACAGGGGAGCCTGGTGGGCTGCCATCTATGGGGTCACACAGAGTCAGACACAACTGAAGTGACTTAGCAACAGCAGCAACCTACTACAAAATATCAACAACCTCAGATATGCAGATGGTATCTGAGGCATTTCTAAGGGCAGAAAGTGAAGAAGAACTAAAGAGCCCCTTGATAAGGGTGAAAGAGGAAAGTGAAGAAGCTGGCTTGAAACTCAATATTCAAAAACCTAAGATCATGGCATCCAGTCCATCGCTTCATGGCAAACAGTTGGGGAAAATGTGGAAGCAGTGATAGAGTTTATTTTCCTGGGCTCTAAAAATCACTGTGCGGTGCTAGAAAGTGATCCAGTCTCATCCCTTTACAAGTGGTTGACCAGTTTTCCCAGCACCACCCATTAAAGAGATTGTCTTCACTCCACTGTATATTCCTGCCTCCTCTGTCAAAGACAAGGTGTCCATATGTGTGTGGACCTATCCCTGGGCTTTCTATTCTGTTCCATTGATCCATATGTCTGTCTTTGTGCCAGCACCATACTGTCTTGATGACTGTGGCTTTGTAGTAGAGCCTGAAGTCAGGCAAGTTGATTCCTCCAGTTCCACTCCTCCTTCTCAAGATTGCTTTGGCTATTCGAGGTTCTCTGTATTTCCATACAAATCTTGAAATTATTTGTTCTAGTTCTGTGAAAAATGTGGCTGGTAGCTTGATAGGGATTGCATTGAATTTGCAAATTACTTTGGGTAGTATACTCACCTTCACTATATTGATTCGTCCGATCCATGAACATGGTATATTTCTCCATCCATTAGTATCTTCTTTGATTTCTTTCATCAGTGTTTTATAGTTTTCTATATATAGGTCTTTAGTTTCTTTAGGTAGATATATTCCTAAGTATTTTATTCTTTTCGTTGCAATGGTGAATGGAATTGTTTCCTTAATTTCTTTTTCTACTTTCTCATTATTCGTGTATAGGAATGCAAGGGATTTCTGTGTGTTGATTTTATATCCTGCAACTTTACTATATTCATTGATTAGCTCTAGTAATTTTCTGGTGGAGTCTTTAGGGTTTTCCATGTAGAGGATCATGTCATCTGCAAACAGTGAGAGTTTTACTTCTTCTTTCCAATTTGGATTCCTTTTATTTCTTTTTCTGCTCTGATTACTGTGGCCAAAACTTCCAGAACTATGTTGAATAGTAGCGGTGAAAGTGGACACCCTTGTCTTGTTCCTGACTTTAGGGGAAATGCTTTCAATTTTTCACCCTTGAGGATAATGTTTGCTGTGGGTTTGTCATAGATAGCTTTTATTATGTTGAGGTAGCACCGCACACAGAAATGAACTCAAAATGGATTGGGGATCTGAATGTAGGATCAGAAACTGTAGAGCTCCTAGAGGAGAGCATGGGCAGGGCACTCTCGGACATGGATCACAGCAGGATCCTCTGTGATCCACCTCCCAGAATTCTGGAAATGAAGGCAGGGATAAACAAATGGGATCTAATTAAAATTAAAAGCTTCTGCACAACAAAGGAAAATATAAGCAAGGTGAAAAGACAGCCTTCTGAGTGGGAGAAAATAATAGCAAATGGAGCAACTGACAGGCAACTGATCTCAAAAATATACAAGCAATTTCTGCAGCTCAATTCCAGAAAAATAAATGACCCAATCAAGAAATGGGGCAAAGAACTAGGTGGACGTTTCTCCAGGGAAGACATACAGATGGCTAACAAACACATGAAAAGATGCTCGACATCACTCATTATTGGAGAGATGCAGATCGAAACCACAATGAGGTACCACTTCAAACCAGTCAGAATGGCTGCGACCCAAAAATCTGCAAGCAATAAATGCTGGAGAGGGTGTGGAGAAGGGGGAACCCTCCTACACTGTTGGTGGGAATGCAAACTAGTACAGCCACTATGGAGAACAGTGTGGAGATTCCTTAAAAATTGCAAATAGAACTGCCTTATGACCCAGCAATCCCACTGCTGGGCATACACACCGAGGAAACCAGAATTGAAAGAGACACATGTACCCCAATGTTCATCGCAGCACTGTTTATGATAGCCAGGACATGGAAACAACCTTGGTGTCCATCAGCAGATGAATGGATAAGAAAGCTGTGGTACATATACACAATGGAGTATTACTCAGCCATAAAAAAGAATTCATTTGAATCAGTTCTGATGAGATGGATGAAACTGGAGCCGATTCTACAGAGTGAAGTAAGCCAGAAAGAAAAACACCAATACAGTATACTAACACATATATATGGAATTTAGGAAGATGGCAATGACGACCCTGTATGCAAGACAGGAAAAAAGACACAGATGTGTATAACGGACTTTTGGACTCAGAGGGAGAGGGAGAGGGTGGGATGATTTGGGAGAATGACGTTCTAACAAGTATACTATCATGTAAGAATTGAATCGCCAGTCTATGTCTGACGCAGGATGCAGCATGCTTGGGGCTGGTGCATGGGGATGACCCAGAGAGATGTTGTGGGGAGGGAGGTGGGAGGGGGGTTCATGTTTGGGAATGCATGTAAGAATTAAAGATTTTAAAATTTAAAAAATAAAACACTAAAAAAATAAAAAAATAAAAATAAAAATCACTGTGGATGGTGACAGCAGCCATGAAATTAAAAGACACTTGATCCTTTGGAGAAAGGCTATGACAAACATAAACAGAATATTAAAAAGCAGAGATATCACTGCCATTAAAGGTCTCTATAATCACAGCTATGTTTGTTTGTTTGTTTTCAGTAATCATGTATGGATGTAAGAGTTGGACCATAAAGAAGGCTGAGTGCTAAAGAATGGATGCTTTTGAATTGTGGTGCTGGAAAAGACTATTGAAAATCCCTTGGATAGCAAGGAGATCAAACCAGTCAATCCTAAAGAAAAGTGAAATAAAAGTGAAAGTGAAGTCCAACTCTTTTCGACCTCATGGACTAACCCCATGGACTGTAGCCTACCATGCTTCTCCATCCATGGGATTTTCCAGGCAAGAGTACTGGAGTGGGCTGCCATTTCCTTCTCCAGGGGATCGTCCCAACCCAGGGATCAAACCCAGGTCTCCTGCATTGCAGACAGATACTTTACTGTCTGAGCCACCAGAAAATCACTGCCAATTATTCATCGGAAGAACTAATGCTGAACCTGAGTCTCCAATACTTTGGCCACCTGATGCAAATAACTGATTCACTGGAAAAGACCCTGATGCTGGGAAAGACTTAAGGCAAGAGAAGAGGGCAGCAGAGGATGAGATGGTTGGAGGGTATCACTGACTCAGTGGACATGGGTTGGAGCCAACTCCCAGAGATAGTGAGGGATGAGGAAGCCTGGAGTGCTGTAGTCCATGGGGGTCACAAAGAATCAGACACTAAAATGACAAAGTATTTTTTGATGAGAATTTTTGTGCATCTTCCCATCCTTTAAATATCACAGAAAATAAACTGACTCACTAATGAGAGAGTTATCTTTCTCACTGCAATTCAAGCTGCATTCTTTTCTCTATTAAAACAAGCAAAAAACTCCAATATAAAATGAGCAAACCTCAAAGAAGTTCATGTGTACCAGAAAGCTGGAAAAGTTACAAAATTGGATGGCTGTCTTATGAACATAAGAACTTAGAGTGTGTAGAACATTCATTCTTACAGAGAAGAATCCATGTTTGACAAGAGAAAGACAAATTAGACATGTTTAGAAAACTGAGTTTCACGGTGAAAGTGAAATAGTCTGGTAACACAAAGCGCTGTTTGTCCCTTCCAAGAAGATGCAACAGACAAATGTAGGTAAATAGAGGAATCTACAAGACTCCTGTTCCCTCACTTTTCATACTTACATGAAAGGAAAGAAAAAGGACGGAGAGAGAAAAGGAGGGAGAGAAGGAGGGTGAGAGGAAGGGGATTTGGGGTGCTCTGAAATGCTTGTCCAATATATCATTTCATAACTTTTGTAGTATTATATCATTAAGCCACCTAGGTGACCCTGTCAATAACCTGGCCAATTAGAATGTGAATTAGAAATATGCTATAAGGGGAAACTGTCAAACAAACCATTGCTCCAAAGCTTCATATTTAGCACTGTGGCCATAGGGTTTATGGGGTTCCTGTTTATGGGGTTCCTACTACATGCATGCCCCACACTAGGAACATCCCAGGACCCTCAGATTCCTTCAGAGTCTGTCCCTTGCTCCGAGTCATTTGAAACATAGTAGAGGACTCATTTAATTTCTAACGATTTCATCAATGAAACTCTAAAACCTAAGACTAGGAAAGGATCTCATTATGTATTCCAAAATTGAACCTCAAACCATTTATGACATTATTTTCTAGAAACAAGCTACATGTTTACCTCTTTTATTTGAGGAAATAAAACAGGAAATTTTATCCCTAATCACAACACCTGCTCAAAGCATTTCAATTACAAAGTGACAGAATGGATGATATGGAGAAAATACTGGATATCAGGTCAACAGTTGCTCACTGCTGTTCAGTCACTCAGTCGCATCCGACTCTTTGAGACCCCAACCACTGTAGTATGCCAGCTTTCCTGTCCTTCATTATCTGTGGGAGTTTGCTCAATCTCAAGTCCATTGAGTTCATAATGTTATCTAATCACATCATCCTCTGTTGCCCCTTTCCTAAGATGGATTTTTCTCCCCCCATGTGTGGCATTGGGGCATCCTGGGCTCAGCAGTTTCCTATCTTATACATGAGTTTGAGCAAACTCTAGGAGATAGTGAAGGACAGGGAAGCTTGGCATACTGCCATCCATGGGGTCACAAAGAGGCAGACACAACTGAGCGACTGAAAAGCAAATCTTGTAAATGTGACACTCTAGTGAAAGATGCTCTACCAAGACCCTGGCAACTTGGTGGACATGTTTTCCTGGTTTCTAAAGTGGCGGCAGCCCTCCCTTGGTGCCAGCCCTCCAAACAGCAGTGGTGTGGGGTTCTCCGGTGGGATTCAGTGCCAAGTCAGGGGCAGTGCCGGCCACCCTGACACACAGACCTCATGGATAGAGCTCTTAGCAGACCCTTTGGGCACACTGCTTAGTGATTCTGCCTTATCAAATTTTCTATTTTAGAAAGCAGCTTTAGTATTTCGTGACCAGTGAGGGGCACACTCCTGAGTCAGCTACCAGCCAGAGGACAGACTGGAAGCCTTTCATGTTGTGAGGAGAGGGTTTGAACTGTGCACGTGAATGTCAACTTGAAAAGTGATGGTCAGAATCAATGTGGGAGTAACACAGCTGTGCTGCTATGAGTGGGAACACCAGGGGAACCCAGAGAAGCGCCCTGAGGTCCTGCTGATGCCTCAGCAGCCCTCTGCCCTGGTCTCAGCATCACAGAGGGCAGATACAGGGCTGGTACATGCTTTACTGTGCTGGCGAGTGCCCTCCTACTTCGGAGAGAAATAAATGTGGCATTTAAGATGTCATGCATATGATCCTGAGGCTTCCCAAGTGGATCAGTGGTAAAGAACCTGCCTGCAATGCAGGCAATTCAGGAGAAGTGAGTCTGATCCCCGGGTCAGGAAGATCCCCTGCGAGAGGGAAATGGCAACCGGCTCCAATATTCTTGCTTGGAAAATCCCATGGACGGAGGAGCCTAGTGGGCAACTGAGCACCCACTCGTATGATCCTGCTGATTAAAACTGTTTGATTTCTCCCATCCACTGGCTTGATTTGGTGCAAACAATTTAGGACCTCTAAGTCCATCCCCGTTGACAGAGAGGTGGTTCAAAACCTGAGGTTTTGTTGAGACCTACTTGGCCGGAATTGTATGGAACAAGTCTAAGTTAAGACTGTCAGATCCATGAGATAGTATGATATTTCACAAGGGTTTCCTAAATATTTGTATAAAGTAGTCTTCAAAATGTCTTTTAAGTTTCCCTTATGACTATTTTTTTTTGTTATATAATATCCATTAAGGCAATTTAGTCTCCTTACCCTTAGGAAATAACTTGAGAGTTTCGTCATTTACAGAATATTAAAACAAAGAACAAATGCGTTAATGCAGAAACCCAGCTCAAGGTTCTACTTAAAATAAACTTAGAACTGGTGATTGGATCTATTAAGTTAGACACTGATAGATGCAAGTAGTTGAACCTTACCATTTGGAAGAGGTTAATATAATAAAGATCAGTATCTTATCAAGGTTTTAAGTATAACTGTAATTTTTCTGTAATATATACTTCAAAATATTTTTAAACTAAGTAAAATTGTGAAAACAAAAATATTTGGAGTGAAGATAAAGAATAATCTGCTATGAGAATGACTTCATCTACTAGTGAGAAGATTAAAATAACTAAATTCAGCAGAATTTAGCATAAATCTTGATAAAACAGAATGGTAACATATATATATGTATATATATATATATAAATTTTAAATGTGTATACATATGCCATAACTTACATATATGCCATAAATTGAATACTTAAATTCCTGTATTTTAAAAAGTAATCAAATTTATATAATTCCTTTATATAACTAAACTATCTTCAATACATCTTATAACCCAAGGAATGAATTTCAATAAATGTGTCCGTAACTTCTCTTTGATGCCTCATGTGAAACAGATGAAAACCAGACCATCTCTGGAGCCTTAGGTGGTTTGGCCAGATCACAATGGACTTCCAGATATCACATGCTTTTTGCAAATTTGTACTTGCACAGCCTCAGCTCTTCCATGCGGTAGGGGAAAGAATGCTGTTGTTCCATCACTCAGTCAAGCTCTCGATTCTTTGCAACCCCATGGATTGCAGCCCACCAGGCTTCCCTGTCCATCGCCAACTCCTGGAGTTTGCTCGAACTCAGGCCCATTGAGTCGGTGATGCCATCCAACCATCTCATCCTCTGTCGTCCACTTCTCCTCCTGCCCTCAATCTCTCCCAGCATCAAGGAGAGTTGACTCTTCACATCAGGTGGCCAAAAGATTGGAGCTTCTTAAAGATGTCCTATTTTGTTGCTGGAAATAATAAGTCAACTAAGAAGGGGCACTTCTGGCAACATGAGGACTTGCACAATGCTGGGGTTTTTGTAATCATGGTCTCATAAGAGAATAGCTGTCTCTTTTCACTCTGCAATATACTTTTCCTCTTTAACATTCCAAAAAACAAAACACAAAAACAGTAAATACCAGTATTTGTCTTAGTTAGCTGAAGTACAAAATCAAGGAGAGTACAGTATGATGAGTAAAATACAACTTTTTAACCTTTAAAAACATCATCCCGGAAGACAGAATTAGCAGTCTAGGAAGAACAAAAAGCCTTAGGAAACAGATTGCCCCCAAATATATTTTTTGGTTGTTATTGTTTAGCCTCTAAGCCATGTTCAACTCTTTGCAACCCCATGGACTGTAGCCCTCCATGCTCCTCTGTCCATGGGATTTCTCAGACAAGAATAGTGGAGTGGGTTGCCATTTCCTTCTCCAAGGGAATCTTTCCAACCCAGTAATCGAACCAATGTCTCCTGCATTGTAGGCAAATTCTTTACCACAGAGCCAACAGGGAAAACCAAATATAATGCTAGGATTTATGCAAATGAGTGTTCTGTCTTTGATTAGAGACACTTCTCAAGTCTATTCTTTCTTACTGCAAGAACAGGAATTTGGGGTAGATGAGTTTGTTTTTTGATTCTAAAAAGAAACTTAAAATCTAAAAATTCGACAAGTCAGACATCTTAAGGAATCGAGTTTGAATGCTATTTAAAACTTCATGAAGATTTTAGCTTCAGTTCATTCTCTAGTAAGGATGGGAGATTCAAACCTCTTTTTTTTAAAATTTTACTTTACAATACTATATTGGTTTTGCCATACATCAACATGAATCCGCCATGGGTGTACACGTGTTCCCAATCCTGAACCCCCTCCAATCTCCCTCCCCATGCCATCCCTCTGGGTCATCCCAGTGCACCAGCCCCAAGCATCTTGTATCCTGCATCAAACCTAGACTGGTGATTCATTTCTTATATGATATTATACATGTTTAAAATGCCATTCTCTGAAAACATCCCACCCTCTCCCTCTCCCACAGAGTCCGAAAGACTACTCTATATATCTGTGTCTCTTTTGTTGTCTCGCATACAATGTTATCATTACCATCTTTCTAAATTCCATATATATGTGTTAGTATACTGTATTGGTGCTTTTCTTTCTGGCTTACTTCACTCTGTATAATCGGCTCTAGTTTCATCCACCTCATTAGAACTGATTCAAATGTATTCTTTTTAATGGCTGAGTAATACTCCATTGTGTATATGTACCGCAGCTTTCTTATCCATTCTTCTGCTGATGGACATCTAGGTTGCTTCCATGTCCTGGCTATTATAAACAGTGCTGCGATGAACATTGGGGTACACATGTCTCTTTCAATTCTGGTTTCCTCTGTGTGTATGCCCAGCAGTAGGATTGCTGGGTCATATTACAGGTCTATTTCCAGTTTTTTAAGGAATGTCCACATTGTCCTCCATAGTGGCTGTACTAGTTTGCATTCCCACCAACTGTGTAGAAGGGTTCCCTTTGCATTCCCACCAACAGTGTAAAAGGGTTCCCTTTTCTCCACACCCTCTCCAGAATTTATTGCTTGTGACTTTTGGATCACAGCCATTCTGACTGGTGTGAAATGGTACATCATTGTGGTCTTAATTTGCATTTCTCTGATAATGAGTGATGTTGAGCATCTTTTCATGTGTTGGTTAGCCATCTGTAAGTCTTCTTTGGAGAAATGTCTATTTAGTTCTTTGGCCCATTTTTTGATTGGGTCGTTTCTTTTTCTGGAATTGAGTTGCAGGAGATGCTTGTATATTTTTGAGATTAGTTGTTTGTCAGTTGCTTCATTTGCTATTATTTTCTCCTATTCTGAAGGCTGTCTTTTCACCTTGCTTATAGTTTCCTTTGTTGTGCAGAAGCTTTTAATTTTAATTAGATCCCATTTGTTTATTTTTGCCTTTATTTCCAGTATTCTGGGAGGTGGGTCATAGAGGATCCTGCTGTGATTTATGTCGGAGAGTGTTTTGCCTATGTTCTCCTCTAGGAGTTTTATAGTTTCTGGTCTTACATTTAGATCTTTAATCCATTTTGAGTTTATTTTTGTGTACGGTGTTAGAAAGTGTTTTAGTTTCATTCTGTTACAAGTGGTTGACCAGTTTTCCCAGCACCACTTGTTAAAGAGATTGTCTTTAATCCATTGTATGTTCTTGCCTCCTTTGTCAAAGATAAGGTGTCCATATGTGTGTGGATTTATCTCTGGGCTTTCTATTTTGTTCCATTGATCTATATTTCTGTCTTTGTGCCAGTACCATACTCTCTTGATGACTATGGCTTTGTAGTAGAGCCTGAAGTCGGGCAGGTTGATTCCTCCAGTTCCATTCTTCTTTCTCAAGATTGCTTTGGCTATTCGAGGTTTTTTATATTTCCATACAAATTGTGAAATTATTTGTTCTAGCTTTGAAAAATACTGCTGGTAGCTTGATAGGGATTGCATTGAATCTGTAGATTGCTTTGGATAGTATACTCATTTTCACTATATTGATTCTTCCGATCCATGAACATGGTAGAGAGATCCATACTTTTTGAGGGCAGAGAGTAGTAAAGTGAATTCCTGGTGAAGGTCTTTGAGATGGAGATTTCAGTGTGAAGCGTGTGGAGAAGAGGGAGGCTGGAGTCTGGGTGGGCATGGAGGGTGGGGCCAGGAGCAGGGGTGGTGCATGCTCACTTCCTGTATCTCAGGCTGGGACACCCACCTTCCACATACATCCCAGGACCCCCATGGAAGGGGGGTCATGGGAGAAGCAGGTAGCCAGGTGATTCAGGACAGACAGGTCCACAGTGACACCTGCCTCCTCTCTCCAGCAGCTCAGAGGAGACCCTGAGGATTCCCCTGCCTGAGAGAGAGAGAGAGAGAGGGTGTGCCTAAGAGCAGGGGACTGCACACCTGGCCCAAGTCAGTCTGCTGGGTGGGGCTGGGCTGGGAGACCTGGTAACTTCATGGGTGGGGCTGATTCTGAGCCTCAGCTCCATCTTCTCCTTGCTCCATGTGACTTTAGGCAAGTCAGTCAACCTCTCCTCACTGGCCCAAAGAAGGCGGTAGCAGAGTGTGCCTTCCAGGTTTGGGATGCTGACCACGAGTGACGCCTTCCATCCAGGACTCAGGGCACTGCAGGAAGGCAACAATTACTCAGTGACCATGAAGACGGCACTCTGACATGGAAAACCCGCAGAAGGGTGGGGGTCTGGTGAGGCGGTGAGACAGTGGCCAGCAGGAGATAAGGGGCAACCCCACCTGCCCCCACCTCCTCACTGGGGGATGCCCATTAAGTCCCCTTGGGATGGAGATGGTGAGTGACATGGAACTCTCATTTCCTAAACTGATTTGCTTGAAATCTGAGTGGACTCAGTTCAGTTCAGTTCAGTCACTCAGTCGTGTCTAGCTCTTTGTGACCCCATGGACTGCAGCTCACCAGGCCTCCCTGTCCATCACCAACTCCAGGAATTCACTCAAACTCATGTCCAATGAGTCGGTGATGCCATCCAACCATCTCATCCTCTGTCGTCCGCTTCTCCTCCTGCCCTCAATCTTTCCAGCATCAGGGTATTTTCAAATGAGTCAGCTCTTCACATCAGGTGGCCAAAGTACTGAAGTTTCAGCTTCAATATCAGTCCTTCCAATGAATATTCAGGACTGATTTCCTTTAAAATGGACTGGTTGGATCTCCTTGCAGTCCAAGGGACTCTCAAGAGTCTTCTCCAATACCACAGTTCAAAAGCATCAATTCTTAGGTGCTCATATTTCCTTATAGTCCAACTCTCACATCCATACATGACTACTGGAAAAACCATACCTTTGACTAGACAGACCTTTGTTGGCAAAGTAATGTCTCTGCTTTTTAATATGCTGTCTAGGTTGGTTATAACTTTCCTTCCAAGGAGTAAACATCTTTTGATTTCATGGCTGCAGTCACCATCTGCAGTGGACTCAGTAATTCCTAATTACCTGATAGTGACTAGATTAAATATGAGTGTGAATGGAGTTGACATAGACTCGTAGAAAACACAGTTTATGCATTGCTACTCTGACGTGCATGACTTGCAAACCTGTCCTGCAGGTGATGGTGATGGATCATTTGAAGATATGTCCCTGCAATCATCTACTCCACGGCCATGAGCCACACAATGGATTGCTCTGAGCCTCAGGTTTGTCAGCAGAAACGTGGGTTTTTATTAAAACCATCTATTTGTGTCCTTCTATTAATATCTCATGCATTCTAGATTTCTCAATCTGTTCATTTGATTAAAAAAAGAAAAAAAACCCAGAGTCATTGGAGGTGAACTTCCCTCAGATCAAGGCTCTGGGTGGCAGAGAATCCTCCCGGGGATATTGTGAAGAAGAGTCTCAGCCTGCTCAGTGTGTAGAGAAGCATGGTTGTCACAAGCGCTGGTATGTTCATTTTCTGTTATACCTGATCCATGGCGCAGATGAGGGAGTCATGCCTCTCAGCCATCTAGGACCCCAGGAGGGAGAGGGTGGAGTCTGGGGGGATTCACCATCTCACGGCTTTGCCAGCAAAATGGGGTGTTTTCCATGTGTCACTGACACCAGACGTTTCCAAGTATTGACATTAGTTCTGTGCACATTGACAAGGATGGGATGGTGAACAGCATTTGTCTAACTTAGAGCAGAACACACAAGTCCAGGATACTTGTTTTTCACCGAGGCCCCCTGAATGCTATTTTCAGTGTTGCTGTCTCAGCTGTATACTTTCAAGGAAAGTCTTCCTGTTCGGACCAGCCCTACAACCGCCGCGGTACCCACTGCGGAAGGACACTCCCACCCCAGGTGCAGAGGCCAGGCCATCCCCTCCGTCTACCCATCTGGGTGTAAACCTCAGTCCGGACCAGCAGTGATGGATTGTTTACTTTTGGTTTTATCCAATTATACCTTATATGATTTTCCATGAAGATAAAGAAGAGTTCATTTCTCCTTATGATCCTCAGTGCATGTGACAGTCACTGCATGGTCCCCAGGAAGGAACGTCAGTGCTGAGGCCACTGACACCCACGATGGTTTGCCAGGGCCCACAGAGCAGCGTGAGATTAACTCCTTGCAGCAATCTCCATGACAGCCTTAATTAAAAACAAAACAGAAAGCTAATGTGATTTTTCAGAAGTGAAGCTACTTTTAAAGTTCAGTAAATAGAGCACATCCACTAATGCGTTAAGCTCAAATGCTCTGACTGTGGCACTTTCCCGAAGGGGCAAATGTGAAACACTGCAAGCGCTGAAGAAGGGTGACTATGGTGTGTCCCTTGGGTGCTGCAGGGTGTCATCATGCAAGTGACAAAAATGCAGAGATGAGGATGTAATGGGCAGCTTTGCTCATCCAGGAAAATCTAGAAAAGTCTGGAGCAGAGACTTGGACACTCAGAGTAAGGGCATGTCCCTGAGATGCCTGTGTGCTGGGCTGCTTGTCCTGACCCCACTGTCAGCCTGAGACCCAGGGCTCACTGAATTCCTGAGACCCAGGGACCATGCTCTCCCATTCTGACCACACCAGGTGCCTTGGGTAGCTCTATGTAGCACCCACAGTCACCTCCCAAACTCTTTCCAAGAGTATCCCACGGGCCTGCCTTCTGTTATTGGTAGGACACATTCTCTAACATTTCGAACACTTTAGAGGAAAAATCTTTGTTTACATTATCCTTATGCCCAGAAATACTTTTAATCTCATACCAAGACAGGGTGCATTATTGCGGAGGGTCTCACCGAACCACTCAGCAGCAGACATGGCCACACTTTCAGGTCCATGGGCGGAGCATTGCACGTGTAGCTGGATGGAGGTGGAGGGAGGAGCCTTGGTCCTTCTCCCTGCCCCCAGCTGCCCAGGACTCTGCGGCCAGTTCCAAGTGCTTGTTCAGCACCTGGGACAGAGGGCCATCAATTGCCCTGGTGCCTCGGGAGGCTGCAGAGAGGGCTCTTTCCAAATATACTTTGTACTGATCCGAAAAATGGAAGTTTGCACCTGCATCATGCAGCCATGAAATTAAAAGACACTTACTCCTTGGAAGGAAAGTTATGACCAACCTAGATAGCATATTGAAAAGCAGAGACATTACTTTGCCAACAAAGGTCCGTCTAGTCAAGGCTATGGTTTTCCCAGGGGTCATGTATGGATGAGAGAGTTGGACTGTGAAAAAAGCTGAGCGCCAAAGAATTAATGCTTTTGAACTGTGGTGTTGGAGAAGACTCTTGAGAGTCCCTTGGACTGCAAGGAGATCCAGCCAGTCCATCCTAAAGGAGATCAGTTCTGAATGTTCATTGGAAGGACTGATGCTGAAGCTGAAACTCCAATACTTTGGCCACCTCATGTGAAGAGTTGACTGATTGGAAAAGACTCTGATGCTGGGAGGGATTGGGGGCAGGAGGAGAAGGGGATGATAGAGGATGAGATGTCTGGATGGCATCACCAACTCAATGGATATGAGTTTGAGTGAACTCTGGGAGTTGGTGACGGACAGGGAGGCCTGGCGTGCTGCGATTCATGGGATCGCAAAGAGTCAGACACAACTGAGCAACTGAACTGAACATGCGTAGATGCCAAGGACAGGATTCAGAATAAGCTTGCGTCTCTGAGGTTCCCGCCAGAGCAGCGGCTGCTTATAGAGCCATCTGGGGCTGAGAGCGGTGTCATTAGCTCTGACTTTCCCGTTCCTTCCTATCCTTTGCATCTAGCATCATAGTGTCATAGGAAACTGCTTGTGGAATTCTAGAGCACACGCAAAGAACAGGAAACTTGTGGCTGGAAATATCGAAGCACCTGATAGACGCCCTCTGGCAGGGGGAACACTTGCAGATGGCTGTTTTCTAGGAAGCAGCTACCAGCTGGCTAGACTAAGCTTTGTGGGTTCAGCATCTGAGGGGAGGTTCTGTAGAGACACACAGGGACAGGAAAGCACCCAGGGGGGAACGGGTGACCCGCGGCTGAGGGGTCCCCAGGGAGGCATAGTCCCCAGCCTGCAGCAACCTGAGGGGTTGTGAATTTCCTGGGAGTGCACACTGTGAGCTGCTTAGATTTGGGGTAAAGAAGTGTAAGTGCATCCTTTAGTGATGGGTAGCAGGCAGTGCACAATTGACTATCATTATTTGTACAAGCCATCTTTTAATCTCTAAAAAATCAATATTCTCAAGTGTTGGGGTAAATAGACATTATCTAAGAGAGCTAATTTGGCTTTCCTTGTGGTTCAGCTGGTAAAGAATCCGCCTATACTGCAGGAGACCTGGGTTTGATCCGAATGTTGGGAGGATTCCCTGGAGAAGAGAAAGGCTACCCACTCCAGTATTTTGGCCTGAAGAATTCCATGGACTGTGTAGTTCAATGGGGTCACAAAGAGTCGGACACAGCTGAGCAACTTTCACTTTGCAGTGAAAGCTATTAAACATAGAGCTGCCCAATGTTTCTCCCCTGAATGTTCTTACTAAATAAGGTAGGGTAGGATCAGACAGCTATATTTTAAGTAGTACCCCTTTGACCTCCAAGGAGTAGGATGCCAGCTTTATAATGGATAAAAGCAAAACTATGAAATTTTCTGAAACAGTAATATCACAGCTTCCATAGGACTTGTATGCTTAGAACGGCATATAAAATATGATTTTAATAAATTGTTTTCTTAGATCCACATTGAAATATTAGTGTTTTACCAAAGTTATTAGTGTATTTACTTCTTATAGAAAAAGAATGACTTGAAAAATATTTATTTCAGTAATTGAAAGACACTCATCTGATGGCTCAGACAGTAAAGAATCTGCCTGCAATGCAGGAGAGCTGGGTTGATCCCTAGGTTGGGAAGATCCCCTGGAGAAGGGAACGGTTACACACTCCAGTATTCTTACCTGGAAACTTCCAAGGACAGAGGAGCCTGGCAGGCTGCAGTCCATGGGATCACAAAGAGCTGGACACGACTGAGTGATTAACACTTTCACTTTCATCCATTTAACCATTCCAGTTAGTACATAGCAATATTTATGTCTCTTTGACAAAAATATTGGTATGAATTTCCAAGCCCTTTGCTTTGGAATCTCCCCTGAGCCTGTAAAACAGTTGATGTATTTGCTGAAATACATAAAGCCACAGCAATGAGACAGATTCCAAATACTTTGGAAGTGAGAACAAGGAGATTTGAGACTATGATAACCGGGAAAGCCTGCCGCATCCACTGGCATTGATATGGAAGAAGCTGGTGCTTGAGGAGCTTTGACAGAATGGGACCTTCTGCACATTGGTGCAGATTCCACATTGGTGACTGATGTTGGACAGACAGGTGGACACAGGAGGCCGACCTCCCTAGGAAACTTCTAGAGCAGACCGTCGGTACACGTTTCTTGGCATGTTGTCAGCGTTGCTTCAGCCCCCTGGCCTCACTGCTCTTTCTCTCTGCCTTCAGTTCACTTTTCATCTCCCCAGCCTTGAACCTGGTCAGCACTCTCCTGTGTGACGTCCTTCCACCTCCCATGTGCTGGCTGCTCCAAGATCCGCGTCTTTACCTAGATCCCAAGCCGGCAGCCTCCCCCTCCTGCGCTTTTGTTTCTCTTCCCTGTTTCTCCTCCAAGTGCTTCACCGCCTGCTAGACTCCGAGTCCAGACACCAGGACACCTCCCACCGCCCTCTGCCTCTGTGAATTCACCTGCTCCTCCTCCCCCTGGCCAGGGTCAGGGCTCTAATCTTGGAGCCCACCCCTCTTGACAGGTATGCCTTCCAGAGCACGTCTGTATTGCTGCAGGAGAGTTTCTCATGCAACTTGGAGCTTCTGGGCCCCTGAGGACCAGTCCTTCATGGCCCCTTGACCCTCGTAATGTGAAGCCTGCTGCGTGTTGCATTGAAAGGCAAGACCCTCCCTCTGCACTTTCCCCTTCCCTCATCCTAATTGTTACCTCATAGCCAGCACCCCCTTAACCCGGAGTCTGCGCTTGTTAGGGCTGCTGTGTTAGGATTCCGCAGACTCGGCGGCTTAAACAGCAGAAATGGAGCCTCTCACAGGCCTGGAGGCCACAGGGCTGAGATGGAGGTGTGAGCAGCTTGGTTTACCCTGAGGGTCATGAGGGAAGGCTTAGCCCCAGGCCTCTCTCCGGGGCTTGCAGGGGCCACGGGCCCTGCGTCTCCTCGTGTGCCCTCTCGTGTGTGTCTCTGTCCACACACCTGCTTCTTTCTGTCAGGGCGTTGGTTGTCGGGCCTGTTGGAAGCGCTCACTCCAAGGAGTCTGTTCTAACTTAATCATCTCCTAAAAGGTTCCTTGTCCAAATACGGTCACATTCGAGATCCTGGGGGCCAGGACTCCAGTGTAAGATTTTAGGGGGGCACAGTTACTCCCAGAACTCTGCCACTACCTCAGGGTTCTTTGGGGGCATCTCACAGAGTTTTTTCCCCATGAAAAGCTGCCTGCCCTGTCCTTTATCCACCCCTCTGTGTGTGGGGGGGGAAACACGCTCGCAAATACACACACATTCTCACATAGACACACTGGGACACACTCCTATACACTCACACCCAGACACACTCACATACACACACACGCCTGTATACACTCACACACACACACTCATACCCACCCACACATTCTCACAGACACACTGGACACACTCACACAGACTCATACAGACATGCAGAGACACACGTGCACACACTCATGCACCCACATATACACACCCACACACCCACACAGGCACACACATGCCATGGGGCCTGTGTCTTGGCACATCCCTGTGCTCCTCGGGTAGCAAACCTGTGACTCGAGACGACCAGATTCTAGGCCCACTGGTCCAGCTCTTCCTAGCAGAGAGGTCCCCACTCAGCCACGTCCTTTCTCCAGACCATGGGTGCCCACCTGCTGAGTGACAGAGTGGATAAACGGATTTTTCAGGACTCACAGGGTCTTAAATAGTTTTATTCAAGAAAGTCTGAAATAGCTTTATTTAAGAATCTGTCTGCGTCCCTCCTAAAATCATGATTCACAAAGTGTATATAACAATAAAATCAGTGAATATAAGAAGAGTGTAACTAGTGGTTTGCAAGAAAAATGAAAGAATAAGTTATAGGAGTAGATGTCTGGATACCTAGGGAATTAGTGATGTCAATATAAATGGAATATTTTGGGAACATGCAAAATCCATGTATAAGAAATTGTTCTTAGAGCAGGCAACTTTGGAAATTTTCATTAGAATGTGATTTTTCTCAAATAAATTCTCTGTCTTGTTCTGGCAACTCCAACTTTGGAATTTCTTTACACAATTTCTGACAGTGGATAGTGTCCAAATGCTGGCTGTAAAAATCATCTGTAGAGGTTGAGCAATTAAAGGAAATTTCATCTAATGCAGCTACTCTCAATAATATGGATTTCTTTCTCTGTCTGTCTTACTTCATTTAGTATGGTCATCTCCAGTTCCCTAGAATTTCCTGCAAATGGCATTATTTCATTCTTTTTAATAGCTGAGAAATATTCCATTGTATTAATATATATATATGCACCACATAGCTTCTATGTGGAATCTAAAACAAACAAAAAAAAGATACAAATGAGTTTATTTGCAAATCAGAAACAGACTCACAGACTTGGAGAATGAATTTATGGTTACCAGAGGAGAAAGGTGTGAGGGAGGAATAGACTGGGAGCTTGAAATTGACATGTATGCACGCCTATGTTTAACACCGATAACCAGCAAGGGGAGAAGAAAATGGCAACCCACTCCATTATTCTTGCCTGGGAAATCTCATGGACAGAGGAGCCTGGAAACAGTCAGACACAACTTAGGGCTAAACAAAAGCAAAAACAAACCAACAAGGACCTATTGTAATAGACAGACAAATACTATGGCTTTCTTAACGGGTGTGCATGAAGTCCTCGGCTCAGCCAGGAAGTAAAAGTCATGGGGAACCCCAGTGTCTGGCATTATTCATCATTACCCTTTAATAACTGAAAACAAGGGCAATGCAATAATGATTAAGCAGCTTTCTTTTAGAACATTATTGAACCCATTAATTGGTTCTAGATTAGTGGTCACAGACAATGATTTATATCTGAAGTGGCTAAATTTACTGTCAGTTTGTGGAAACAAACCTACATTCACAAAAAGCAACATTAAAAACAACCACAGAACAGAAATAAGGTGATTTGGGGGACACAGGGAGATCTGCCCGTGGGGAATCCCTAGATCTTGGGGTGAGGGTCTCTGCCCACTGCACCTCCCAGCCTGCCATCCCACCCTCCGCTTGTAGAGGGCAGTCCTAGAGAGAAAGAGGTGTGGGAGACCTGCCATTTTGGGTAAGAAGCTCCTGTTCTCAGGTCAGACTCCACTTTCAAAGAACAGCTTCCTTGTAGCAGCTCAGCTAAGGCAGAAGGCATTTTCCTCAGAATCTTGCAGTCATTACTGGGTGGAAAAACATCCTGTAGGTCAGGGAGGATGGAGAATGTGAGACTGAAATAGCAGATGAGTGGTTTTGAAGGTGAAATCCCCACTGCTGACTCTCTGTATTGTGGATTTCTGAGGGTGCGCCTCAGGACTGCTGTAGGAGAAAACCTGAGCCCTGGCTTCCGTTCTCTGAAACTCAGAGGAGCCATTTGGTAAGAGCAGGATTCAAACCAGATCCCAGCCACCCCGGATCAGCCTCATAAACAGGAGTTGCTCTGCTCCTCACTAGCGTCATTGTAACTCACCTGTTTAGCAGTCCGAGTTTGCTAGAGGAATTAAGAATAATATCAAGACTGAAAACTGGTTAAAATAATTCAGCTCATTCCACCAAGGGAGAGCTCTGACATCATAAGGGTCTTGATAATCAGAAAATAATTGCTTAATTGAATGAAAAGTGTGACTTTTACAGCCTGATTGAAGCTTCTCTGAAAACTGATAAATGAAATGCAGAATGGGAGACCTCATTTTAAATCGGCCATTTCTGGAAAGCACATGCTTCTGAGAAATGGCGTGCTCCCGGCCATGTCAGTAAACAAGGATGCCACAGTCATCAGCAATTCCAGCTCCAAATGTGAATTCCTGAGCCCTAAGGGCAATCGAGAAGGAGACGAATACCTGTGATTTACCAGCCATCAGTGGCAGCCACTCTCTATGGTGAGCTCTGAGGAACTCAAGATAATGTGAAAAATGGCCCCAGAGAGCTGAGAGGCATATGAAGGGGAAGCTGTCAGTGGGCCCAGTCTCTTGCATCTTCCCACACACAGAAAAGTGCTAAGTTCCTTAACTTGGGATATCTGGTTTTATTTAACTCACAAAAATAATTTTCATGTTCAGACTACCTGCCTTTTGTGGCAAACTTCTCAAACCTGACTGCCCACCCCTAACCCTCCTCAGGGCAATTCTCTCAGGGCCATTTGAGATACTGTCTCTCAGGCTAAAGTCTTAAAAATTTCCACTGAATAAAACATAAATCTAAACTTTTAGGTTGTGACTATTTTTTAAGTTGACACTTGCACCCATCTCAGACCAGGTCTTCCCAGGATGACTGAGGGGCAGATTTAAGGTCTGAGTTACCCTTGAAAACACCTGGAAGGAAAAAACCAGAGAAGAATCTTTGTATAAGACTGCCTCTCTCTATCCAGGCTTTGAAGCTGAGTAGACTTTGCATTGACAAACCTAGATAGCATATTCAAAAGCAGAGATGTTACTTAGCTGACTAAGGTCTGTCTAGTCAGGGCTATGGTTTTTCCAGTGGTCATCTATGGATGTGAGAGTTGGACTGTGAAGAAGGCTGAGTGCTGAAGAATTGATGCGTTTGGACTGTGGTGTTGGAGAAGACTCTTGAGAGTCCCTTGGACTGCAAGGAGATCCAACCAGTCCATTCTGAAGGAGATCAGCCCTGGGATTTCTTTTGGAAGGAATGATGCTAAAGCTGAAACTCCAGTACTTTGGCCACCTGATGCGAAGAGCTGACTCATTGGAAAAGACTCTGATGCTGGGAGGGATTGAGGGCAGGAGGAGAAGGGGACAACAGAGGATGAGATGGCTGGATGGCATCACTGACTCGATGGATGTGAGTCTGAGTGAACTCCTGGAGTTGGTGATGGACAGGGAGGCCTGGCGTGCTGCGATTCATGGGGTTGCAAAGAGTTGGATGCGACTGAGTGACTGAACTGAACTGAGACTTGCATGCTTCCTCCTCTTCTGTCTTATTTTATTTCTTCTCTCTCCTTAGAAAGGCCTCTGTCAGTGACCTGCATTTAGCCTACATGGGACACTCTAATAACAAACAGCACACCCATTTTCAGAACAATATTTCTATGTGTTTTTTCTTTTCTCCATTCAATCTGTTTTAAGATGAACTAAGTAAACAATCAAAATGGAGTTAGATCATTATCTGCTTCAAGCCATTTCCCCAGTTTGCTGCCACTTGTTAATTTAATGCTCCTCGTGAGTGAGCTAAGTTGCTTTAGTCGTGTCCAGCTCTGTGCATTCCCAGGGACTGTAGCATACCAGGCCCCTCTGTCCCTGGGATTCTCCAGGCAAGAATACTGGAGTGGGTTGCCATGTACTCCTCCAGAGGATCTTCCCAACCATGGACTGAACCCACATCTCTTATGTTTTCTGCATTGGCAGGTGGGTTCTTTACCATGCACGCCACCTGGGAAGCCCAATGCTCCTTGGGCAGCTTAAATACCCAGATGTGAATGGAAGCAAACCAGGAGTTATAATGTTCAATTCTGTACAGTATATTCAGAATAACTAGCATCCAACAACTCCCATGTCAAGAGGTCATGCATCCTTTTTGGTGATAGTTCTTATGTTAATGAATGAAATTCGGCTTAACTTTACCTAGAGTCAGAGAGCCTGAGTCCAAACTGCCATCTGCTCCTCACTAGCTGTTCTCCTAAGTTTCCTCAGTGGTAGTTGGGAGGAAAGTGGCCCCTGACACATAGAACTGTGATGAGGATGAAATCAGCTAATTGACTGAAAGCACCAGACAAGGTTTACTCGCAGTAAATTTCCTAGTTGGTGAAAGTCTGTCCTGGAAGCAACTTTCTGTTGCTTTATGAACTGGCACAAAGGAATAAACAATTGCCCCAACGGTTGGGCATAAGTTTTTTTAGTACTCAAGCTTTAGGACTCAACCATCTCTAAAGATCCAAGCTACAGGATTTTCATTCCATGTTCATACAAGAGTGGAGCAGGTTCCACAAATATTTCCAGTTCCCACAGCTTTGAATAAGGTTAACTTTATCAGCTCATCCTTTTAAAAAAATTAATTTATTTATTTTAATTGGAGGCTAATTACTTTACAATATTGTATTGATTTTGCCATACACCAACATGAATCCGCCACGGTTGTACACATGTTCCCCATCCTGAACTGCCCTCCCACCTCCCTCCCCATGCCATCCCTCTGGGTCATCCCAGTGCACCAGCCTCGAGCATCCTGTATCCTGCATCAAACCTGGACTGGCCATTTGTTTCTTATATGATATTATACATGTTTCAATGCCATTCTCCCAAATCATCCCACTCTCTTCCTCTCCCACAGAGTCCAAAAGACTGTTCTATACATCTGTGTCTCTTTTGCTGTCTCGCATACAGTGTTATCATTACCATCTTTCTAAATTCCATATATATGTGTTAGTATACTGTATTGGTGTTTTTCTTTCTGGCTTACTTCACTCTGTATAATCGGCTCCAGTTTCATCCACCTCATTAGAACTGATTCAAATGTATTCTTTTTAATGGCTGAGTAATACTCCATTGTATATGTGTACCACAGCTTTCTTATCTGTTCATCTGCTGATGGACATATAGGTTGCTTCCATGTCCTGGCTATTATAAACAGTGCTGTGATGAACATTGGGGTACACATGTCTCTTTCCATTCTGGTTTCCTTGGTGTGTATGCCCAGCAGTGGGATTACTGAGTCATAAGGCAGTTCTATTTGCAATTTTTTAAGGCATCTCCATACTGTTCTCCATAGTGGCTGTACTAGTTTGCATTCCCACCAACAGTGTAAGAGGGTTCCCTTTTCTCCACACCCTCTCCAGCTTTTATTGCTTGTAGACTTTTGGATCGCAGCCATTCTGACTGGCATGGAATGGTACCTCATTGTGGTTTTGATTTGCACTTCTCTGATAATGAGTGATGTTGAGCACCTTTTCATGTGTTGGTTAGCCATCTGCATGTCTTCTTTAGAGAAATGTCTGTTTAGCTCTTTGGCCCATGTTTTGATCGGATCGTCTATTTCTCCGGAATTGTAGCGGCTCATCCTTGACATAGGCACTCTTCTGTGGGCTCTGCATTTTTACAACAGTGTTTGTGCCGAGGAGTTCAGTGGAGTGATTCAGAATATTGACTAGACTATTGGATATGGCAAGAGGAAAGCAGATGACCAGAGGTGGGGGAGACCATGCTACAGAAGGAAAGGAGTGCGATTCACTGCTGACAACCCGTGAGAGACTGGCAGAGGGAAGACTGGGAAATATGAGTAGTTGGGGATGGTAAGACCAGGAGATGTAGTTGGTGGTAGTTTTTCAACAGAGGTGATGGTGATAAGACCCCACTACAAACATTAATTATGCTGAATTGTTTAGTCACTAAGTCATGTCCAACTCTTTGTGATCCCATAGACTGTAGCCTACCAAGCTCTTCTGTCCATGGGATTTTTCAGGCAAGAATACTAAATTAGGTTGCCATTTACCTCTCCAGGGGATCTTCCTGGCACAGGGATTGAACCCTCATCTCCTGCACTGGCAAGTGGATTCTTAACCACCGAGCCACTAGGGGAAGCCTTAATTATGCTGATTAAAGTGACCCTAACTTCCAAAGTGAAAGTTGCTTGGTTGTTTCCAACTCTTTGAGACCCCATGGACTGCATCCCCCAGGCTCCTTTGTCCTTGGGGGTTCCCTAGGCAAGGATACTGGAGTGGGTTACCATGCTCTCCTCCAGGGGATCTTCTCAACCCAGGGATCGAACCCAGGTCTCCCACATTGCAGGTGGATTTTTTACCAATTGAGGCACCAGGGCCATTTCAGACATTTAATACTTAAAACATGATCCTGATGAGTGAAACCACATCCTCCCTGCCATAGTCACCTGAGATGTGTGTTCTTTCTGTGTTAGCCAATGGCCTCTTGTGTGCAGATTCAAGACCGAGGACTAACCCTCTCTAGAGTGCAGCTCAAGATAGCTAACTCACGTTCAGCTCACATGCAAGGCCCAGCCTTGCAGAGAGAGTTACTGAGGTGATAGGTGAATTCTCCTCTCACCAGCGTGTATTGGAGACACTTATTAGAACTCTGGATTGAGTAGCTAAGTGCAGATTTTAAGACAGGCATTGAGTTATTTGCTACCCTTCTCTGCGTGCAGTTTTCAAACTAAACTTGAAACTCACCCAGCAGTGTTGGCACAATGCCTAGATTCCAAGTCTTGACTATTTTGTTCAGAACCTTGAACTGGATGGAAGGCTAATAATATTCCTTTATGTGTGTCCCTCCTGACCTGCAGAGAACTATCACAGCAAAGATGAGCATGACAGGTCACTGCTCACTGTGCCTCTAACATCCCGGCCTAACATCTGTCTACTTCGTGTCTATTTTCATTTTTCTCTGCATTTCGTTTCCAAACTGAATTCTATGATCATATTAGTTCATATAAATTATTCTAGCCATGAATATATATTTATGAGGAGGGCAAATCAATTCAGCAGATGTTTATAGAGCACCTAGTAGGTACAGGGAACCAAGTTGCATGTGGTGTAGAAGCATAGGTTACCACCTTGTAACCTGGTCCTGCAGGTTGTCAGAGAAACGTGGCTCCAAAAACACTTTTATCTACTGACCTTGCTGAAACAACAATGTTTTCCTTAATTACAAAGTGGAATTAATGACCTTGAGTAGGAATTTACTTTGAATTACTAAGAAGAAATACTTTGTTAAACAGGTAGGATTTGAAACCATTAAACAGACATTCCCCAGGGATGATAGAGGAGGAAGAGAACTTTTTACTTTCCACCAAGAACCTTGCACCTAGTTGAAACACGGGGCATGCAGAAAACATGCGAGCACATAGATGCATCTCTGCTCAGCTGGTGAAGTGCCATTTTCTTTTTTTGGGAATGGATATTGGACCATAGGTTCAGTTCAGTTGCTCAGTTGTGTCCGACTCTTTGCGACCCCATGAACCGCAGTGCACCAGGCCTCCCTGTCCATCACCAACTCCTGGAGTCCAGCCAAACCCATGTCCATTGAGTCGGTGATGCCATCAAACCATCTCATCCTCTGTCATCCCCTTCTCCTCCTGCCCTCAATCTTTCCCAGCATCAGGGTCTTTTCAAATGAGTCCGCTCTTCACGTCAAGTGGCTAATGAATTGGAGTTTCAGCTTCAAAATCAGTCTTACCAATGAACATCCAGGACTGATCTCCTTTAGGATGGACTGGTTGGATCTCCTTGTAGTTCAAAGGACTTTCAAGAGTCTTCTCCAACACCACAGTTCAAAAGCATCAATTCTTTGGTGCTCAGCTTTCTTTATAGTCCAACTCTCACATCCATACATGACCACAGGAAAAACCATAGCCTTGACTAGACGGACCTTTGTTGACAAAGTAATGTCTCTGCTTTTTAATATGCTATCTAGGTTGGTCATAACTTTCCTTCCAAGGAGTAAGCGTCTTTTAATTTCATGGCTGCAGTCACCATCTGCAGTGATTTAGGAGCCCAGAAAAATAAAGTCAGCCACAGTTTTCACTGTTTCCCCATCTATTTCCCATGAAGTGATGGGACCGGATGCCATGATCTTCGTTTTCTGAATGCTGAGTTTTAAGCAAACTTTTTCACTCTCCTCTTTCACTTTCATCAAGAGGCTCTTTAGATTTTCTTCACTTTCTGCCATAAGGGTGGTGTCATCTGCATATCTGAGGTTATTGATATTTTTCCCAGCAGTCTTGATTCCAACTTGTTCTTCCTCCAGCCCAGCGTTTCTCATGATGTATCTGCATAGAAGTTAAATAAGCAGGGTGACAATATACAGCCTTGACGAATAGGACCATAGGTACTAGAATACAAAAGTGTTTGAGACACTATGTTTCTCCTCTATGAAGAAATTTTGTCATCCTTTCATTTGAAGGTCATGATCCAGTCTCCCCACAGGGCTCTGCTGTGAAGTCCTCCCTGTCTATGAGATAAGGTCAGCTCAGGGACTCCTAATGGAATATCCCAGAACACTGTTGCAGCAGATAAAGAGCTTCGTGACTAGCAGTGTTTTTTTTTTTTTTTTTTTTCTACTGTGGATGGAAGTCATGTTGAAAAATATGTGGATGTTGAAGGCTATAACTTCTTGCATATTTAAATATTTAAGTCCATGTTTGTAAATAAGAGGCTTCCCTGATAGCTCAGTTGATGAAGACTCTGCCTGCAATGCAGGAGACCCCACTTCAGTTCCTGGGTCAGGAAGATCTGCTGGAGAAAGGATAAGCTACCCACTCCAGTATTCTTGGGCTTCCCTGGTGGCTCAGTTGGTAAAGAATCCACCTGCAATGCAGGAGACCTGAGTTCGATCACTGGGTTAGGAAGATCCCCTGGAGAAGGGAAAGGCTACCCACTCCAGTATTCTGGCCTGGAGAATTCCATGGACTATGGGGTCACCAACAGTCGGACACGACTGAGCGACTTTCACTCTCATAGTAAACAAAGATCGGGATTTACAAACGAACAAGTCACTTAATTTTTTTAAAATATGTGACAGTTGTGTAAAGTCCCATTGAGTTTATTTTCCATTCTGAGACTGTAATTACTCTGCAATCTATTAAGCTGTTTCGTAACTTCTTTGTCCAAAGATAGAAAAAATCACTTCCTGCTGTCTTCATAATTTTCCTAACCAAAATACACTTTGTGTCCAATTTGGCACAAGAAAGCCATTTAGATGATGAAAATGATCTCATTTTCTATGTCTTTGTACCTGTTG
This sequence comes from Ovis aries, assembly GCF_016772045.2. NCBI lineage: Eukaryota > Metazoa > Chordata > Mammalia > Artiodactyla > Bovidae > Ovis > Ovis aries. Next base: position 68,840,211 of record NC_056069.1, read on the forward strand.
CTCCTTCCAGTGCTGGGCAGTATGAATCAGGCCCAGAGTCTGATTCCAGAGTTGTCCTCATGTCTGTGGATAATACCTGCCACCTCTCCTTGCTGTGTGATCCCTTCATGGTAGGCAGTGGGGTCCACCTTTGTTCCTACTGACATCAGTGGAGTCCCCACATTTCCGTACCCAAGTCGAGCAGCTAACATCTTCTGCTCATAGGTCTGTCCCGTCCCCGCCCCTTAGTGGGTGGAGTGCTGTCTTGTAAAGAAGGGCAGTCCACAGAGCACTAGACTGAGACTGAAGGAAGGCACTGTCTCTGCTTCTTACAGGGTGGGCATCTGTTGTGCTCCTACAGAGCATTCGAGCTTTTAGAGACTTAACAGGATCATTCTATATGATCTCTTACATTACAACAGGAACTTAAGAAATAGCATTTCCAGTCCCTGTAGTATTATATTTGTGTCACTCAGTCATGGATCTTAAGCTCAGACTTCAGTTAACCATGGAGAACGGTGAGATTCTCATGAAACTGCACAATTGCTCTCTTATCAAAGGTGGGGCTGTACCCCATTTCCTGTATGGTCATCCGTCTGTGGACCTGGGCATGCTCCAGGTGGGGTGTAAGATAACTGAATCTCTATATCATAAGCCATAATTGGAGTATGTTCATGTTTTGCTGGAGGGAAGAGACTAACATATTCTCTGAGTACCTACTGTATGCATGCTTCCCAGCTAGATGTTTAGTTCAAGTTATTGAATCCTATGGAGAAGGATTTGATAAGAATTCTCCATGTTGCTTATGAAATGATCTAAGCTCAAAGCAGTTTATATAACTGGCTCAAGACCACGCAGCTAGAATCTAGAAAGACTGACTCTTGAGCCCAGATCTCTTTCCAAAATCATAGCTTTTCAACTGCAACGCACAGCTTCCTGGTCTCTAACACTGAAATGATGGTTCCTTCCCAACTCATGTCAAGACTGCATTTCAGGGACTTCCCTGGTGGACAGTGGCTGAGACTCTGTGCTCCCAAGGCAGGGGTCCCGGGTTCACTCCCTGGTTGGAAAAGTAGATCCCACATGCCACAACTAAAAAGAGTTCAAACGTTACAACTAAGAGCTCCTGCATGCTGTAACTAAGACCCAACACGGCCAAAAAATAACAGATAGTGTTAAAGAAGACCACATTTCATAGTGATTTTAGGTCTTCAAAAGAGTCTTCCTTCACCCTGAAATCTGAATTCTCCTGTTTTTAGACCAATTAGCAGATTGTCCCTGCCCATTATATTCAACCTAAACACTTTAAGGAAATAAGTCTTCTACAGGCTCATCATTTTTCCATATATATCTATATATATACACGTGTGTGTGTGGTGTATACACACACACACACACACACACATATATATATATATATACCTCAGGATAATCAGAAAAAAATGAATAAGAAAAACTTGAGTTGAAATAAATGCTTTCAAATAAACTATATATATATATATATATATATATATATATATATATGATGTGAAGATGTGAAGTTTTGTTTTCCTGCCTATTTGCATGGAATAGAATCATAACCTCATTCTGTAAGGGTTGGCTTTTTGTTGTTAAATAGTTGGAGTCATGGGGGCTTCCCTCATAGCTCATTTGGTAAAGAATCCGCCTGCAATGCAGAGACCTGGGTTTGACCCCTGGGTTGGAAAGATCCCCTGGAGAAGGGAAAGGCTACCCACTCCAGTATTCTGGCCTGGAGAATTCCATGGACTGTATAGACCATGGGGTAGCAAAGAGTCAGACATGACTGAGCGACTTTCACTTTCACCAGAGTCATGAAAGCATGACCATAATTTTATGAACAAAATAAAACACTATATTCCGTGAACTTTACAGATACTTCTCTTCCCTCCCACACTGAAGAGAATGCTGAGCAGCCACCCGCTGTTCATCATTACTTTTATACTCAGAGGAAACAATCTCTAAATGAGTAATACGCTTAATGGAGGGAATGCTCAGGAGAGCATTCTCGTGTCAGTCCAGTTGGAGGGACTCAGAGGGTGCCATCAGTAGAGAGGGCTTCAATTATCTTCTTTAATATAGACAAACCCATGAGTCAAGAAGAAGGAATCACTAGGCTTTTATTGGGTATTTATTTTTAGTGAGTTAAATTTTTATGGAAACAGAAACAAATCTACAGTTAGGTATTAGCATTCTTGTTTTCATTCATTTTTGTATTTTATAAAGTGATTCACTTTATCACTGAAATGTCACAAGATTGGTGTTTTTGGCCATGCGACTCCTTGTTGGGGGCTGTGCTGGGGGCGTCTGTCCTGTGTGTAGCGTGCTTACAGCATCCCTGTCTTCTGCCCAGTAGGGTCCTGGTAGCACCCTTACTCTAGTTGTGGTACCAAAATTGTCTCTAGATGTTTCCAAGTGTCCCCTCAAGGACAAAACTGTCCCCCAACTTCCCTGATTGCTGACTACTGCGGCTTATCCTGGCTTACGCGTGAAAGGGAAAGCGTTAGTCACTCAGTTTTATCTCACTCTTTGTGATCCCAGGGGCTGTAGCCCGCCTGACTCCTCTGTCCATAAAATTCTCCAGGCAAGAATACTGGAGTGGGTACCCATTCCTTTCTCCAGGGGATGTCCCCAACGCAGGGATCGAAACCAGGTCTCCTGCATTGCAAGAGGGTTCTTTACTGTCTGAGCCACCAGACGTGGTTCTAAAATTGAATATTCACTTTAATATTCATTGTAATATTCAGTATTCACTACATGCAGAATATTGCTCTCAACATTTAATAATCAAAACAACCCTGAGAAATAGGTACCACAATCATCCCCCTTTTGCAAAAAAGGAAACTGAGGCTCAAAGGGATAGGGACTCACAGCTTGTAAATGGTGAAGCAGGGCTCGAGCCAAGCTGTCTGGTCCTAATTCTTGTTCACTACTTGACTTCTCCACTCTGACATTTACAGGATGGAAAATCCGAATACAAGAACCAAGTGTAGTCTGCTGCTGTTGCTGCTAAGTTGCTTCAGTCGTGTCCGACTCTGTGAGACCCCATAGATGGCAGCCCACCAGGCTCCCCCGTCCCTGGGATTCTCCAGGCTAGAACACTGGAGTGGGCTGCCATTTCCTTCTCCAATGCATGAAAGTGAAAAGTGAAAGTGAAGTTTCTCAGTTGTGTCCAACTCTCAGCAACCCCATGGACTGCAGCCTACCAGGCTCCTCCATCCATGGGATTTTCCAGGCAAGAGTACTGGAGTGGAGTGCCATTGCCTTCTCCAAGTGCAGTCTAGAGATTGCAAACAGTTGAGGAAGATAGCGAAAGAGAGTCCATGCGAATGTTTGCATCAAGAAGAACTTGGAGGATAAGATAGAAGCTAGGGGCCTGATTGGAAGGGTTGGTGTACATATGAGGCTCCTGTGAGTATACCCCTTATTCAGCTTTGCTATGTAAGTCACACAAATATAAAACATTTGACAAATTAAAGCAAAAAGAGAGGGGAAAGTCCTTAAGAATAAAACAAACTAAAACATATAAACCAAATAATCACTAAGCTTTTATCTTCAGTTGAACATTCTAAGGACAACAAAGAAATCACATATATTTTAAAACTCAGGTTTTATTGAACATACTGACAGTGGTGTGTTATTTTTCGATCTCTTTCATTTATTTTGGACAAAGATTAGCAAATAAGATAATAAGAGAGAACAGACCTTTCCATTTAAGGGCTTCCCAGGTGGTGCTAATGGTAAAGAATTTGCCTGCCAATGCAGGAGATGTAAGAGGCATGGGTTTAATCCCCAGGTTGGGAAGATCCCCTGGAGGAGGGTTGGCAACCCACCCACTCCAGTATTATTGCTGGAGAATCTCATGAACGGAGGAGCCTGGTGGGCTATGGTCCATAGGGTTGGACACGACAGAGTGACTTAGCATGCACACATAAATAAAAAACTGTTTTGGGGTGGACAGTCTGCATCCTGGCTGCCTGTGGAGTCCAGATGGGAGAGAAAGCATGAGAGTTTTGCCAAAGGGGCTGTTGTGGGGACGCGCAATGCTGTCGGGGTGAAGATCCAGGGAGGGAAAACAGGAGCAAGTCTGCTTGAAGCCTGCAGGTGCAGCCGAGGTGAGGAGAGGGAGCTTGGGGGTTCAGAGTCCTTCAGCCACAAATCCCCCAGCAAGCCAAACATATGCTTCTGGGTTCCCACGTGTGTGGGAAAAGGCAGGGGAGAGGGGCCACAAAAGGTACGACAGAGGAAGAAAATAGTGCAAAGAACCCTCTGTGATTTCAATGAGCCCACATTCTCGCCTGCCTTATCTCAAATTCAACTTTAGCCATGCGGATAAGAAAAAAAGGGCCCCCAAACAGAGGACAAATTCCAATACCTCACTTTTATGACTCATCATAAGACAATATTCTTTTAGGTGCCAAAGATCCTAAGCAGAAAGAAAATGGATCTAAAACTAAGATTTCTTAAAGGGAATAAAGTCCTAAAAATAAGTCTTTCTTAATATCCCTAATCTGTACCTTCTGATGAAAGGCATGTAGTCACTATTTTCCAGTTCAAAATTGAGAGTAAGCGCAAAATAAAGATTTCAGAAACTTTCTGTGCATTATCTATACGAAGAAACTATTTACCAGTTTAAAAAGGTTAATCATTAAAAGAGTTTGCCCCCAGAAAATTTGACTGCAGTGAAGTTATACCACAATAAATCAACATATTGTGTAAAGAACAGTGACCCAAAACATTGCCCATGACACAGCTGTTCGCTTTGTTGTGTGTTGGTTTTGTCCTTTGCCCCCTTTCTCCTTCCAAGTTGCTTCAGTCATGCCTGACTCTTTGCGACCCCACAGACTATAGCCTGCCAGGCAAGAATACTGGAGTGGGTGGCCATTTCCTTCTCCATCACACTTCCTTTTTACAATTGATTAGCTATTAATGTTTGGCTGCGCTGGCTCTTCTTCGCTGGGCATGGGCTTTCTCTAGTTGAGGCTCTTGTTGCAGAGCAGGGGCTCGGCGGTAGCTCTCAGGCTTTATCACCCTATTCCCTCTGGCTGCCACTGCTGCTAAGTCACTTCAGTCGTGCCCCACTCTGTGGACCCCACAGACGGCAGCCCACCAGGCTCCCCCGTCCCTGGGACTCTCCAGGCAAGAACACTGGAGTGGGTTGCCATTTCCTTCTCCAGTGCATGAAAGTGAAAAGTGAAAGTGAAGTCGCTCAGTCGCCTCCGACTCTTAGCCACCCCATGGACTGCAGCCCACCAGGCTCCTCAGTCCATGGGATTTTCCAGGCAAGAGTACAGGAGTGGGGTGCCATTGCCTTCTCCGTTCCTCTGGCTACGTAATCTTTGAAGGAAAAATGATGGAGCGGATTGACACCAAAAATGGGTCATTAGGAGCAGCCCATTCTCAACTGCCTTACCTGGCCTGGAGGGAAACGCTTTGGGGGCCCATTGCTAAAACCTGTTTTGGATGCTGAAGGATCGCGTTCTAAACATCTGGTTTTTTAAATAAAACAGTGGTGTCTGAATATGAGAAGCACTGCCAAAGCCACCAGCTGAGAACACCTCGGCCTGCCGGAACTGTGTCTAAACTCTGCTTGCTATCCTCTGCACGCATCACGGCCCGAGCTCGCCAAGGGCCTTGGCGTGGGAGCGGGTTTGCTGCGGAGCTGGCTGACCTCGGGTGCGCGCGCATGCGTGTGCTGGTCGGAAGCGCGCCGTCAGTGAGACGACCGGGGGACTGAGGTGAAGAACAAGTTCCATACATAAGCCTCTCTCTTTGATATGGCCCTGGGCTTATTTCTGCGTATTGACTTGGCTTTTGTAGACATGATAGAGCACCGATTGTGCTGTATCCAATTAGCCCAACCTGGGCCTTGGTCATAAAACTTAATGCAAACTACCGCTCACAGACTGTGCCGTCCAGGCAAACAATGATAGGCTTATAACTCTTAAAGATCTTTTTGGCAAATTGCTAATAAGAGGTTTTTTTTTTTTTTTTTCTTCCTTTCTTTTTCACAAGACCTTCAGCTGATGGAAAAGAAGAAGAAGAAAAAAAAACAAGGACTGTAGTCTCATATAGGCAGTCATGGTGACAGCTCCATTAATAACATGGGTCATTAAAATTTATAAAAAGCTATTCTTAATACAGGATATAAATACATTTCTCAGGCAGAGCTATGAAATTTATAACCTTTTTATTGTCACCAGAGGACCGTCCCACAGCTCTTGCCCCCACCACTGTCTGCCCTGTGTCATAAATCACCGTGTGGTTAATAACCTAGATTACACCAGTTGCATTTACAGAATTAAATATTGACTATGTGAAAATGTTATTACATTTTTACTGATCGGAAGACCACAGAACAGCCCTGCAGGACATGAAGCTGGACAGGAATATCTGTGTAATCTTTGTTGGAAATACAGTTACGGGCCCTCAGTAACCGCTGATACAGTTTGGAGCAATGGGGAAGGAAGGGAGAAAATGCTAGCTGCTGAATTTTGCAACAGGCCAGACACATCGGAAGGAGGCCCTGGTCCTGAAGCCATGCGCCTTATTTCCAATTCAGGAGGCTCCAGGCCAAACAAGTTATGTGATGCAGCACTCCAGGCATTAGAGCAATCTGGTGCGACGCTACAGTTATCCGCACAGAATAAAGAGGACTGAAAGTACTGGTGGAATTCGAACAAGAATCAGACGTTGTACATTACTAAAGTGGACACTTCCCAGCTTCTGGTTATTTGAAAAGAACTGTTGGTTTCCAAATCTCCAAATACTCGAGGGACATTTGACATTCAATGGAGAAGCCATCAGAACACAAACTTGTCCCTAAAGAATGAGCCATTCTACAGTTCAGTGTATGAGTAGTTTGTGGATCCAAATGTTCAGGAAATGGTTTGAGACCTCATGAATGTTTGGGAACCCAGACTGGGCAACTCAGCCTAAAGAGTTTCTGGATTTAAAGACTGATTACAATTTGGTAAAATTAATGGAAAGAACTCAGAATACAGACACAGATACATAGATACACCCACTTACAAGTTGCACTGAAAATGATATGTGGGCAGTTGGATAAACTTAAGATAAAAAATGGACATCCCAGTGAGTCACTAGAGGCTGCCAGTTCAGTCCTGGACCTTTCCTCTAAATCTAAGGAGGATGATTCATTTATGAAAAATGTACTGCTGAGACTTAATTGTGTTTTCCTGGGACTGTAAATTTTGCATGGCATTTTTTTTTTAATTTTTAAAAATTTTCATTTATCCTTAGTATTAATATTATTATTATCTGACTGTGCTAGGTCTTTTAATTTTTTTAAATTTTCATTTATCATTAGTATTAATATTATTATTATCTGACTGTGCTAGGTCTTTGTCGCTGCACAGACTTTTCTCTAGTTTCTGAAAGTGAGTGCTGCTCTGGAGTTGTGGTGCACGGCTTCTCATCGTGCTGGCTTCTCTTGTGGTGGAGTATGGGCTCTAGAGCGCGCGGGCTCGGTGGCTGTGGCATGTGGGCTCAGCAGCCATGGCTCCTGAACTCTGGAGCACAGGCCCAGCAGCTGTGGCACGGGCTCAGCTGCTCCCCGGCCTGTGGGGTCGTCCCGGGCCAGGGATCAGGCCCCGGCCTCTTGCAGCAGCGGGTGGGCTCTTGACCGCTGAGCCGCCAAGAAGCCTGGCATTCGTTTTCCTAATACTTGTCAGTCTCTTTAATTGAAAATACTAAGGTCAGGCATTTATTCTGAAAAGATCCTTTAAATGGTTGTCATTGCGAACAACAGGTTTTAATAAGTACATGAATCTAGAAGGTTTAATAAAATAAATTTATGAAGTTTTCAAATTTACAACCTTGGAAGGAAACATTAATGCATATTATTAAATTAAAGGAAACCAAATGCATCCTACCAAGAATTAGACAATAATCACCTCATAAAATGTAATATTCCAAGTATTTTATAATTAGACACAAAAGAAATTAATGACCCTCACTGTATGACAAGTTGGTTACATAACCGCACTGAGCAAAGAATCATTTCAAGTGCTCTAAGGCTGACAAATCGATGGACTGATTTTAAGAGACAACACTTTGAGGGTACTCTAGCTAGTGTATTTCCTAAGGACAAATGGAAGTGTGTAGAAAATACAGACTTCACTCCATAGTCTTATTCTTTGTATCAATATTGATAGTTCTTGAAAAATTTGAAGCCATCCGCATGTGTGCTTTGGAAGAAATGAGTCATGATATTAATACTGTGTGTGTAGAGTCACTCAGTCACGTCCAGTTCTTTGTGACTCCATGGACTTGCCCACCAGGCTCCTCTGTCCATGGGATTTCCCAGGCCAGAATGCTGGAGTGGATTTCCATTCCCTTCTCCAGGGGATCTTCCTGACCCAGGGATTGAACCTGGTCTCTTGCATTGCAGGTGGATTCTTTATCATCTGAGCTACCAGGGAAGCTCTATGAATACCACAGAAACATCTTAGTCCTTAGTAAAGAGAAGAGGAATAGAATTATAAGATCAAAAGTTGAGTCCCATAATATAACATTTGCATTGAAAATATTCTCATGAATGTGTTATTTTTTAATTTCGTGTCTTCCAGTTATTTTTATGGAAAAGAGCTAGACCTCATGCCAGCCAGGCAGCAGCAAGCAGAGCTTCTGTGTTGTGACAAAGCCACCCTCAGTGTCAGCAATAAGGATTCTCAGAGCAACGGCTGATTCCAGGTGTGGGGTAACTGACTGAAAAGATAAGGCTGGGACATGGTCTGCGTCCAAGCAGGGAGGCCTTCCAGACTCTTGGAGCTGTATTGGAACAACGCAGGAATGGCAGGAAGGGGCACTTTGTGGTCAGAGACAGGACAACTGAGGACCGCAGGGAAAGGACAGGTCAGCTGCCGACGGGCACTTGCCCTCTACCTCTGCAAGGATTAAACCCTGTGCTGCTGCGGCTGCTGACCTTCAACCCCTCCTGAGAGGAGTTCAGGCCAGAGGTCAGGAATGCGGCACCCTGAGCTCTGTGAAAAACTGGCAGGAGAGGTCTTCAGTTACTTATTTTCAGGAGCTGATTTTATGAGCCCAATTCTTATATCTCAGATCAGATCGAGAAAAGGTCTCAAATACTTCACGATGATCACTGCTCCCCATGACTAGCAGAAAGTTTCACAAGACTAAAAGGAATGTTCTAGAACAACTATGCACTTGATTGCGTGTACCCCCTCTTCACCAAAGTCACATCTATACCAACTTTTCCTTGCTGCTCTTCGGGACAGTCTCTCAGAGCTATCTGAGGTGCTGTCTCCCAGTCCTCATTTTACCCCTAGTAAAACTTAACTTGCAAACCTCACATTGCACATTTTTTTAAGTCAACAGATACATTCATTTTTTTCCCTCTGTTTTCTTGAATATTCTCATAAAAAGAAAGCAAAATAAAACAAACAAACAAACAAAAAACTTAGGCCTCTGCTACTCCATAAAGGTGCAATTGGACCAAAAACTTAAATTCACCTTTAATGGCTTCTGACTTTACCCTGTGGGTCTATTCTTTGTGTGTCTACTGAGGAGGATAACCCATCTTCTAGCACAGTGTCTGCAAGGACCCATAGGCTCAGGGGAGTGGAAGGGGTATGTGTCTGGGAATGCGATTAGTCTTGTATTTGCAATTAAAACTCCGACTCAGTCTGACTGAAGACAGAAGAGTGTTGTTGGTGGTGATGAGCTCTAAACTGTGGGTGGGATTGAGCCGAAACTCACACAGGCTCTCATCACCCTCTCCTTAATTTTCGGCTCTGCCTCCTGGACAGTGGCTTTATGGGCAATCTCCAAGAATCCGCAGGGCACCAACTGCAGCCCTGCCCCTGGCCCTGCCCTCTCTCTTGGAGTCCAAGCCTTGCAGATCGGATCTCCTGGGGTCTCCTCTGGACACACTGGTTATTAACTGGGAAACACTGACTGGGAGTGAAGCTCAGAGTAGAAGGTGGTCCCCCACCCTCAGCCCCTTCTCTCCCAGATCGCACACCCCAGGTGGAGGGGATGGTCCCCAGGGATGCAGAGGAAGGCAGCATCCTCTGGAAGAGGCAGCATGGATGGATCAGGGCAGATGGGAAAGTCACCCCACCCCACCCTTCTCCCTGAAATCCCTTACCCCGTGCTCTGAGTTCCTTCTTTCTCCTTGTTTTCTCTGATGGGGAAAAACCTGACATCATTTTGAAATTAAATGGAAGCCTTTTGAAATCAAATCCCTATTTAGTGGGAAGCTTCACAATTCCTAAAGACAAACAACCGCACCCTAAACACTACCAAGACTCATGGTCTTTTGAATAACCTGTACTGATGGTAACTCAAAAATTCCTCAAGACCCTAAAGGCAGGAAGGGAGACTTTATGCAGAGCTTATGCAGTCAGTTAGATTATAGTCTGTGGGGGCTGCTTCTAACAATTATTTGGTTCAATTGCTCAGTCCTGTCCAATTCACAGCACACCAGGCTTCCCTGTCCTTCACTATCTCCCAGAGTTTGCTCAAACTCATGTCCATTGAGTCAGTGATGCCATGCAACCATCTCATCCTCTGTCATCCCCTTCTCCTCCTGCCCTCAATCTTTCCCAACATCAGGGTCTTTTCCAATGAGTCGGCTCTTCACATCAGGTGGCTAAAGTATTGGAGCTTCAACTTCAGCATCAGTCCTTCCAATGAATATTCAGGGTTGATTTCCTTTAGGATTGGCTGGTTTGATCTCCTTGCAGTTCAAGGGACTCTCAAAAGTCTTCTTCAGAACCACAGTTCAAAAGCATCAGTTATTTGGTTCTCAGTCTTCTTTATGGTCCAACTCTCATATCCTTCTTTCAGTACATGACTACTAGAAAAACTAGCAATTATAACTCTTCATTTAATGGTTTTGATGGATAATTGGGCTGTTGTCTTTCTCTAAATTTGATCAAAGTTTAATTTAAATGATACACAAATAAGCAATCTTGAATGGATGACCAAAACAAATTAAAAACTAGCTCTCAAATCAGGGTGCCTCGGTCTCTATCTGTCTCCATCAGAAACAGTTGAAAAATAAGATAACTCTGTTGGTCAGTACTGTGTGTGTGTGTTGCTCAGTCGTGTCTGACACTTTTTGGCTCCATGAACTGTAGCCCACCAGGTTCCTCTGTCCTTGGAATTTCCACGCAAGAATGCTGGGGTAGGTCGCCATGCCCTTCTCCAGGTCAGTACCATAACTTGTCTTAAAAAAGGAGGAAACCTCTATCAGTTGAATTGACTGAAAGACAAATTGACTGAAAGATAAATCTTAGAAGGATTTATCCACATGTGTCTATACCACAGATACCCAGGCAGTCTGCAGAAGGTGGTGAATCCAGATTTTCTTAGGAAGATGCTGGTTTTACACTTAGGAATTATGTGAACTTGGACAGACCAGCCTTAAATTTCTTAGGTTCCTTTTCTGTATTTGTCAGGCTGACCTGAACACCCCTGGGACTTTTAGAGCAGACTTCAGGACACTATAAGTGTATCATCCCTCTGGACTATTTCTCTTTAAATCTGGATTCATTAAGAAATGAAAGAATAATCTTAAGTGAAGGAAAAAGTGTATGCATACATATATATCTATATATGTTCCAATCCCAAAGAAAGGCAATGCCAAAGAATGCTCAAACTACCGCACAGTTGCACTCATCTCACACGCTAGTAAAGTCATGCTCAAAATTCTCCAAGCCAGGCTTCAGCAATACATGAACCATGAACTTCCAGATGTTCAAGCTGGTTTTAGAAAAGGCAGAGGAACCAGAGATCAAATTTCCAACATCCACTGGATCATTGAAAAAGGAAGAGAGTTTCAGAAAAACATCTATTTCTGCTTTATTGACTATGCCAAAGCCTTTGACTGTGTGGATCACAACAAACTGTGGAAAATTCTGAAAGAGATGGAAATACCAGACCACCTGACCTGCCTCTTGAGAAACCTATATGCAGGTCGGGAAGCAACAGTTAGAACTGGACATGGAACAACAGACTGGTTCCAAATAGGAAAAGGAGTACGTCAAGCCTGTATATTGTCACCATGCTTATTTAACTTATACACAGAGTACATCATGAGAAACGCTGGGCTGGAAGAAGCACAACCTGGAATCAAGATTGCTGGGAGAAATATCAATCACCTCAGATATGCAGATGACACCACCCTTACAGCAGAAAGTGAAGTGAAACTAAAGAGCCTCTTGATGAAAGTGAAAGAGGAGAGCGAAAAAGTTGGCTTAAAGCTCAACATTCAGAAAACTAAGATCATGGCATCTGGTCCCATCACTTCATGGGAAATAGATGGGGAAACAGTGGAAACAGTGTCAGACTTTATTTTGGGGGGCTCCAAAATCACTGCAGATGGTGATTGCAGCCATGATATTAAAAGATGCTTACTCCTTGGAAGGAAAGTTATGACCAACCTAGATAGCAATTCAAAAGCAGAGACATTACTTTTCCAACAAAGGTCCATCTAGTCAAGGCTATGGTTTTTCCACTAGTCATGTATGGATGTGAGAGTTGGACTGTGAAGAAAGCTGAGCGCCAAAGAATTGATGCTTTTGAACTGTGGTGTCGGAGAAGACTCTTGAGAGTCCCTTGGACTACAAGGAGGTCCAGCCAGTCCATCCTAAAGGAGATCAGTCCTGGGTGTTCATTGGAAGGACTGATGCTAAAGCTGAAACTCCAATACTTTCTCCATCTCATGGGAAGAGTTGACTCATTGGAAAAGACCCTGATGCTGGGAGGGATTGAGGGCAGGAGGAGAAGGGGATGACAGAAGATGAGATGGCTGGATAGCATCACCAACGCGATGGACATGAGTTTGAGTGAACCCCAGGAGTTGGTGATGGACAGGGAGCCCTGGCATGTTGCAATTCATGGGTGTGCAAAGAGTCGGACACGAATGAGTGACTGAACTGAACTGAGCTGATATATGCATGTATGCAGATCCAGGTGCCTATGGGGCTCCCTGGTGTCTTAAATGGTAAAGAATCTTCATGCAATGCAGGCGTCCAGGGTTCAATCCCTGGCTTGAGAAGACCCTTGGAGAAGAGAATGGCAACCCACTCCAGTATCATTGCCTGAAGAATTCCATGGGCAGAGGAAGGTTGTTGGCTATAGTCCATGGGGTCGCAAAAAGTCAGACATGATAAAGCAACTAATACTGTCACTTTCACTTCCTATCCAGGAATCAGCTGTTTCTCCTTTGAAATAAAATTATTTTCTGCCCATGTAAAGAAATCCCTTCCTCAGAAGGGGCAATATTTTTATATCTGGCTTAGTACAGAAATAATCTCTCTCTATATATATATACATATATATAGTATTTTTGTTGTTGCTCAGTCACTGTCAGGTGTGACTCTTTGTGACCCTACAGCCTGCAGCATGACAGGCTTCTCTGCCCTTCACCATATTCCGGAGTTTGCTCAAATTTATGTCAATTGAGTTGGTGATCATATCTAGCCATCTCGTTCTCTGTCGTCCCCTTCTCCTCCTGCCTTCAATCTTTCTCAGCACTGGGGTCTTTTCCATTGAGTTAGCTCTTCACATCAGGTGGCCAGAGGATTGGAGCTTCAGCTTCAGCATCAATCCTTCCAAAGAATATTCAGGGTTGACTTCCTGTAGGACTGACTGGTTTTACATCTTCATAGTTGCTGTGGCAAACTTCTGTTAGTCTCCAATGTGGATACTGTTGGTACAGGTACTGACCTCCAGTTGCCTGGAGAACCATAAGTAGTGTCAGCCTCTCCTCTGTTCTGTCTGATCAGTGAAGGTAGTCCCTGACTGTGCCGGGATGGACAGGAACCTTGTGGCCTGGACCCTCCTTATTAAGATGGCTTCCTTGTTAGGGCTCTCTGCCATCTGCCTTCAGCAGTACCTGGTCCCTGCATCTACTAGGCTCTGAAGCAAGAATCAGCCAGCACCCTATCAGGTTTCTCTCCCCACTTTGAACAGTCATGCTCCAACTCTCTTTGGTGAGCTTTATCCCTTACCATTTTTGCCAGATTGTGTCCTTCAAGGGAGATACAAGTGCAAGAACCAAATGAATTTCTACATCTCCCATGTCTAACCAATTGAAATTCTCAAGCTTGGGAATTCTCTAGTTTGAATTGTTTCCCAGCTTACTTTGAAATCCCATCATTCTCCCACTAGGAAAGACATCATTTTTCCCACAGAGATCCATCTAGTCAAAGCTATGGTTTTCCCAGTAGTCATGTAGGGATGTGAGAGCTGGACAATAAGACAGAGCACTGAAAAATTGATGTTTTCAAACTGCGGAGCTGGAGAAGATTCTCAAGAGTCCCTTGGACAGAAAGGAGACCAAACTAGTCAATCTTAAAGGAAGTAAACTCTGAATATTCATAAGAAGGACTGATGCTGAAGCTGAGGCTCCAATACTTTGGCCACCTGATGCGAACAGCTGACTCATTAGAAAAGCCCCTGATGCTGGGAAAGGTCGAAGGCAGAGAAGAGGGTGACAGAGGATGAGATGGTTGGATGGCATCACCAATTCAGTGGCAATGAACTTGGACAAACTCCAGGAGATGGAGACGGACAGGGAAACCTTGCGTGTTTTTAGTTCATGGGGTTGCAAAGAGTGAGACAGGACTTGGTGACCGAACAGCAACAAACATTCTTCAAGGTGACTGCAGTAAGATCTCTCATTCCACAGGCCCTCCTAGACCTTGATCATTCCCCCATTACTAGGCGGACTCTACCCCTTGAATCTGAACCTATGCAGGATATCACACTGAGATAACATAGCAGAAGCGATGCTACGGGAGTTCCAAATCCAGATTTTAAAAAAAGAAAAAAAAGGCAGGTGAGATTTTAGCCTTGTTGGCAGAGGAACTCACCTACGGAGCCCGGAACTGCCGGGTAAGAGGTCTGAGTACCCTGAAACCCCCGAATGGGAGGAAGCTCAGACAACATGGAGAGGCCACGTATAGACGGTCCAATAGCCCAGCCCAGCCAAGGTCGCAGCATCCACCACCACACATGGGATGAGGGAATTCTTGGAGTCAGCCTCCAGCATTCCATCACCCCGAGCTTTCAGAACCTGCTGGCTCAGGCTCCTGACACCATGGGACAGAGACAAGCTGCCCCTTCCTGATTCCTGCCCAGAGAATCTGGGAGCACAGTAAAATGGTTGCTGTTGTAGCTCACTGCGTGGAGTGGCTAGTCATTCAGCAGCAGCGATGGACCAGCATCTATCTGTTTCCTCTCCAATGTTTTGTTCACTTTGTCTCCTGCCTTCTGGAGTTTATACCTTTTGTATCAATGTTGCCAGAATCTTGGCTGTCTGTGCACCAATTCCAACCAGAAATATGGAGACCAAGTCACAGAGGAGAAGGAGAGAATGGCATTATTACTTTCAAAGGCAAAGGGGAAACACACTAGGCCAGTACCTCAAGGACTGTGCCCCTGCCTGGTGAGTAGGGAGAGATTACATGGTCAGGAAGAAGTATGTGATGTGGATCAAGGCAGGAACAGTCATGCATTTTTCTTTCTTCCGCAGAGTTTCAAAAGGGTGGGGTTGCTGACAAGCTTAGGGTGTGTGCACGGTCTCAGGCGGTCCAGTCTCCTTGTCTTGATGAGACTCTTGCTGGTGATAA
Source organism: Ovis aries (assembly GCF_016772045.2). NCBI lineage: Eukaryota > Metazoa > Chordata > Mammalia > Artiodactyla > Bovidae > Ovis > Ovis aries. The sequence goes on from NC_056069.1 coordinate 68,855,834, forward strand.
AGAACCCACCTGCCAGTGCAGGAGATATAAGATATGTGGGTTCGCTCCCTGGGTTGTGAAGATGCCCTGGAGGAGGGCATGACAACCAGCTCCAGTCTTCTTGCCTGGAGAATCCCATGGACAGAGGAGCCTGGCGGGCTGCAGTCCATGGGGCTGCAGAGTTGGACGTGACTGAACTGACTTAGCTCACATGTACAGGTGGCTTCCTTGCGGCTCCTATTTGATTAGCCACTGTTTTGCCCTTTGGAACTCAGAGAAGGTCATGGAAATGGCAGTCTTGCCCAGAAGGAATGGGGCATGAGGAGGCCTTCATCCCTGGAGCCCCGCAGGGTCCTGCTCAGCATCCTCAGGTGCAGAGGAGAGAGTGACGGTAAACGCTGGTATTCAATCTGTCGAGCCCACCCATTCATTCCCTCCTACATCGTCAGAGCATCTTGTGTATTAACTCAAGTTAGTCTACATTTGATGTGTGTAAAATTATTTGTGGAAGGAAAATTTAAAAGGAAAATTGCTAAGTTGCTAAAAAAAAAAAAGAATTCTCAATCCATAACCTGTGTTCAGTCACTCAGTCATGTTCAACTCTTTTTGAACCCTTGGACTGCAGCACGCCAGGCTTCCCTATCCTTCACCATCTCCGAGAGCTTGTTCAAAGTCATGTGCATCGAGTCTGTGATGCCACCCAACCATCTCATCCTCTGTCGTCCCCTTCTCCTCCTGCCTTCAGTCCTTCCCAGCATCAGGCTCTTTTCCAAGGAGTCAGCTTTTTGCATCAGATGACCAAAGGATTGGAGCTTCAGCTTCAGCATCAGTCTTTCCAATGAATATTCAGGACTGATTTCCTTTAGGATGGACTGGTTGGATCTCCTTGCAGACCAAGGACTCTCAAGAGTCTTCTCCAACACCACAGTTCAAAAGCATCAATTCTTTGGTGCTCAGCCTTCTTTATGGTTCAACTCTCACATCCATACATGACCGCTGGAAAAGTCATAGCTTTGTATATAGAGACCTTTGTTGGCAAAGGAACATCTGTGCTTTTTAGTACACTCTCTAGGTTGGTCATAACATTTCTTGCAAGGAGCAAGCATCTTCTAACTTCATGGCTGTGTCATCATCCGTGTTGATTTTGGAGCCCAAGGAAATAAAATCTGCTGCTGTTTCCATTTTTCCCCTGCATATGCTATGAAGTGATGAGGTGGAATGCTAAGATCTTAGTTTTTTGAGGGCTGAGTTTTAAGTCAGCTTTTTCACTTTCCTCTTTCACCTTCATCAAGAGGCTCTTTAGTTCTTCTTCGCTTTCTGCCGTAAGGATGACATCCTCTGTGAAATAATGCAAACTGCATCTTTTAAACCAATGAGTAGTTTATTGAGTTTGAATCCCTCTTCCCCCAATTAGTAAAGCTTTTGGGGAAACTGCAAGTGTATCCACACCTCTGAACTTTATCCCCTGACTCAAGGTGAGGATAAACATCAGGGAATCGCTTCCTTTACCCTATGTCCCCGAGGTTCTCCTGCTCTGGTGGGAAGACGGCAGCCCCGAGGCCTGGCATGGACGGCACTCAGTGCCGTGATGGATGAGGGCGGCCCCTGACTGACTTGGCCGGGCCATCTGTATCAATCGTGAGGACTGACAGCAGGGAACGGTGCAGAGCGTGTTTGCTGTTCCGTGATCTGTTTTGCAGAGTGTGCACAAGTGTGACCTTACACCCAGGTATTAACTTACACGCCAGGAGAAGGTGGTCCATGTTAAATTATGTCAAATGTGTGACTCAAGTAATACATTGCTGGGGATTTACACCCTCTCCTAAAGCTCATGCCACAGCAGCATCTTCCCTCTGTATCGTCAAGTTTCATCCCAGATTGCGTTTAATGAAATAAGAAAAAATATGATAATACTAAGTACTAAATAGAGATAAATCATATGTGTACAAACCAGAGGCATGTTTACAAAGAAATTTCATACAGTGTTTTAGTTAAACACAGCTTGATCTGCATGCTCAAGCTGTATATGTAAATATTTTAATGAGTGCAGAATGCCAGCTTCATGGTGTATTTTTCCTGATGACTTAGACTTTATGTATGTTAAAGTTCCTTTTGCATTTCAGACTTGCAAACTAAATTTACACTGGTCAGAGTAGAATGTCATCCTCAAATATATAAAAATAATGCTTTACCTGCCAAACAATGAAGCAGATAGATGTCTTTTTTATTGTTTTCTTTTTTTTTCCCTCAGATTTTCTTTCTTTTTAGAGAGGAGTTCTCAGAATACTAGCGAATGACCAATACATCTTCTAAACTGAACTTTTTCCCCTTGTCCAAACCCCAAAAGTAAAGTCTTTAAAAATTGGAACTCAAATGTTTTTCTGCATTAACAAAAAATGTGAATTTGGCTCTCAGAATTTGCCAGGGAAACATTTCTGCACGAACTGCCGTTTCACAATGGTCTACTTAAAACTTTGGCTCCCAGAAACCCTCATATGCTAACATACTTGTTTTGCTGTTTAGTTGCTAAGTCCTTGGTCTGACTCCTTGAGAGCCTATGGACTCCAGCCCCAGGCTCCTCTATCCTCAGAATCTCGCAGAGGTTGCTCAAACTCATGTCCATCGAGTTGGTGGTGCCATCCAACCATCTCACCCTCTGCTGCCCCCTTCTACTTTTGCCTTCAGTCTTTCCCAGCAACAGGGTCTGTTTCTACTTGAATCCACCCAAGACATGGAAGGTCCAACCATTCAGGACTTTCTCTCTGTCAGTTCCGGAGACACTACTGTTGCAGTCCTATCAAACATGCAGGCAGGACAGCGGTAGCATGCAAGCAAACAGATCCACTCCATCCCCCATCCCACTCCAAGATCTGGACAACTTCCTGCAAATTGAGAATGATATCGATGCCCACCAAGAGGGCTCCCCAACCCTCCTTTCGCTCCAAATCAAGGGCGTTCCAGTTACACTTGGAGTCTTTCGGCGGCTGGAGGGCAAAGATGCAAGCCATTCTAACACGAGGAAGAAAAGTCTCTGCAAACCTGAAAGAAAGAACATAATATGACTTGAAATGCTGCTTTCAAGTCCGACAATTTATGTGCTGTCCTAAATCTTCCCTGACCACTTGTTCAGCCCGCGAGGCAGCAGTGAAATCTCCTCACAGCTGAAAACACAAGGTGAAAACGTCCCCAAATCCCCGTGTGAGGCCCCCCCAGTCCCCCCGGGGTTTCTTGGGTAGTGGCTGAGGACCAGCCCTCCCCGTGCCTTCCAGGGAAGCAGGCGGGAAGAACCCGGTGTGGGAAGAGCCAAGTCCTGGGATAAAATCGCTCGTCCCAGGCCTGAGCCACACAAACAGCACAGCGTCTCTCCTGGGTCGCGTTTGTGTGTCGTTGGGAAATTCGTTCGTCCGCGGGATGTTTTCATGTGTAATGAAAGGACAAATGAATACAGCGCTCTGTCTGTCCCCCTCCACAGGAGCGGAGGGCTGGAGGGTCTGTCCTCCCCGGGGACGACGTGCTGCTTATTCAGATGAGGCTCCTCAACACAAAGGTGGCTTCAGAGGCCAGGGCAGCTCCCACCCCAGCAGGAGCCCCACTTTGTTTAAGCTTTCAGACTCCACCAGCGGCAGGAGAGAGTGGATGTGGAGAACACAAAAGGGACCCAGTGTTGCCTAATGTATGCGCCTTGGCTGTGGACTCCTAATGATGCTGCACCCAGGGAATTTACACAAACCTTGGAGGGACTTAAAAAGAGACATTGATTTCATTCAGAGAATGCAGTGACTTCCAGTTCTTGCGCTGCTCCCAAGGCTGGGCTCTGAAAGGGCCTTTCATTGTGCAGGAAGACAGGGCTGGTCCAGCCGGTCCAGCGTGGGGACGTTTCGGGGGCAACTCCAGCCGCTGCTTCCTCGGCCCCCCGAGCCTGCCTGCCCCCCCTCTCCTAAGGGATGAGGGTCATATCAGCCCGGCCCGGCCAGTGTTTGTGGGGTCCCCATAATGCGGCTGTTGTGGGCTTCCCTCTGCTCTTGTGTTTCCATTTAGGGATGCAGTTTAAACAGGTCAGCTTTGTGAAAACAGCCGCACTCACCTCATTAGTGATTTGGAAACAGCATCTCTGAGCTGGGGCGGCTGCCTGCAGAGGCTCCTCTGCTCCTCAGGGTGCCAGTTTGCGGTGAGACACTGCCCTGGGACCGACTCAATAGACATGAGTTTGAGTAAACTCCGGGAGTTGGTGATGGACAGGGAGGCCTGGCATGCTGCAGTCCATGGGGTCGCAAAAAGTCGGACACGACTGAGCGACTGGACTGAACTGAACTGAACTGCCCTGGGGCTGATGCCATGCTCCTGATCGGCCCCTAAACAACACTTACAAATTTTGACACTGAATTGATTGCAGATTGAAGAAACAGTGGTTTTTCACTTTTGAAAGGGCACTTCAAAAGGGACATAAGAGAGGATTTAAAAATACATAAAAGTCAGCCTTAAAATCACTTCCTGGTGGCTCACATGCTAAAGAATCTGCCTGCAGTGAGGGGACTTGGGTTCGATCCCTGGGTTGGGAAGATCCCCTGGAGAAGGGAATGGCAACCCACTCCAGTGTTCTTGACTGGAGAATCCCATGAACAGAGGAGCCTGGCAGGCTACAGTCTATAGGGTCACAAAGAGTCGGACACGACTGAGCGACTCACACTTCATAATGATCATTCCAGCAGGAGTGGAAATGTTTTGAGGCACGCGGCAAAATGCAGAAAGAAAAGAAGGGTGTAGGTTTACAGAAGGGGCCTAATCTGGCTGCTGTGAGCAGCGGCGAACGACTTTTGAGTTTTGCTTTTTCCTGATCCCAAGCTTCGCCAAGGCTGGATTGGTCCTCCCCTCCACCCTTGACCGCTGGCGTCCTGATGCTGGCCCAGCCACCCCGTAAGCTCTCAGCCCTGCCCACCAAGGCCCGGGACCCGCCTGCTTGCAAATGTTCTAGAAGCCACTGCTCACAGGCGTGTGTCTTTCTAACTGCCTTGTCGCTATGATATTTTTGAAGGATATTTGCTCCTATTTGCAGGGCTGCTGCTGCTGAACTGTCACAGAGGAGTCCGTCTTCCCATGCTCACTCACGGGAGACCCACTGTCCTAGGCGTCTGTGATCTCTGGATGTCATTGTGGGTACAGCAAGGGTGTCCTCACCGGTTCCCGGGCCCCATAGCTGCGCCGCGTGGGGAGCGGGTCGTCCCCTGGAGGAGAGCACCCTCCCACCTCTCCTGGGCTGTTGGCTTCAGAGGAAAGGGAGAGAGGACAGAGGAGGAGGGGAAGGAAGACAGGGCGGCGCTGAGAGCAGGAAGCAATGCAGGGGCCCAGCCAGGCCTTCCGATGGACCAGTGGCTTCCCGGGGTGAGAGGGCATTTGCCTTAAAGCCAGGCTCCCATTCCTGCCCAGAGGGGCCCAGGGGGCTCCCATTCCTGCCCAGAGGGGCCCACGGCAGGGCAGGGCCAGGCCAGGGCGAAGCTCAGAGCCCGGTCAGTCCCTGCCCTGCTCCATCTGTCCCCCCCATCACCTGGCACGTGACCTGTGCCAGCCAGGAGGAGGAGTATCTGTGGTGTCCTTTGCTTTCCTTTGTTCCCGGGTGCCGTCCTCAGCCATGCTGGTCTCCTGGTGCTTGCTCCTGAATACTGCGTCTGGAAGATCCTAAGAAAGGGCAGGAAGCTGCTGTCTGACCCTTAGGGCCCGTGTGCAGTCCCCTCTCCTCCAGAATCGTCTGGATCCAATCAGGTCCCTGGATGCCCAGCTGTGGAGGACTGGCAGTGGCCGAGGGCATCTCTGATGACTGCGCCCGCCTGCTGCCTCCCTTCCCAGGGCCCTGCAGCATCTTCGGAGGTGAAGTTTCCAGCTGCCTGGCCCGTGGCTTGTCTGCCCTGCTAGGGCAGCTATTTCAGCCCCTCACGTCCATGTGTAGTCACTCTTCCAGGGTGGCATTTCTCCAGGACTATCAGCTCATGGTTGGTATGATAACAGAATGAGAATCTGTCTCTGTGAACACATACTTGGTGCCAACCATTTGCTCTGCACTCTGTTTGACCACAGCCAGCACCACCAGGGCTCATTTCCAAGGCATGCTAATTCAGGCTTGATTCATCCATCGTCTGGTGTGTGTGTGTGTGCGTGCGTGTGCGTGTCTTTGGAGGGTATTTAGATTTCTAATGTACATGCATGCGTGCTCAGTCGCTCAGTCGTGTCTGGCTCTTTGTGACCCCATGGACTGCAGCCCACCAGGCTCCTCTGTCCACGGTATTTCCCAGGCAAGAATACTGGCTTGGGTTGCCGTTTCCTCCTCCAAGGCGTCTTTCGACCCAGGGATTGAAACTGCATCTCTTATGTCTCCTGCACTGGCTGGCAGACCCTTTACCACTTGAGCCCCTTGGGAAGCTCCGATAATTGCCCCGTGGGCCCTCTTGCTCTGAGCAGTGAAGCCCTCCGGGCTTCTCCTGCCCTCCCGCCGCCCCCTGGCTCCCTCTCCTCCCATCCTCTGTGCCCTGCCCTGCAGGCAGCCTCAGCAACCCAGGGAAACATGCCTGGCATCATAAACTGTGCTCCGAGCGAGCACAGGTTTCAGGTGACGCTCATACGAGTCTTAGCGATTACATCATTCTGTTCTACAATTTCTAGAAACAGAACGTGAAACTGTGTGTTAAACAGATATGATGATGGAGTATCACTGAATGAGGTTAAATTGTGTTTATCTGAGTCTCTGTGGTTGCCTCACAGACAACCAGCTAGTCAGGCACTGACTTACACACATCTATTGGATACATTCTGCCTTGTTCCACCACAAGTGTGTGTGTGTGTGTGTGTGTGTGTGTGTGCACGCGCGTGTGTGTGTGAGAGAGAGAGAGAGAGAGAGAGAGAGAGGGAGGGAAGAAGGAAGGAAGAAAGAAATGAAGGAAGAAAGAAAGATAAGGAATGCAAGAAAGGGAAGGGACTGGATAGATGGGAAAATTCGTTTTCTGAGATACTCGGTTTTCTAAAAGCTTCCTTCCATATTTAGAATACAAACGAGGAGAATTTGGGGATAAATGAAATAGAACCAAGAAAGGTAAATAGAGATGCCTATAAGAAATACATACTGTATATTCTTAAAATTTTCCAGGTGCGTCCTTAGGGTCCTAAACTCATGGACCCTGTCTACCTGTACGGATCTGCACAGCCTTGAAAAAAGTCAAAATGCATTTTCTGCTCAAATTTTATAAGCGTCTGGGTCCTTAAACCCTATAATCTGTGGGGAGGGGGCGGTCCCTTTTCCTGCATCTGCCTGGGGTGCGGTGGTGAGGCAGAGGTGAGTATCCAGGGGTGCAGGTTCTTGAAACTGCGTCTCAGAGGCAGGGGGACCAGCCGGAAGTGGGGCCACGGATCAGTGATCCTGTGATCAGGCATTATTACATTAAGAACCTGACCTGGTAAGAGTGGAGAAGGAAATGGTGAGCCACTGCAATATTCTTGCCTGGAGAATCCCAGGGACAGGGGAGCCTGGTGGGCTGCCACCCATGGGGTCGCACAGAGTTGGACACGACAGGAGTCTGACTTCCCTTCTTGCAGAGTCTTCAAGGACAGTGACCACATTTCAATCGCCTCTATATCCAGAAAACGCGGTAGAGAGTGACCAGTCCCGTCCAGAAAGCCCTCTTGTATCATGGTGCCCTGGCAGACCTCAGAGGCGAGGCAGGCTCCCACCCACAAAGCGGTGCGTTTCCGCCACTCTCAGTCAGTTCCAGTTACAGAAGGGATCTCAGTTTGGCTACTAATGGATGAGAAGGCGGCTGCTCATCTAGGACCCCAAAGCATCCAAAATTAGGGAATTTTCCCCTGAATTATTCTTTCTCAAGGCGGCCCATGAATCGCTTTAATTGAGTGTGCCATTTCCTTCTCTTTCTATGTTTGTTACCTTGGATATGGCAGGTTTATATTAAACAGCTCAGCGATATTGAAGGTCCCGCCATCTGCACAAAGAATCCTGAAACTCGCCTCAAGTGTAAGCCCTTGCATTCCTACAAGCCCCTGTTTCAATGTCATCGCAAGAATTATCTTCTAAGTGAGCCCTTTAACAATTTGCAAATAGAAGTAGTGCCCTTCATTTTAATTCATGTTTTAAATCAGACCTTATGTTATACTCGATTATATCTTAAGGACTTATATGCCAAAAGAATTCAGAGCCCAAGGGCTTTCTTGTCCTGAATATAAAGGATTTGATGTCTATAGTTCTTAATAAAGTGGGTAGCAATTATTAATATAGTAATACTTTATTAGTTTAACCAAAACCAGAGATATAAATGTTTCAAGATTTAGACTTAGAATATTAAAGCCAAATTAAAATAAGTCCAAGAAAAAGTCTGTGAACTTAATTTAGTTGAATTCTACATTTTTTTTTAAAAGGAGAGCTAGTGATTATTGTTACTCCTGGTGGTTAAAAGTAAAAGAACAGTGCTTAAGTTTGAATTTCTGGAATTATTAGTCTTTTATTAAATCAAAATGCCAGAGCCAGCAAAGAATTGTTTTGAGTACAAAATGGAGCATTGTGCCAGCATTAAACGCCTCCGCAGGGCTAAACCCCTGTGCCTGGAGCTGGCCAAGCCCTCTGTTCCCCAGTGGATGGCGAGAAACCGTTAATTGTGGGATTTCAAATTACAGTGAAAGGAAATTGCATGCTCACCCTTCCTGACGTGCAGGCAATTAGCAAACCATATAAATTTTAGTTGGAATTCAAGGGCTCTGAGCCTTTGAAAAACAAAACAGCTTAGGGCTGTGTAGTCACTGAGTCCAGGAAAAGTGACTTTGCAAAAGCCGCTTCACGGCTCCCTTCACCCCTGGTGACCGTCGTTACTGGGATAAAATCCTCTTCACACTGAGCATGAACTTCACACGTGCATCCTCAGCTGAAGGGCCTTGGAACAATGAGAATGTCTCAAAAATAAATAGATACATAAATAAACCCAATATGAAACGTCTCCGTTTTTCAGCATCCTTCCAAGAGGTGAATTAAAATTCTCTGCAGAGGGGTTAGCCTCTAATATGTTATTTGCGGTAGATGGAAAATTACAGATTTTTCCATCTCAAAGAGGTACAGTGGGATTGCTTTTGGTGGGTCTCTCCTCAGCCAGCACCTGCTTAAAGGCCTTTTAAAGTCATAGACGTCTTCAAGGAGGGATCTGGTGAGGGGAGATGCATGTCTTTCTGGTCCTTTCTTAACTGGGCTGTGTTTCTGTAAGCTGGGTTTGCTCCGACATTCGATGGGGGACATTTCACACCTGTGGGAGATGTCACTGCTCAGTTAGAACAGAAGTTCTGCTTCCTTGATGACTCTGGGATCACCTCTCAAAATGTCTTACAAAGTCAGGTATTGCATGTATTGACCATCTAGCAGAGCAAAAAGATTTTGAAGGACCCAAGCAAGATTTTAATATATAAATTTATTTGTACTTATAAGGAGGTGTATGTTTTTCTTTGTCAAAATAGCTTTAACCATGAATTCCTTTTTATACTAGGGGAAAAAAAAATAGGGGAAACTTGCCTCGTGGTGCAGTAGGAAAAACTCTTCCTGCCGATGCAGGGGCTGAGGATTGGTCCCTGGTCCTGGAAGATCCCACGTGCTGCGGAGCCACTGAGCTTGTGCTCCACAACAGCTGAATCCTGAGTCCACAAGCTGCAACGACACAGCCTTCATGCCTTGCCACTGCTAAAGCCCACATGCCTAGGTCCCGGACTCCGTCACGAGAGAAGCCTGAGTGCCTCAGCTAGGGAGTAGCACCCACTGTCCACACTAGAAAAAGCCCCCGAGCTGCAGTAAAGACCCAGGCCAGCCCAAAGTGAATAAACAAGCAACGACAAACACAAGTGTGTCTCCTGTGCGTGTGTGTGCACACACGCGCACACGCATGCACACACGTGCACACGCATGCACACACGCGCACACACGCTGGGCGTCACGCGTGGGACTGAAAGTGCTCTGGGTTAGCCTGCTGAGGAAGCGTGCAAGAGCCTCGCTGTGCCCCCCTCCTCTGGTTTGCGGAAAGGAGAGTGTGTGCGGCTGGGTGGGTAAGAACCACAAGACCCATGCAGATGCCCAAAGCGGGAAAGAGGAGCCGTCTGTGCCGTGGTCTCAGCCGCAAGCCTTGGTCCTCACCCCACCCAGGGGAGGATGAGCTGGAGATTTGGGGGACTCATCACTGAGGGGTGCCGCCAGAGGAGGTAGGACTGTGTACTTGGGGGGAACTGCTGCGGTCTTCCCAGGAATGCCCCAGGGCGGTGCAGACTCGCCCCTGGTCCCCTAGACCAGCTTCCGGCCCCTGGACCCCCAGAGTCAGCCCCACGGTCATGGGTATAGAGGTCAGCTGGGACTGTACCGCCGGGTGAGGTTACAGCTTTTTCACAACAGGCTGAGGTATTTGAGATTTGCAGAAATATCTGCTCCCCAGGCCTCCTGTAAAATGGGGTTGCTAACTCCCACTCACAGAAAGCTTCCTCACATCCACCCTGGACCCAAGACGGGGAGGGCTGGGGCAGCTTCCTGGTGCACTGGGGGCCTGGACAAAACCTGCCAACACAGAGCCTTCAGATGGGCGTGCTTTATCTTTCCTCTGGGCTTCTAGCTGGTCTCTTGTTTCCCACAAATGTTTCTCTTGATTTATTCACTGACATCTTCTCATTCTTAATCTCTTCCTAGTTTTCAAATCCACTAAACCCCTTAGGGGGGCTTCCAGGGGGCACTAGTGGTAAAGAACCCATCTGCCAATGCAGGAGACGTAAGAGACACAGGTTCGATCCCTGGGTCAGGAAGATCCCCGGGAGAAGGAAATGGCAACTCATTCCAGTATTCTTGCCTGAAAAATCCCATGGACAGAGAAGCCTCAGTTCAGTTCAGTCTCTCAGTCATGTCTGACTCTTTAAGGCTCATCGACTGCAGTACACCAGGCCTCTCTGTCCATCACCAACTCCTGAGTGTTTTCAAACTCATGTCCATCGAGTCGGTAATGTCATCCAACCATCTCACCCTCTGTCGTCCCCTTCTCCCCCTGAATACAGTCTTTCCCAGCATCAGAGTCTTTTCCAATAAGTCAGTTCTTCACATCAGGTGGCCAAAGTATTTGAGCTTCAGCATTAGTCCCTCCAATATTCAGGACTGATTCTTTTAGGATTGACTGGTTTGATCTCCTTGCAGTTCAAGAAACTCTCAAGAGTCTTCAACACCACAGTTCAAAAGCCTCAGTTCTTTGGTCCTCAGAGGAGCCTGGTGGGCTATAGTCCACCAGGCTCGCACGCTGGACGTGACTGAAGTCAACTCTAGGAGTTGGTGATGGACAGGGAGGCCTGGCATGCTGTGATTCATGGGGTCGCAAAGAGTCGGACACGACTGAGTGACTGAACGGAACTGAAGTCACTTAGCATGCACACAAACTCCTTGGGAGAAAGTGTTGTGTGGATCAATCCTTTTCAGGGGTGGTTGTGATGATCTGGGGGCCAGGTTAACACATCTCCAAGCTGGGCCACACTTTGAGCAACGGAACAGAAGCAGCAGCTCTCAGGCCCCTGAGTGGTCCAGGACTGTCCCAGTCTGGGTGCCAGGATCCAGGGACAGACAGTGACGTGGGGGAGAACCTGGAAGACCCTGGCTGTCGAGCCTGTCCCTCTTTCTCAGCACTCATCGCCCCTCTCAGCTGCCCATGGCCATTGTGCTCGTGGGAATTCTCCCAAAGTGCATTTGCTGTCGCACGTTTGCTTCCTGTGGGTCCTGTCCCAGCTCCTGCTCTCTCTGCAGGCATTATCCATCGGAGGGTCACACAGAGCTAGGTTCCTTCCAAAATAAAACAGAAAAACACACCTTCTTGAGGCTCCTGGAGGGCAGGGGGTGGGGGTGGATTTCGCTGAAGCTGCAGCGGGACTGGGGAGAGGAGGCTGACGGCAACGGGCTCACGGTAGGAGACTTCAGCTTGGAAATGGAGAGTCTCCGCTCATGAAAATTTATAGCACGTTTTCCAGCAGCGTAAACGCATACCCTCACAAACCTTTCCAGACAGACTCGTAAAATAGAAGCTCATTCAAACAAAAAACTCTCTGCTTACGTGAAAAATGATCCATCATTAAAACTGCTGGGATTCTCTGCAAAAGATGAAGGAAAGAGGTTCCATAAATTGTGGGGGAGTCCCCCGTGTCAGAACAGGACAGACAGTGGAATGTGTGCCCAGCCGGGAGCCCGGGAAGGCCATGGGGGGCAGCAGGCAGTCAGACTCAGGCCAGGGTGAGCTCGGCACCCCAGCGAGGGGCTGCTTCCTTGACACGGCTGAAGCTTTGTGAGAACTGGAAACTGTTGTTTCAAGCTGAACAAAATTGACCTATCTGCACCTACCCGCCGTCATCACGGAAACTGCCTATTTCCTTTAACACTGCAAAAAGCCCGAGAGACACCAAATATTGTTAAATTCCTCATGCAGAAGAAATGGCAAAAAAAACACAAAACCTCCTTATGTGAATATTGAATTAAGTGCACAAACCACAGATACACACTTGTGAATAATGCGCAGTCACTGTGTGGACAAACACGCGCCTTTACAGTCCTGGACCCAAGTCTCTCTGTCAGAATCTAGAGCATAGCATCTGTTTGGTGCTGTTACATGACTAAGACCAATAGCAACACAAAAAAGCACATCCAATAGCAAAACAAAACAAGTGTGAACACAGGGAGCCCCCGACATGCGAAACTTCAAGCGGCGAACTTTCACAGACGTGAGCCTGCGTGCCATCCGCGGCAGGCGTGAGTGATGCTGCAGCTGGTCCTCCGTCACCTGTTGCTGACGGTTCTTCAGCTCTTACCATCTCCCCTCTTCTCCTCCAGTCCATAACTCTCCTTGCCTGTTCATGGATGCCAGCCCCTGTGTGCCAGCTGTTGTACTCTACTATAATTTTCAAAGTGTTGTGCTAAAAGATTTAAAGTGTTTTCTTTACTTTTTATATTTTATGTTTGTTTTTTAATGTATTTTTGTGTGAAAAGTATTATAACCCTATGACAGTACAGTGTTATAGGGATGACCGTGTTAGCTGAATACCTAGGCTAATGTTGTTAGACTTAATAAACAGGACTTAGGGATGCCCTCTTGGGATATAACTTGTTCATATGTAGGCTACTTACTGTAGTAATATTTCAGTATTGAGCCTGATGAAGTAGTCATACTATAGAGATTATTGCACCAAAGTTTCAGACAGTTGAGTTTGTCTTAATTTAACTGAAGGGAAGGACTTTCCCTTTGAAACCCTGGATAGTCTTGAAATGATTTGCCATTGGGAAATGGGTATAAAGAGGCACTCAAGCAGCTGTTGTAACTGATCCTCTGGGCATGAAGATGCTTGTGATGTGTGTTTCCAGAAAGGGGGGCTGTAGCTGGTACCTGCGCTGTGAGTGGTGATGCTTGTGGTTTGATAACGACTAACAGGTGTCACGTCTGCTCACTCACTCAGCTGTGTCTGACTCTTGTGGCCCCATGGGCTGTAGCCTGCCGGGCTCCTCTGCCCATGGAGTTTTCCAGGCAAGAATACGTGATACCATATGTATTAGCTGTCTTTCCTTTCCCACTGTTGTTAAAAAAAAAAATCATTGGTTTGCAGAAAGGCTGAAGTTGAAAGACTGGCTTCGGAAGATAAGGACGCTGGATGGGGATTTTGAGCTCCCATGGAGCCACAGGAGGTATGGGTTATAGCAGTCCTCTTGGAAAACCCTTGTGGAGCTCCTGCCACAGGAAACAAACCTAAGCAGACACTGGGAACCAGGCGTTCCGCTCCGAGTGATGCCCCTGTGGCTGTTTGAAAGGACGGGCACGGATTTTCCTGACACACCTCTTTCTAAGAGGTATATGTTGATTTCTACCCTTCTGAGTGCAAACTGGACTTAGTTACTCTTTTCTAATAAGTGGACAGCATAGAAGTGATGGGTTAAAAATGTTGTTAAAGGTTTTCTTTTAATGGTTTCCAAGGTTGTAAAGACTATGATTTCCATCTTATCTGTTTCTGTATCTATCTCGATCTTTCTCACTTTTCACCTCTGTCTGTTTCTCTTTTTTTGTCCTCCATCTGTCTGTCTCATTCTGGGAAGATGAGGAAGTCAGCTTCTGCCATCACGGTAACTCAGCAGCTCATATAGTGGCTTATGCGGTCAGGAGCCAACCAAGAGACAGAGAGGCCCTGAGCTTGTGATCAGCCACGTAATTCACCCTCAAGGGGCTCCTCTCCCCAGAGAGGCCTTGGTGGGAGGCTACAGCCTCCCCTGATGGAACAAGAGCTTTATGGCAATTTTGTGAGGGACTTTGAGCAGGAGTCATCCAGCTAAGCCTACCCCAGATGCCTGACCCACCGAAACTGTGAGAAAAGCTACATAGAGAAGCCTGCTGTTTTGAGTTGCCGAGTTTGGGGTACATTGTTATCTGGCAATAGGTAACTAGTATATTCCTGGACAGAAATATGTGCACGCATAACCATGCACTTCAAGACATCATCAGAAGCGTTTGCAGCATCAGCATCTATAATGTTCCAAACTGCAAGGGACCCATGTTCATAAACAGTAGAATAAGTAAATAGATGGTAATGCACTCATTCACATAATTCCATATGTTAATGTAAATGAACTTCCCTTGTGGTCCAGTGTTTAAGCCTTTGCCATCCAATGTAGAGGGTGCAGGTGTCACCCCTGGTCAGGGAACTAAGATCCCACATGCCTTTTGGCCAAAAACCCAAAACAGAAAACAGAAGAAATATTGTAAACAAATTCAATAAAAACCTTAAAAATGATCCACACCAAAATAAAAAAAAAAGTCTTGAAAAAATGAATCAGAATAACTGTGTGACATCATGAGCGAACCTCAGAATATAAGATTAAGAGGAATCAGATAACAAAGAGTCTACATTCTGTATTTTACTTACGTAAATATCCACAGTGAAAAAACATCACTTGGTTATTGAAGATGGAAAAGAGACTAACAACTCTAGAGCTAAGCTGTGCAATTTGTGAATAAGTAGGTTAGCTTTAATTCAAAATAAAACAGGAGTCAGTAAGCTTGTGCGTGTGTGTGTGCGTGTGTGAGTGTGCGTGTGTGTGTGTGAATAGAATTTTTGTTTTGTTTTGTTTTGTTGGAGCCTGTGAGCAGTCATAACTACTCTACTATGCCATCATTACAGAACAAAGTAGCCTCAGAAAATACACAAGTGAATGGACCTGACCCTGTCAATAAAGCTGTATTTAAAAAACAGGTTGCAGATCAAACTCAGGCTTGCATTTTCTAACCCTTGCTCTGATTAGAATAATTCTAAACATTGTGAACATTTTAAAGGGAAATTTTTTAAAGTTCAATTTTATTATCTGAGGAATCTTATATGTACTTAAAAAAGTAAAACAATATTTCAGCATCATTGTTCACGTTTAAGAGAATGAAATTAAAAGAATGAGAGATTCGGTTTTCTAAAGGCTTATGAAAGCCTTCTAACTCAGGATGGACCTGTTGCTCAGGTTGGAGCAACAGGTCAGCCTTGAGTTCTGGCCCTGGGCCCCGGGACCCCCTCCCGGGAACACTGCCCAGGAATGTCAGCTCAGCTGGAAGGCGACTTGGGCTGCAGCATGATGTACTGCTGCTGGGCTGGCTCACCAGAGGCAAAGTCGTGTCCTCATACCAACAGCCGTATATAACAGAGACTGGTGCTGTGCTGAGCTCAGCTGTGTCTCACTCTTTGTGACCCCATGGACTGTAGCCTGCCAGGCTTCTCTGTCTGTTGGATTTCCTGGGCAAGAATTTTGGAGTGGGTTGCCATTTCCTACTCCAGGGAATCTTCCTGACCAGGGATTGAACTGCCATCTCTTGCATCTCCTACAGATAGACAGATTCTTTACCACTGATGCCAGTTGGAAAGTCCCCGATAGAGACACACAAAACTGTGGATGTCATCCTTATGATTTTAATGAAATCTACAATTTCTAAAATAGAGTTAATAGTACATTCAAATACTCATAGTTTGGAAGAACTCTAATAGATCAGACACATAGATAGATAGATAGGACTTAAAAATTCCAAGGGGAAATAAATGCATAAAGCAAATTTACAAACCGAAACATTCTGTCTTCATTTATTAATGAAACAAAACAAAGAAATCGGGCTTCCCTGGTGGTTCAGCTGGTAAAGAATCCGCCTGTAATGTGGAAGACCTCGGTTTGATCCCTGGGTTGGGGAGATCCCCTGGAGAAGGGAAACGCTACCCCCTCCAGTATTCTGGCCTGGAGAACCCCATGGATAGAGGAGCCCAGTGAGCTACAGTCCATGGGGCTGCAAAGAGTCGGACAGGACTGAACGACCAGGCACCCAGCACATCCAGGGAACATGCTGCTTGTAAGCTCTAAGCAAGCCTTCACTCACCTGCTGGTGGGAGGCATGCACAGATGGCTGAACTCACCCGGCCAAAGCCCCCTGGACTGGCAGGGCCTTTTCTGGAGGTGGCAGAGCTGAGGTCATGAAATTCATCCTCCACCAATGGCAACAGCCCCCAACTCACTCGGGCCACATGTGCTGAACATGTATTTAATTTGGTGAAAATACGCATACACTGTGGAGGCATAAAACTCTCTGTGTATTGACAACCCCCAGGTTGTTGTACACTGGACACAAGCTTCCACCCCAGGCATCATCCTTCACCCCGGGTACCATCTCCCACCTCAGGTACTATCTCCCGCTCCAGGTCCTAGTTCCCACACTGGGTACCATCTCTCATTCTGGGTACCATCTCCCAGGCAAAGTCTACAGCACAAAGTATTCAATTAAAACCAAGCCCATAAGTGTTGCCCAGCAGCACGCGAAGGAACAATGTGTTACTTGTCACCAATACAGTAGAAGTGTGGTTTACCTGAGGACAAAAAGAACGGCCCCAAAAGGATGTCCTGCGTTCGGCAGAAGGTTTCCAAAGACCCTTGTCATTGTCACACACCTTGAAGGTAGAGGAGGTCATGCGGGGCTTTTGACATGTTCCAAAATAGACAATCAACTCGAAATTCAGCAATCTAAGTGACCACACTTAATGCAGCTGGCTTGTCTCCCTGCTTATTTAACTTCTATGCAGAGGACATCATGAGAAACGCTGGACTGGAAGAAGCACAAGCTGGAATCACGATTGCTGGGAGAAATATCAATCACCTCATATATGCAGATGACACCACCCTTCTGGCAGAAAGTGAAGAGGAACTAAAAGCCTCTTGATGAAAGAGGAGAGTGAAAAAGCTGGCTTAAAGCTCAACATTCAGAAAATGGAGATCATGGCACCCAGTCCCATCACTTTGTGGGGAAACAATGGAAATAATGACGGACTTTATTTGTTTGGGCTCCAAAATCACTGCAGATGGTGACTGCAGCCATGAAATTAAAAAACACTTGCTCCTTGGAAGAAATGTTGTAATCAACCTAGACAGCTTATTAAAAAGAAGGGACACTACTTTGCCAACAAAGGTCCATCTAGTCAAGGCTATGGTTTTCCCTGTAGTCACGTATGGATGTGAGAATTGGACCATCATGAAAGCTGAGCACCAAAGAGTTGATGCTTTTGAACTGTGGTGTTGGAGAAGACTCTTGAGTTCCTTGGGCTGCAAGGAGATCAAACTAGTCAATCCTGAAGAAAATCAGTCCTGAATATTCATTGGAAGGACAGGTACTGAAGCTGAAGCTCCAGTACTTTGGCCACCTGATGCGAAGAACTGACTCATTGAAAAGACCCTGATGCTAGGAAAGATTGAAGGCAAGAGAAGGGGATGACAGAGGGTGAGATTATTGGATGGCATCACCAACTCGATGGTCATGAGTTTGCGCAAGATCCAGGAGCTGGTAATGGACGGGGATGCCTGGTGTGCTGCAGTCCAAGGGCTTGCAAAGGCTAAGACATGACTGAGCAACTGAGCTGAAATAAAGTCTTGCCAGGTCTCAGGCAGTGAGCTAGCTACTAGACGTAGCTTGGGTCCCCGGCTGGCCAAACATGAATTTAATCGTCCTTGACCATCTCCTCTGGTTTGGCCTCTGTACCAGGGAGAATACATAGATAAAGGTTAGCTTACTTTTGATTCCATCGCCATCAAGTGACTTCAAAAAAGTCACAGTATAATTAAGCACTATATGAAGTAGTTACTATTGCAAAGAAAACTACCTGTCATACCATAGGTCATGCAGCAGGAAACACGGAAATCTGCCAGGTTCTTCAGCGAAATAACACCATGCCCACAGCTATAATTAACGGGTTGTGGAAGGTGACCGGTCAGAAACCCAGTCTCTCTCTGTCCAAAGTTCTCAGCTGACTCTCAAGAGAAACCGTCTCCACAAGTAAGTAATTAAATTAAGGAGAAAACAGGCAACTATGAAACAGACAGAAATCTGGGATTCTTCAATACGCCCCTGCTCTTACGGTAGAGTAGTCAAGACAGCAAGTGCAGTTATGAAAACCAGCTAAAAGCTGTGCTATAATAAATAACCCCAGTGGCCAGAAGTGAGCCAGAGTGACCGTGAAGAGCTAACGATGAAGGACGCTGATACGCCAACTGGAGTTTGGATGGTGAAGTGTCTGTAGTCATCTAAAGACAGATGCTTGTGTAACCTTGTTACATGTGTGAGCTTGTTCACGATGTTATCAATTTCTGCTCCCCCCTCCCAGACAAATACTTTTGTTTCTGAGTTTATATTCATGATCTGAGGGGAGTGGTCTGCATAGACACCACAGGGCTCCCCACCCCGTTTTTACATAGACGCCCCAACTGGCTCCTCTACCCCACTGTTTGCTCCTAACATCATGCTCAAGGGGCTTCCCAGGTGGTGCTAGTGGTAAAGCACTCACCTGCAGATGCAGGAGACGTTAAGAGACGTGGGTTTGATCCCTGGGTCGGGGGGATCCCCTGGAGGAGGGCATGGCAACCCAGTCCAGTATTCTCGCCTGGAGAATCCCATGGACAGAGGAGCCTGGTGGGCTACAGCCTGTAGGGTTGCAAACAGCTGGCCATGAATGAAGCGACTGAGGGTGCGCGCAGGCAGCATCCTGGTTGGCCTGTGATCTCATCCACCAGCAATCGCAAAGGTGCTAACAAAGTGCGTCTGAGGAACACGGTGTCGCCCTGAGCACGTGGGGGGCTTTAGAGATGCCTCCACACCTTTCATCTTGGGCGCACCAGCAGCCTGTGGGCATCTGCCAGGAGGAGGGAACGGGGGAGCTGGCTGAAGGGTCCAAGCCCGAGGGTCGCTGCCTGGGCGGGGTGAGATGTCTCATGAGCAATCTCTCACATGCTGCGACAATCACCTCGCTTTCAAGGATAGCAATGCATCCATAAATATTTAAATGAATGCTCTCCCTTGCCACCTTGTTAAGACATGGCAACAATCAAATGCAGCATGACTGATTGACATATTTAGTGTTTTCGTTCTCATAATATAACTTACTTGTTTTCAAAAAAAAAAAAAAACAAAACCACCCGACATGTCCTTCCTCCCCTCGGCGTCTTTCTGCCAAGAGGCTCCCTTCTAAAGCCTGAGAGTCAGGAAACTGGGCTTGCTGGGCCAGGAGGGAGATGGAGCAGGAAGTTTCTCTCTGTGCAAGGGCTCTGCACCGTCTCTGTGGAATCAGGGAGGAGTCACCTGGGAGGAAGCACCGCAAACTGCCATCTCCCCATTTAGCAAAGACAAAAGGTGTGCTCCAGAAGACCCCCATCAAAAGGCATCGGATTACTAATCAGGCTACTGTGCTGAGAAGCTTAGCCCTGCAGCAAAGTCGCCTGGGCCACCCATTCATGCCCTTTGGCCTTTGTTTACTGAAAGCTTGCTCTTCGCAAGGGGCCCTCAAGCAGAGGTGTTTGTTACTCTATCTTGTTCAAAGACTTTTCCCGAGAAGTTTCCTGGATTTAGTTTCTCTTTTACTACTCAAAAGAAAAAAAAAAAAAAAGCCTGGTTTGAGTTAAACGGATTAGTCACCTTTTCAGTTTAAAGTGAGAAAAAAGTTGGAGGTTGGGCTCCATCCCTCTAGAAATGGGAGTGCCTGGCCCAAAGCTTTCACATGCCCATCTCCCCTTAATGACTTAATCACTTAATTAGCTGCTGGGTACCTGCTGCTGGGCCAGCCTCCAGCCCTCTTACCTTCTAGTGACTCAGAGATGTTTCCAGCAAGAAAAGCATCTCTTGGAATGTAAGATTCCAGAGATAAAATGCTGGGAAATAAAAACCAAAATAAACCCGTTCGGCAGGAAATGTAAAGTGACTTTTATTTTAAACCCTCTCTTTGAACCCATAGGGCGACGTGGGCACGTCCGTATCCACAAACTGTCTTCCCAGCCTACTGCTTCTCCAGCTTCCTTTCTGCATCTTTATCTCTTTGATAGTTTGCTTTTATTTTCTGAAGATCTTTGAATCACCTTCCTTACCTCCCTCAGAGCTTCCCCGGTGCCTCAGCAGTAAAGAACCTGCCTACCAAACGCAGCAGACTTAAGAGACACGGGCTTGATCCCTGGGTCGGGAAGATCCCCTGGAGAAGGAAATGGCAACTCACTCCAGAATTCTTGCCTGGAGAATCCCATGGACAGAGGAGCCTGTCCCATGGCAGGCCACAATCCATAGGATCGCACAGAGTCTTTTAATGTGTTATAAAAACTGAGATCATGTGGGATAAGGGCTGAGCAGTTCCAGACAGATAATTCCTTTGCTGGGAAGTACAAGATTCTAAATATAAAAACTGTCCTAAGTGTAACTCCAGGTTTTCCCATCTCTCCTCTTTGTGCTTCGACAGAAGAAGGGAATTCACATCAAACTGGTGTGGGGGGAATCCAAGGGGAGAAAGTCTACCATGCCTTCAGGCTTTTAAAAATCCTTGCCATGGGGACTTCTAGTGGTTAAGACGCCACACTTCCAGTGCAGAGGGCACAAGTTCGATCCCTGCTCAGGGAAGATTCTGCACGTCATGTGGTATGGCCAAAATTTCTTAAAAATAAAATAAAATCCTTGTCATCATCTGTGAAGTTTCTGGGGGTGGATGTGGGGAGAGGGGGTGAGGAAGGAGTTCTTTGGTGAAAGGTGAACCCAAGAGTGACCGGAAGTGAGCGTTGGAAGCTGAGGGGTGGGCAAAGCAGGCATTAGATCAAGGTCTCCCCAGAATGTCTCGGGGTCAAAGATGGGCTGTGCTGGGGGGAGCCTCCCAAGGCCCTTTGTGTGGCCCCTGCAGGCTCCTCTCCAGCACAGACCCGCGCTCGCCAAGATCTCCCAGCGAAGTGGAGACTATCCATGGCTCACTCTTTGCTGGCTCCATGGAGACGCCGGGCTCCCAGGAGGAGGATGCTGGGTATAAGCTGGGAGGGGGGGTACACTTGTGAAAGCCAGCCTGAATGCCAGCCCATCTTTCCCGTCCAAAGGCATTCTGGTTGTGCCCACTGCTCTTGGGCTAAGGTCTTGCGTCCTTGTCTCTCAAGCCCTTTCTGACCTGTCTCAAGACCCAGGTCCCAGTAGAGAGCCCCGCTCACAACTCTCATGTTGCTATTCAGCTTGTGACCCTGTGAGCTTTCCTCAGTTGTAAATGCTGTCCACCTGCCTTTCCCCACAGGGCAGCCTCATGTTAACGTGGTTTTCAGCTCAAATACTACTCCTCTCTGGTGAGACCACTGGCCGCACCATCTAACAGGACTCTCCAGGTATTCAGTTCCATCCCCCAGTGTCCGTTTATCTGCTTTCTGGACAATGCAAGTTCCAAGAAAAATGAGATCTGGTTTGTCTTGTGTCCAGCATTCCTGGTGCTAGGCAGAATACATGGAGGATATAAAGCATCTTACAGATAGTCCTTCAGGGAAAGAATCCATAGTCAAAGCTATGGTTTTTCCAGTGGTCATGTATGGATGTGACAGCTGGACTATAAAGAAGGCTGAGTGCAAAAGAATTGATGCCTTTGAACTGTGGTGTTGGAGAACTCTTGAGAGTCCCTTGGGCTGCAAAGAGATCCAACCAGTCCATCCTAAAGGAAATCAGTCCTGAATTCATTGGAAGGACTGATGCTGAAGCTGAAGCTCCAATACTTTGGCCACCTGATGCGAAGAACTGCCTCATTGGAAAAGACCTTGATGGTGGGAAAGATTGAAGGCAGGAAGAGAAGGGGATGACAGAGGATGAGATGGTTGGATGGCATCACCGACCCAATGGACATGACTTTGAGTAAGTCCCGGGAGTTGTGATGGACAGGGAGGCCTGGAGTGCTATAGTCCATGGAGTTGCAAAGAGTCAGACACGACTGAGGGACTGAACTGAACTGAAGGGAAAGAATACGAGCACCTATCTTTTTCTCTACCCTGATATTCCTGAAGGCGTATGAACAGTCTCCAAGCTTTCTATCATTATGTGGCATCTTAGAAGAAACTTCAACCTACGTCATCTTCATTGACACCTTTCCTGTTCACTCTTCACTTGTGGGCGATGCCACGGGCAGCGCTGGAGTTTCTCCTGGCAGCTTAGTGGGGAATTCTCTGATTTCAACACCTTCAGTCCTCTCATGCCCAGCGTGCCAGGTTTGGCCCCGCTGACAGTTTTCCTTCTGTCGGCTCAGTTTTCACTTCTTTGCCTAGTACTTTATGACCTTGGTATCTAAATGAAACCTCTGCCAAAGTCTCTGTCCTTAGCAGTGTATAACCAACCCTTCCATAAACCTCTACCTTGATGACTCAAACTTGGTTTCAAATTTTAATTTAAAAATTTTAACCACCTGCTTGGGAATCTTTACTCTGGTAACAAACCTCTATCGTAGACTCAAAACATACTAAACACAGTTCAGGGGGTTACCTTCCCCAGGCCAGCTTCTCCTGATTCCAGGCCTCGCCCTGAGACTCTGATGCCCTCAACGTCTCTGACCACCCTCCTCCTCACCTACGTGTGGTATGGGTCCAAGCCCAAGGACACCGCCTGCCCTTGTGTCTGACCTGCGCCTTCTTCCCAACAGTCCCCACGGCCCCTGCCGTCTCTCAGGCTTCCTTATCTGGACGATTGCACTGCTCCTCAAACTCAGCCCACTCCACTCGATCTGGAACACTGTGTTCAAGTGATGTCCCAGACCCCAAGCCCTAGGAATATCTCTGCTCTATTCCGTAAACTGCACTCCTTCACGTCCCGCTCCTGGCTACCTCCACGCCTCACCAGCCAGAAGGCTAAGTGATGTACATGGCTACCGTTCAGCTCTGGGCCCCAGCCACCCCCCTCTCTGTCGGGGGGCAGTGTCCACTCACGGACCTCACGCCTGTGTCCACTCTTCTGCCACACCACGACCCTCCTGGGCCCTGGGCCATGGGAGCTCTGGCTTATTTAAGCAGAGACGTGGCTGTCCCTGCTCCATGGAGCTTCTCCTGTCTCTAGGCCAGCATGATCCTTCAGCCCCCAGGACCCCAGGACTGGGCTCTGTGCGCCTCTTGAGGCCCTTTCCCCACCTTTTGTGCAGCTCTTGCTGGCTCATGTGTTATCTGCTCTGCTAGAATGCAGTCGTCTTGAACCCAAGAGACAGACATCCTCTGTCTCTGCCAGGGGTTAACGCAGATATACTAAAATGGGTCAAATTAAACCACGGGGACTCCCTGCTAATACCCCGTATCTGATGGTGACATAGACATACAGATCCTGATTTTTGTTTTTTGAGTTTATTTCAGTGTGTGTTTGTATGTCATTACATCAATGATGGTCTGATTCTATGGAAAAAAAAAATCATTCTAGCAGATCAGTAGACCCTGATGCTGGGAAAGATTGAAGGTGGGAGGAGAAGGGGACGACAGAGGATAAGATGGTTGGATGGCGTCACCAACTCAGTGGACATGAGTTTGAGTAAACTCTGGGAGTTGGTGATGGACAGGGAGGCCTGGCGTGCTGCAGTCCATGGGGTCACAAAGAGTCCACAAAAGCTGCAGCAGAAGAGTGGACACAGGTGTGGGGTCCGTGAGTGGACAAGACTTAGCAGCTGAACAAGGAGATAGGAGATCTTAGCTATCTTCCTAAGTTGTTAATTTTTAGAAATTCAAGACAAATCTTCATCTTTCAAGCAAGAGGGGTTTTGAAACAGTATTGTGCGAGGTGAAGATGCTGGCTGTTGAAATCACCTTAACACCAGGCAAGGGCTGAGATGAGCCTGCAGGACTTGCCACATAATTCACACTGAGAGATAAGCCCTCATCGATCAAGCTAAATCATTCAGTGCCAGACGGAACACATCTGATGGTGTAGCTTCAGCGTCATTTCTTGTCTCAATGTGGAGAGATCACTGTGTCCCTTTGGTTATTTCCATTAGCGTTTGGGAGGACGGTTTTATCCTTGAGTTCTGTAGGGTCGCGTGCATTGGCTTAAAAGCAAGGGGGCAGCTGAGTCAGCTCTAAGATGAAAATGCATCTAAAGGGATTAAGGTAACATATGGCAGCCCTTGCTGGGGGGAGCGAATTCCCAAGTTAAAGGAAATCAGCTTTTATAGCGAAACCGGCCAGGCCTCCAAAATTTCTCCCCGCCGCCCTGCCAGGACCTGGAGGAGGCTTGGCCAAACCAGGGAGGCTAAATAAAGTTTTTCTTTCTGTGCCGTGTTAGGAGTGACAGGAAGGAAGCCTGCTCTCCTTTGTCTGCTATTGAAGACCCATGGAGCGGGAATGCCCACCCTTGTCTGCAGGGGCTAATATCCGACATGAGACAAGGGGCAGGCCTTTTGTGCCCGTCACCAGTGGCTCTATTAGAAACATTCAATGCTTCTCCGGGGCGACACGGTGCAGGGGTATAATTCCATTTTCTCCATGACCGCAGGAGAGGGGAAAGCAGGTAATTAAATGTGAGAAATCAGAGGTGGGGCTGGGGAGTCCTTTCTGGTCAGCTGGCTTTCCCAATGCAGCCGCTCTGCGGGGGCCGCCCCGGGCGGGCAGGGAGGGCAGCGGGGGTGTCGCGGAACAGCCCCCTTGCTGCCGGCCACCCCTTGGGACACAGAGGGCGTTGTCAGGGCCCAGGAAGCCAGCCATGTCCTGCTCAAGTGGCCTCGCTTCCCGTCAACCTGAGAAGCTCCGGTGGGCGGAGCCCTCCATTCTGCGGCAGGCTTTCTGCTCCGGGGCTCCTTTGTCTGGGGGCAGATGTCCTGGCCCCAGGGGCGGGGGCGGGTGCCCCAAAGTGGACAAGAAAAAGGGGCAGGAAGCGGGGAGGGGGGACAGGAGAATGCTGCGTGAACAAGCGAGCCATTGCAAATAAGGAGCGGACTTCGTGCTGTGGATCCACCTCTTTAATGGTGTTTGGACGCCTTCTGTGCTCTCGGGTATCACATCTGCGTTTTTAGGGTGAGAAGAGTCTGGACATTCTGCTGAAACCGTTAACAACACTGGTCCTGGTAGTCAGATCCCCAAACCTGCTACGAGGAAAGAACTCCCTGACTGCAAGCACTACCAGCTCCTGGGGACCTGGATCTGCCCCGTGAGGAGCCTCAGTGAGAAAGACGGAGCTCGAGTCGCCCAGATGAGCAAATCGGGTCTCTGAATTTCAGCAGGTGGTTCAGGGAGCCCCGTCACCTATTTTGTCGGGTTTTAACATAAATAACTATATTTGACATTTCAATTTGGTTCTTAGAGCTTTTAATACATTTTTATACTGTATTCTCCTGCAGATAATTTACTTCCCAGGATTTTGTTATGATAAAAGCTATGATGGGAAAGAAATGTTTTCATTTCTGTGTAAATTTTGTTAACAGTGTAATTTGCATAATCACATTCTCATTCTCCCAATGTTGTTTTTAAGTTAGCATTTTTAAGTTTTATAAGTGATCATCTATGTATATTTTTAAAGCAGAAGGCCATCAAACTGGAACGTTATGTGACTTTGTGATTTCTATTTGGAAACCAAATGCCTACAGATAGTTTTAAATGGTGAGGGGGCAACTGGGCCCTTAAAATAACACCTTGGTCAAGATTGGATATATTTGCATTTAAAATGTTAGAATAGAGTTTTACATGGATTTAGTTTTACCAAAATGGAATCAGAGTACACCCCACGCTCCTGAAGGACCAGCCATGCAGGGAGTCCCATAGTTGGGGACGGGGAGAGCCACAGCCATTGGAGGGGGGTCCTGTAATTGGGGCCGGAGGGAGCCACAGCCCCTGGGCACCACACGCTGTTACTCCAGTAACCAAACCTGCAAGGAGGCTCCCCGGCCGGCCGGCCGTGTCCTCACATGGCCGTCTACGGGTCCCAGCTCACACAGGCCTGCAGGCCCAGGTGGGCCGGAGAGCACCTGCACCTGTCCAGTCCTCCCTGCACGGTCCTGGCAGTGGGTCCCGGACCCCTGCCCTGCACGTTTCTGCGGCCTCACACACACGCAGGGGCCTCACTGTGTCCTTTCTCGTATTTGGACACCCTGCCCTCTTGCAGACAAACACCGCTAAGGGTTAGAGAATGACACCTTCTCGCCTATGGTCCAGCTCACTAAGGCCTCCAAGGTGGACAGACTTCATCTGCGGCCTTCCCATCGCTCACACCCTGTGACGGGCACTCACTCAGGAAGGAGACTGAAGGGGACAACCTTAGGAAAGGCCATTTGGGCCAAACACAGTCAAGAAGAATAAACACAGGAGAGCCATGTGGGGACAAGCTACTTGGAAATCTGGGCTCTATATTCGGTACTGATTGTTCACCCAAGATTTTCCTGGAATTTCTTTCAATATCCTTCAGTAAAGGAATAAACACCATCCACTTAGTGTGACGTGGGTAAAGCCGGTTTGGCTTTCTTCCCACCCCCTTTCAGGATGCCGTGTTGAAGCCTGTGTCCCACCCTTTTCCCCCATCGTGGTCCCCAGAGTCTCAAGGGTCAAGCTGGGCTGTGTCCTTCTCTGGGAGCCGACACCAGGACGTCAGCGTGCAAGGTCAAGACTCAAAGCTCCCCAGTAGCGATTGTTTTTAAAAGACAGACAGACCTGCTTTCTGATACTGCTAACCGAGTGTCAGCCGGGAGCTTGATTTGGGGGTTGAATACAATTACTTGTTTCTGTCTGACTTGACACATCACAGCTGGGAGCCAAATTTGGTGGAGAAAACCAAATTTCAGGCATCGTCCTGCCTGACAGGAAGTCAGTGTTTCTGAAACCTGTCTGGAGCCTGCTGTTCCCGTTTTCCGTCGTCCTACCTCCGAAGCAGAGGTTCACAGGGTGCAGCTCAGGAAAACCTAATCGCAGAGGAAAAGGAGCAGAAAGCCGGTGCCACGAATCCTCCCAAGGAACTGAGAATGTTTATCATTCCCCCCGCAACTCTTGCAAAACTGCCAGAAGATGATGTGATTTCATGCTCGCCGGTGAAAACATGAGGTGCGGTGGGCTTCGAACTCAACGGGTTTCTATTTAGAGCCACAGCCGAAGTGATGCTTCTAAACACTCCACAGTGGCTTTTTCCATCTGTAAACGCCCCACTTCCTGGAGAAGGCACGCGGACTTGGTAACAGTCCGCGAGGGAACAGCCCACCCCATGCTACTTAGGACATGGCTGCTGCTGCTTTTTTTTTTTTTTTTTTGAGGCAGGAGTGAATTTAGTTGTTCTCAATATAAAATAATAAAATCACAACCGGGCCTCCGGTGGTGAGGAAGAGACCGGTTTTAGCTTCACAGCTTTAGCCGCGGAGTAGTATTTTAAACAAGTTTTCTGTCCTGCCCGCCGTCTGAGGGGGGATCGAAGGAGAAAGCCTTTGGAAACCGCAGTGCTGGCTCAGAGTGGCTGGACCAGCCCTGGGCGGGATGGGCTCGCGGGCTCCGACCGCACGATGCGAAGCCGCAGGAGGAATTGAAACCAGGAGCTGGGCGGGAGGCTTCCCTGCCTTTCGTATGTGTGCCAGCTGGTCTGTGCTCTCTGGCCTGCAACATGGCCAAGCAAATGAGCAAAGGAACAGGGGACCGGATCTCCTGTCTCAGGAAACATCAGGAGAAACGCGGAAGCCATCAGCGGTGGGCGGGCGTCTGTACCCAGAACGAGCATGGACATGTCCGGGATCCTGTGGGTTCTGACTCCCCTGCGAGCCCTCAGCCTCTCCCACTTCTGCACGTTGCAGTGGGGTGTGTTGTGAGGGGCACGGGGCTCAGCCAATCGAGTGCACCCAGTGGGAGGCTAGGGGGCCCTGCAGCTGCAGTGATGGCCAAAGGCTTTGATACGATGCCCCAGGGAAGTTGCCAGTGGGCTAATAGCCCTGTTAAAGAAAGAGAAAAATGATTCAACCTAACATATTATTAAAAGACAGATGCAGAATAGAAATGGGATACTCTGAAATTAGGAGTACCTTATGGTTGAAAAGCTAAAATTAAACACTTCTTTGCTGTTGATCTGCATAGGAACAGATCTCTCAGTAGTTAGTTACAATTCACATATCCGAAATATCCACTTTGTAATTTAATGACCTTATCGATTTGTGATGAGTTAGTCCTCATGCCTTCAGTTCAGTTCAGTTCAGTTCAGTTCAGTCACTCAGTCTTAACAGATGCCCTCAGTTCAGTTCAGTTCAGTTGCTCAGTCATGTCCGACTCTGCGACCCCATGAATCGCAGAATGCCAGGCATCCCTGTCCATCACCTTCTCCCGGAGTTCACTCAGACTCACATCCATCGAGTCCGTGATGCCATCCAGCCATCTCATCCTCGGTCGTCCTCTTCTCCTCCTGCTCCCAATCCCTCGCAGCATCAGAGTCTTTTCCAATGAGTCAACTCTTCGCATGAGGTGGCCAAAGTACTGGAGCTTCAGCTTCAGCATCATTCCTTCCAAAGAAATCCCAGGGCTGATCTCCTTCAGAATGGACTTGGTTGGGTCTCCTTGCAGTCCAAGGGACTCTCAAGAGTCTTCTCCAACACCACAGTTCAAAACCATCAATTCTTCGGGGTTCAGCCTCCTTCACAGTCCAACTCTCACATCCATACATGACCACAGGAGAAACCATAGCCTTGACAAGACGGACCTTAGTCGGCAAAGTAATGTCTCTGCTTTTGAATATACTATCTAGGTTGGTCATAACTTTTCTTCCAAGGAGTAAGAGTCTTTTAATTTCATGGCTGTAGTCACCATCTGCAGTGATTTTGGAGCCCCCCAAAATAAAGTCTGACACTCTTTCTACTGTTTCCCTATCTATTTCCCATGAAGTGATGGGACCGGATGCCATGATCTTCGTTTTCTGAATGTTGAGCTTTAAGCCAACTTTTCCAGTCTCCTCTTTCATCAAGTAATTCCTCTTCACTTTCTGCCATAAGGGTGGTGTCATCTGCATATCTGAGGTGACTGATATTTCTCCTGGCAATCTTGATTCCAGCTTGTGTTTCTTCCAGTCCAGCGTTTCTCATGATGTACTCTGCATAGAAGTTAAATAAGCAGGGTGAAGAGATGCCATTTCTGAGGGTGATGAATGCTAGAGGGGAAAGAAACAAATGAGGCCTAATGACAACTCTTTATACCTTTTAAAAGGTTCTGTGACTGTCAAATTTTATCAACTGTAAGGCAGAATTCAGGCTTAAAATACATATTTTTTTGAAGTCCAACTTGACTGGGGATATTTAGAAGGAAATTTACTCAATGTGTTCATTGATGGAATAAGAAAGAAATAGCTACATTTACTTAGCTGGCAGAGGAAAACCACCTGTTCTTACCTGTTTCAAATATTCCTCCCCAACCAGGTCAAATCTAACTTAATACCTTCTAGTGGATACAAATGACTTAAAAAAAATCAATTTTTTTCTTTTATTAGTATTTATTTATTTCTCATTGGAGGATAATTACTTCACAATCTTGTGATGGCTTTTGCCATACATCAGCATGAATCGGCCACAGGCACACACATGTCCTCTTCGTCCTGGACGCCCCTCCCACCTCTGTCCCCACCCCCACCCCAGGTTGTCACAGAGCCCTGGCTTTGGGTTCCCCGTGTCATATACCAAACTCACACTGGCTATCTATTTTACATATGGTAATTATACATTTTGTGGCGCTGGAGAAGATTAGCATCACTGACTTAATGGACATGAACTTGAGCAAACTCCAGGAGATAATGAAAGACAGGGAAGCCTGGCTTACTGCAGTCCATGGGGTGGCAAAGACCACTATCCATGGTGGATAGGACTTAGCAACTGAGCAACAGTAGCAATGTGTATGTTTCAATGCTCTTCGCTAGGATCATCCCTCCCTCTAAATGCTACTTTAAGATAAAAGGTAAGGCTTAGGACTTCCCTGGTGGTCCACGGGTTACGACTTCACACTTGCACTGCAGGGGACATAGGTTCCATCCCTGGTGGGAGCACTAAGACCCCATACGCTGCACCATGCTGCTGCCAAAAAGAAAGAAAAAGGCAAGGCCGACATGCTAGAGGATTTACAAGGGGCAGGAAAGCATCAGCGATGCAGGTGAGAGCAGCCGTGGGAAATCCACATGCTCGAAAGTCTGTGTGATGCTTGGAACGTGGGGGCCATCCCTGAACCTCTGCTTCCGAGGGCTCCCCTTGCATCCAGGCAGACGCCCTGGCAGTGCACCCTGGGAGTCGTCCTTTAATGAGCCTGTGATCCCTCGCAGTAAAGAATCTGCCTGCAAAGTAGGAGGCGTGGGTTTGATCCCAGGGTCTGGAAGATGCCCTGGAGAAGGAAATGGCAACCCATTCCAGTATTCTTGCTTGGGAAATCCCAACGACAGAGGAGCCCAGCGGGCTACAGCCCATGGGGTGGCAGAGTCGGACATGACTGAGCAGCTGAGAATGACTGTCCCGCCAGGACAACATGGCCCAGGGGACAGGCAGGCCCCTGCTGGTGGCCTTCAGTCTAAGCTCCCCCCATCCGTCCTCTGCACCTCTGTCTTTATGGCGCTGCCTCCACAAATCTGATTCAAACCCTTCTGCTGGATGGACATTCTCCAGGTTGTCGCTTGGCATAGGATCAGACAGATGCTGGAATGTGAGGGCTGTAGCCTGGCTGGCTGGGCGGTGCCAGGCACGCTCCCCAGCCTTCTGCGGCCCAGGAGGGCTGTGTCTTGCGTCAGCATTGCTGTGTACATCATCTGCTCCAAGGATCACAGAGGCTCCCCACCACCCACCCAGCGGTGCACGTCTTCAGGGCCCAGGACAGCATTCAGGTTGGGAACGTGTGCCTCATCTCCTTCTGTCAGAGGTCTTGGCACAGGCTCAGGACACCCATGCCAACTTAGAGCCTTCTCAGCCCCCGCTGGACCCACAGCCTGGTGCTTTCATGAAAGTAGCAAATGATGATTAGCCTCATTTTCCCCACCAGACACTGAATCAGCTTCATAAACTAGAGCTGGGACTTGTCTTCATGGGAAACCCAGGAATTTCTTTTCTTTTTTTTTTTTTTTTTTTAACTTTCAACGGAAGGATATGGTTAATTTACAACACCATGTTAGTTTCAGGTGTACAGCAGGGGGTTCATACATATGTATATTCTTTTTCGTGTTCATTTCCATTATGGTTTATTACAGGATATTAAATACAGTTCTGTACAGTAGGACATTGTTATTTATCAATTTTATGTAGTAGTTTGCATCTGTTAATCGCCAACTCCTAAATTATCTCTGTCTACCTTTGACCTTTGGTAATTATACATTTGGTTTCTACGTCTGTGAGTCTGTTTCTTAAATAAGTTCCTCTGTATCATATTTTAGATTACACAGCAAGTAATATCATATGATATTTGTTTTTCTGACTTATTTCACTTAGTGTGATAATCTCTGGGTCCCTTAATGTTGATGCAAACGGCATTATTTCACTTTCTGTGGCTAAACAATACTCCGTTGTATGTATGTACCATTTCTTTATCCACACGTGTGTCAGTGGACATTTAGGTTGCTTCCGTGTTTCAGTTATTGTAGTGCTGCTGTGAACACCAAGGTGTATGCAGCTTTTCAAATGAGAGTTTTCTCTGTACATATAGGCATCTTTTCAACTGAAGACCAGCAGTGGGGCTGCTGGGTCTTACGGTCGTTCTCTGTTTGTTTCTTCAGGAACCTCCATGACGCTCTTCATAGTGTCTGCACCAACGTACAATCCCACAAACAGTGTGGGAGGGTTTCCTTTTCTCCACATCCTATCTAGCATTAATTGTTTGCAGATTTCTGATGACGGCTGTTCTGACTGGTGTGAGGTCATACCTCGTGGTCATCTGATTTGCGTTTCTCTGATCATAAGCAAGAATTTCTAGCAATAAGATCAGGGGAGTTTAGAAGCTCTGGGATGCACCAGAATGCCTCCTGTGTCCTGGGCACAGAGAGGGGAGGTGATGAAGAAACCCTGCTGGCCTGGGTTCACGTTTTCTCGCCTTGCGTGGTGAGCTGGGTGGTGCAGCACTTGTGAAAGAGGCACCCAGTGCATCTGAGTTTGGAAAAGAGCTTGACATCTTGGTTTGCTGCAGAACCAGGACCCCAGGCTCTCCTTGGTCTAAACAGCAAGCCCCCGTCAAGTCCAGTGAATCTGTCAGGTCACCCCTGCCTCCTGCTGCTCTGATCAAAAATCAGCTCCTACCTCACTGGTTCCACTCATCACGCAGCCTCTTCAGGGCTCCATCAGCACCCTCTAATAGTGGGTTCATCATGAGGCTAGACACCAAAGCTAAAACCAAAGCCTATAATTTTATATGTAAATGTGGGCGTCTCTCAGGCATATGGTGGTGTCATTTCACCCTTCAGAGCTTGGAAAAGATGTGGTAGTAGGCTGGGAAACTAGCTAGTTCTCCTGGGTAGGTATTTTTCAGGTGTAAACATTTCTTTCCTGGTTGAATTCAAGGTCCACGAGATCTAGCAACAAGCCTGGCAATTCCTGATAGTGGAGCGTTTGGCTCTCGTGAACCTGTCCAGGTGGACCAGCATAGCCCTTGAATCTGCTCCCCATATGTGAACACGAGAAAAGCTATTCTTCCAGCTCTTCTCCCTGACTGGCATCCAGGGGTCTGGGGTGTCCTTCCTTACAGGCCATGCTGGTCTGCTGTGTGCAGGGAAGTGCCTGGCCACAGCCACTGCTTACCTCGCTGCAGCCACGATCCCTCAGCTGCCGGTGACCACCCAGACCACAGGAGCAGGGGACAGGGACTCTTAGGGCGTACAGACTGGCTTGGTTCCTGGTTTGGGGGAATCAAACCAGCACTCTTTCGTGCGCACATGGTGGGGAGCCCTCTTCCTGAGGGTCATTCTTGCCCTGGCCTCAAACAGGAGGATGGAGATGTCAGCAGGACACAGGTGGACATCTCCTCCCCATCAAGAGGGCCGGTGGAGGGGCGCGCCAAGCTTATCACCCCCCCCCCCCCCCCCCCCCCCCGCAGCACAAGCCACAGGCTTCAGAGAAGAGTTGAGTCACTTTCAGGGGGCCAGGACAGTCTTGCTGGGGAAATATCAAGAACAGCACACATTTCAGTTGGCATTTCTTGTATGAATATCCAACCATGAACCCAAGGAAAGTTGAGACTAACTTCAGAGTGCATGCCTGGTTGCGCTGGTATTCATACATGCTTAGCAACAACTGCTTGCATCTATTTTAAGCTGCATCTTCATCCGTCATTCTGCCTCTTCTCCATCTTTTTAAAGCTTCTATTTTTCTTTTAGCATATATTCTTTCAGCTCAAGAGTTTTTTCCAGACTTAAAGCCCACATAATTTAAAATGACTTGCAGAGTATATAATTTGTAAAATAAGATTGAGGAAATATTGATAAGCAGGAACTCCTCTTTGAATTCTATGTTGGCATTAAGATAATCCTAATTTGACTGATGCTGAACCTGAAGCTCCAATACTTTGGCCATCTGATGCAAAGAGCTGACCCATTAGAAAAGACCCTGATGCTGGGGAAGATTGAAGGCAGGAGGAGAAGGGGACGACAGAGGATGAGATGGTTGGCTAGCATCACAGACTCAACGGACCTGAGTCTGAGCAACTCTGGGAGATGGTGAAGGACAGGAAAGACTGGTGTGCTGCAGTCCATGGGGTTGCAAAGAGTCAGACACGACTGAGTGATTGAGCAAAACAAAATTTCAAATTATGCCCAAGTGAGTTAGAATTCAAAAATGATGTAGGTCTCCATGGTGAGAACACTTGGGATGCTTCAGCTAGTAACCTATGACATATTTATTTTCATTAGATTCCCTGATGTAAATTGAATTAAAATGAGAAATGAGACCTGTTCTCTGGCTTGTTTCTATGCTTGTTTGGTTTTATAAGTGGCTCAAAACAGGAAGACTAGAAATATTCATTCCATCCAGACTGCTTCACTATGGAACTGGCATACACCTGGTGTGTAGTGTGTTAAACCAGCACGATGGTGCTGTTCAATTATCTGTATAGAATCCATGTGTGTATAGAAAAAAAAAAGTTCCTCTTTCATCCTCATTTTTTACTCATATGATTCTTTTCCCTTTTTTAATCTTCTATCCTTCTAAGATCATCATTGAAATCACTCAAAATAAACATCCTAAAATATTCATTAGAGATTGTTACGCTTGGGTCATATCAGAAAAGGAGGAAAAACAGACGTTGAAATTCTCACCTGAGAGATGAAAGGAAAGCCCTTCAAAACGGGACCAGTGTTGCTGCCCCACTGATCCCAGGACCGTCTCCGCCATGACTGCTGCCTGCAGAGAAAGGCTGGGCACACCGACAAGGTCACGTGCATCTCTTGTCTTCATCTGACTCAGCTTCCCGAAACATCATGCGCAGTCACGGGCCACCTTGGAATCACTGCGCATGCGTTTCACACCAGCCTCAAAGAATCTAATGGACGTTCATCAGAGCATTTCCTGTGCCCACATTGTCTGCACAAAACGGGTGTCTAAGGAGCAACCAGAGAGACCGCCAAGAGCCAGTGTCAACAGCAGCCCACAGGCGACTGTCCCCCTCCATTCTCTCCCACCGTGTTTAGGTGAGAGCTGCCTCCATTGGCGGGCTTCTAGAGAGGAGCACAAAGATCCTTTACTTCACTATTTGAATCCGTGTGACCCGATGTCTGAAAGTCCCAACTCCATCCCCCTTGGCTGTTGCCTACTCCTCCCACTTTGGGAAAGCTGACCTTCAGGAAGGAGTGAATCTGTGCTTGTACGCTATGCAAGCCAGCCCGGGTGGGCACTGCGGGGGATGGGGGACACGGTGGGGCTCGGGGGAGGAGCAAGCACCAGACCGTGAGGGTCTCTGACCCCTAGGAGGGCAGAGCTGCTGCCCCCACTCCGAGAGCTGTGATGGCCAAACCTCAGAAGGACTTTTGGGGGCAGGATGGCAAAGCACTTTGGGAAGAGGATTCTGTTTCACCAAAAACACATACCCGTGGGATAATTCATCACTCACTGTTGGAACACTTCCCCTGGTATGGTTGCTTCTTGAAAAAAGTGAAAAAAAAAAAAAAAGAAAAAAGCCCTCTGCATTCAGACACACCCATTGCCCTCAGGGATTAAACCCCCATGTCCTCTGTCTCCTGAACTGGCAGGCAGGCTCTTTACCACTCGCAGCACGGGGGCAACCCTGCAAACTGTCATTACAACGCAACCCTTTCAGGAGGCACGGATAATCAGGATGTGTGCGCAGCCACTTCTCTTGTGCTGTTTTTCAAGCCAGATTCATTTACAGATGTCAGTAACTGCTGGTCTCTGCGTGGAGAAGCTGGTCATCATGGGCACGAGACTTGTCCTGGAAGCAGACAGCGGTGTCAGCCGCTCACTGCCGGGACGCCCTTGCCTTCATCCTCAGCCCCCTTCCCTCTGGTGGGTCCAGCACACACCTGAGCCTTCTGAAGCAAGGGAGTTCGTACAGGGTTTTCTGCAGAAGGGGTCTTCCTTAACAAAGCCATGGCTTCCACGTAGTGGCTGTTGGCTCTGGCCATGTAGCTGCAGCGATAGTAACTTTTGTATGCAGGGGACAGCCAGTCAGGACATCACATTCATCTTGCTTTCCTGGATGGCCCATCTTCCACTCTGAATGGACAAGGAGGACTCCAGCCATGGCTTCAAAGACACGAAGCAGCACAAATCGTCCTGCCCTTTGCTTCGCGCCCCCGACCTCGGTGCCCGATTCCTCCAAAAGAATCAGGGGAAGCTGCTTCTCCGTCTAACAGTCACTGGAAGGAGCATAGATGTCAAGTCCCTAGGACCTTCTTGCTCTGCGTCTCAGACAGGCAGCCCCTGCACCCCCCCTGACAGGTTTAACTTTTCCCTGTGATTAAAGAAAGACCAGGAAGAAGCAAAGGCTAGAGGTAAATTTCAGTTTTAAGAAACATGAGAACGAAACTGACAGGAGAGGAAGTTTGTTGCACTGGGTCAGCCGCCAGACGCCTGGGTGTTTTCCCTCAAGAACTCAGCTGCGGAAAAATATAATGAAAACTCTCTTTACCAGGCAAGAGAATTGTGTGTTATGACAGACGGCCCTGCTCCTGGTTGTGGGTTCTCTCTGCAATACACAAGAGCTGGGCAGGAGAAGGTAAAGTTCAAACAAATAAAGCAGAAAGTGTTCCTTGGTGTGCCTTCTTTCTTTTCCTCTCTCCAGCCTCCTCTGAGCTGATTTCCCCCTTGTGATGTGGGCTCTCAGCCTCCTGACAGCCGTGTCCGGGAGGAGGAAAGGTGGTCCTGGAGGAAAGGGAGGGATCCAGGGCTCTGCCCGCATCCCTGCCTGCAGCCCTCAGGGTCTGCGATGCTCCGTGGTGTCACCTGGTAGCTTCAGGAGGGGGAGACTAAACCTCCTTTCCTTAACAAGGATCAGTCTGGAGATCAGATTCATTTCTTCTAAATCTAATCCTCACCAAATATTTGTCACTCTGTTTTCTTGTTCCTTCCCTCCCATCTTTGGACCACACACACACACACCCACACTGAAAAAAAGAAACGAAAGCAATGACGATGAGAATTAAGACCCTTGTCTTCACAATTACTCTTTCACTCTTTTTTAAATATCAACGTTCGCTTATATAAGTTATCTCTTATTCCTTCCTTCCTTTTTGGTTGTGCTGGGGCTTCATCACTGCAGGGGGCTTTTCTGCAGCTGTGCCAAGAGGGGGCTGCTCTCTTGCTGCAGCGGCTTCCCTTGTTGCGGAGCACAGACTCTTAAGACACACGGGTTGCAGGGGTTACAGCTCCCGGCTCTAGAGAGCAGGCTCAAGGGTTGTGGTGCACGGGCGTAGCTGCTCCACGGCGTGTGGGATCTTCCCAGACCAAGGATCGAACCTGCTTCTCCTGCACTGGCAGGCGGATATTTTTTTCACCTCTGAGCCACCAGGGAAGCCCTCTTTCCAATTATTAACTGTACAAATTGTCCATGTGCTTACGGCAGGAGGGAGGCTGAAAGACTTGAGGCTGCTCATCCATTTCCTCCTCAGCTGCAGGATGGAGGCATGGATCAGCAGCCCACCAGGCCGACCGCGACTGCCGGCTCCTCCTCTCTGTGCAGAAACACGGGAAACTTTTTGTGAGTCCTATTTTCTGCTTGTTCCTATGAGCAAAAAAAGGTACACCTAGAATCATAGATATATTGTAGCTGTAGATGCAGGTACGTGTATAAATTAATACCACCAGGGTAAATATATATGTTTATGGGCTGTGTGTGCTAAGCTGCTTCAGGTCATGTCTGACTCTTTGCAACCCGAAGGACTTTAGCCAACCAGGGTTTTCTGTCCGTGAGATTTTCCAAGCAAGAATACTGAGTGGGTCACCACGCCCTCTTTCAGGGGATCTTCCTGACCTAGAGATCAAGCTCACAGCTCTGTGTCTCCAGCATTGGCAGGCGGGTTCTTTACCACTAGCACAGGCTGAGAAGCCCCTTATATGTTCGTGAAGATTATATAGTAGCAAGAAGATAACATTTAAACTATCAATGCAGTGGGCTCACATCTCATGTCACTAGTGTTATCACAGACTGTGCCAGAACGCTATTAGAGTATGAATTTTGACCCTAAGATCCTTAAAGGAAACCCTGGAAAAGCTCTTGAGAATGAAGCCTGTGCCAGGCTGACCACTTGGGGCCTTAAGGATGTGAAGGAAAGGACTGAATCGAGTGAGGTCTCAGCCCTCACCCGTCTCCACCTCTGGGACCAGCATTTCCAGCCCTGGAAGGATTTCTGGCTGATGCCGTCACCAGCTTGGTTCCAGTCCTCACTGCAGAGCTATCCACCTCCTGATGAGCGGGACCCTCAGAGTCACGTTAAGGATTGTCAGACATATTGTTACAGACATGTGAAACCCACTTCCTGCTATGGTAGGAGTGATTCTGCCCCCTAAAGAATAAAAACAAGCAACAGAAACACATGTGTTCTGCCCCATATCATGCTATTACTACCATGAAAATCATTTAAAAGTAATTTAAAGCTTGAATACTTTTTCTGAAGATTTCGAGAGTCACCAGTGGACCCTGAGACTGGCTTGGGAGTGGATGATCGGCACATGTGGCCATTTTACATCCTTGCAATATTTGTTAACTCTTGATTAAATGCACACTTTTGCACTCACAGCATTTCCCTCCCTGACAGGGAAGAAAGCCTGAATATGCTATTTAATAGTTGA
This sequence comes from Ovis aries, assembly GCF_016772045.2. NCBI lineage: Eukaryota > Metazoa > Chordata > Mammalia > Artiodactyla > Bovidae > Ovis > Ovis aries. The sequence continues at coordinate 68,894,333 of NC_056069.1, forward strand.
AAACCAGTCAATCCTAAAGGAAATCAACCCTGAATATTCATTGGAAAGACTGATGCTGAAGCCCCAATACTTTGGCCCCCTGATGAGACGAACTGACTCATTGGAAAAGTCCCTGATGCTGGGAAAGATTGAGGGCAAGAGAAGTGGGTGACAGAGGATGAGATGATCGGATGGCATCACTGACTCAGTGTACGTGAGTCTGAGCAAACTCAGGGAGACAGTGAAGGACAGGGGAGCCTGGTGCACAGTAGTTCTGCTGCTAAGTCGCTTCAGTCGTGTCCGACTCTGTGCAACCCCAGAGACGGCAGCCTACCAGGCTCCCCCGTCCCTGGGATTCTCCAGGCAAGAACACTGGAGTGGGTTGCCACTTCCTTCTCCAGTGCATGAAAGTGAAAAGTGAAAGTGAAGTCGCTCAGTCATGTCCGACCCACAGCGACCCCATGGACTGCAGCCTACCAGGCTCGTCCGTCCATGGGATTCTCCAGGCAAGAGTACTGGAGTGGGGTGCCAAGTTCACTGGGTCACAAAGAGTCGAACACAACTTAGTGACTGAACAACAACAGTAACTGGAAATGGCATCAATTGAACGGATGTCACAGCCTCTTCTTATAATGCTTTAAGCATAGGGCAATCTAGGCCAGAGGTTCAGCGGTCAGTATGCTTATCTTTCAAAGGCAACAAACATATTGAATTAAGAGGGACAAATGAAAGAGCATATATTCCTCATACTGACAAAATATTTACACATTTTTCAGTGGGGGGTGGTGCCTAACGCTCTGATGCTCTGAGAAAATGACTCACGCTACACATCGGTGAAGATCAGTCCCCAAGTCTTCAGATAGACTGACAAGCTAAGCACCAAATAAGGAACTTAAGACTTCGAGCAAATGAAAATTCCTTAAGGTAAAAATGATACACTGGGCATAACTAATCTAAGTACAAGATAAATATTAAAGGAAATACTGGAAACAACAGCAAAAAGAGGCTTGGAATTCCCTGCTTAGAGTTTTGCCTTTATGTAATACATTACATAGCTAAAATGTTCTACACGTGAAGTTTCCCCAAAAGCAGTGGTGCATATCTGGGATATTGGTGACAGGTGTCTATTACAAATGTAGTTTTCAACTAGTATTTACACACACACAAAATGAGCTAAATCTGAGAAGGCAAACTTAAAGCTGATGTCTAAAAACAAAACCCCTAAAAAACAGAAGATGCCCTTTGCCTTGGATTGGGAGGAATAATACTGTCACAATGACAGCACCACACAAAGCAATCTACAGGTTTAATTCAGCCCCTTTCAAAATACTCCTGACATTTTTCAGAGAACTAGAACCTTTTGTGGAACGACGGAACACGGGGAATCACCACAGCAACCTTGAGCAAAAAGAATAAAGCTGGAGCTGTCACCTGCCTCACCTTCAAGCTACACGGGAAAGCTACAGTGGGAGGCAGTGTGCCACTGAGGCAAGAACAGACACACAAACTGAGACGGCAGAACAGCCAGCCCAGAAATAAGCCCACGGGCTCATGGCCGTTCAATCCATCCTCATAGATCTGACCTGTGTGTGTCTAGTGTCTATACTATGTAAATTTAAATTAATCGATAATTTAATCTATGACTAATATATGACAAAATAATATACCATGGAGAAAAGACAATGTCTTCAATAAGTGGTGCTGGGGAAACTGGACAGCTACATGCAAAAGAATGAAATGAGAACATGCTCTGATACATATACAATGATAAACTTAAAATGGATTAGACACCTAAATGTAAGACCTGAACCCATAAAACTGCTACAAGAGAACATAGGCCGAATGTTCTGTGACATAAACAGTAGCAATATTTTTTGGATCTGTCTCTTAAGCCCAAATAAATAAAGCAAAAACAAACAAAGGGGATCTCATTAAATGCAAAAGCTTGTGCACAGAAAAGGAAACCACCGCCAACAGGAAAAGGCAGTCTACTGAATGGGATGAAATATCTGCAGACAGTCTGACCAGGAAGGGGTTAATATCCAAAACACATAAATAGCTCACACGAATTAATATCAAACAAACGACACGATGGAAACTGGGCGGAAAACCTGAACAGACATTTTTCCAAAGAAGACGTACAGATGGCTAACAGGCACGGGAAGAGACGTCCGCATCGCTGGTTACCAGGGGACTGGAAATCAAAACAGCAATGAAAAATCAGCTCACACCTGTCAGAATGACTGCCATCAGAAAGTCTACAAACAGAAAACATTGGTGAGGATGGAGGGAAAAGAGAACCCTTGCACCCTGCAGATGGGCATGTAAATAGGCGCAGTCCCTGTGAAGCACAGTATGGAGGATCCTCCAAAACAGAACTGCCGCATGATCCAGCAATCCCACTCCTGGATGTAGATCCAGAAAAGCAAATCCACTAATTTGAAAAGAGTCACGCACCCCAATGTTCATAGCGTATTCACAATTGATATGGAAACAGCCCAGGAGTCTGTCGAGATGAGTGAGATGAATGATAAAGATGTGGTTTTATATATATATGTATTTCACTCTCTTTCATGGCTTAGTTTACATATATATGCATATTTCATTCTCCTTTATGACAGTGTACATATACATATGCATATACGTGTGTTTATAGATATATACACCCCTTGCATTTGCAGCAACATGGGTGAGTTTAGAGAATATTACACTTAATGAAATAACTCATAGAAAGACAAATGCTGTATGATATCACTTATTTGTGAAATCTAGAAAAATACAAATAAGGCAAAGGAATGCACATAGCGAAACAGAAGCTAACGACATAGAGAACAGGCTAACAGACATAGGTAACAAACTGGTGGTTACCAGCGGGGAGAGGTAAGGTCAGGGGGTGGGATTAAGGGAAATAAACTAATTTGCATAAAATAGATAGCAATGGGGCTATATGGTCTAGCACAAGGAATCAGAGCCATTATTTTATAATAACTGTTAATGGCGTATAATCTATAAAAACACCGAAGTGCTATACTGTACACCTGAAGCTAATAGAATGTTGTAAGGCGACTACACTTCAATAAAAAATAAAATAAAAGTTTTAATTTACTTAAAAAAAAAGTGAGGCAGTTCCAATTTAATTAGATCTACTAGCGTGTTGGACCACTACATCTGTTATTACAGCAAAATAATATCGTAAAATCCTTAGTTTTTTTTTTTCCTCTCTCTATCCAATGTATGATTATAATCTGGTACTTAATCTGGCCACTTGTCAGGGTTTTTAATTTTTTTTTTTTTTTGTCTTTGATACAACTGTGAATTCTGGAAGAACGGGGCAGGAGAATGCCTCTTTTGTTCCATGTTTTCATTAGGTGATACTTGTTTAATAGAATCAGGACCAGTGTCGGCTACAAAGAAGGGGCCCCTTCTGAATTTCAGAACCCTAAAGGGGTGGTTTTAAACTGAACTGAAGCTCAGGCCCTTCAGGACCTCAGGGAACAAGGGGATGACTTCAATGCTGGGTTAAAATGGGCAGGGTTCCAGGCACCAGCTTTGGAATGCATCCAACTTTGTAGCAAAAGGCAAACTGTCTCCTCCCATCTCTCCCCCTCCCCCTTCTCCTCCTCTTTGCTCCTCTCCTTCTTCTTCTTTTCTTGTTTTCTTCCCTGTCCTCCTCCTTTTATAATCCAGTTTGTAATTCAGCGTCTTTGTACTAAAATATCTTAAGAAAGGTTTCACACGCATGCAAACACACACCTCTGAAACCACTGTCTTTGAGCAACTTCAGGAAGAACTAGAACCACTTCAAAGCTCGAGGTTAATCCCATTTTCTTTGTACGTAGGGAACCAGTTACAGCAGCTGCCAGGAGTGTTTGAGCAACATGAGGACTTAAGGTTCAGCCTCCGGAGTGCTAACCTCCTCCAAACCATAAAAGATGGCCTGAGGAGGAGCTCAGAGGCCCTCACAGAGTCCCAGGCTTCTTTGCTGTTGGAACTCAAGCTTTGAGGGAGAGGAACTCTGAGAAAGAGCAAAACAGTTCTGGGATCCCAGCCGCCAACATCTAGAACCATCCCTGACATCCGATCCTTGAGAATCCAGAAGCACACGTACATAGTATCATCTACCTGGGAGTCTCCTGGTTTATGTTTATTGATTATATGATGCACCACAGCTCAGAATTCCCAAGGAAATTTCAAACATATTCAGATCCTGTGAAGTGAAAGTGGCCCAGTCATGTCTGACTCTTTGTGACCCCAGGGACTATACAGTTCATGGAATTCTCCAGGCCAGAATACTGGAGTGGGTCACTGTGTCATTCTCCAGGGGATCTCCCTAACCCAGGGATCTAACTCAGGTCTCCCACATTGCAGGTGGATTCTTTACAGCTAAGCCAGCAAGGAAGCCCAAGAATGCTGGAGTGGGTAGCCTATCCCTTCTTCAGGGGATCTTCCCCACCCAGGAATCAAACCAGCGTATCCTGCATTGCAGCCTGTTTCTCTCTCAGCTGAGATGCCAGGGAAGCCCAAAGAAGGAACAAGGGAGGGAGGAACCCTGCTAGCAACTCCAACCTGGAGGGGCGCCCACGACCTGCCGAGTCAGAAGCGACTTAACTCTGGGCTGTGGAGGGGCTCCCGCCCAAGACCTGCCGAGTCAGAAACGACTTAACTCTGGGCTGTGGAGGCGCGCCCACGACCTGCCGAGTCAGAGGTGACTTAACTCTGGGCTGTGGAGGGGCGCCCACGACCTGCCAAGTCAGAGGTGACTTAACTCTGGGCTCTTAGATACATGTTATCTGAATTTATTTCAACAGATTTTGAAAATACTGACCACTGAGTTCACAGTCCGCTTTGAGTGTGATTTAATATAATTATGGGGCTTCCCTGGTGACTCAGAAGGTAAAATATCTGTCTGTAATGCGGGAGGCCCGGGCTTGACCCTTGGGTGGGGAAGATCCACTGGAGAAAGGAATGGCTACCCACTCTAGTATCCTTGTCTGGAGAAGCCCATGGATTATATAAATTTATCTTTTGTAGCTCTGCTAATATAAAAAAGGTATGCCTATTGTTGATAGGAACATTCTCCCTGAAGTAGACAGAGTATTAAAGATGGACAATCAAGGCTTAGCTCCCTACTGCGATCCTGACGAGATACACAGCTTCAGACAGATGGCTCATTTCTCCGTATCTTGCTGTCACCTGTGGAACAGGGAAGAGGTGTGAGTACCACCTACTCTCAAGACTTCTAGCTCATGCATCCATGCATTTATTCCACAGCATTGATGGAATGTTTCTCATTGAATGGCTTACAATGCCCTAGGCCCTTTGCTTGGCAGTGTATGATTTAATGGGCTTCCCAGGTAGCACCAGTGGTAAAGAGCCCACCTGCCAGTGCAGGAGGCGTAAGAGACATGGGTTTGATCCCTGCCATGGAGGAGGGCATGGCAACCCCCTCCAGCATTCTTGCCTGGAGAATCCCATGGGCAGAAGAGCCTCGTGGGCTACAGTCCATACGGTCACAAAGAGTGAGCCATGACTGAAGTGACTCAGCACGCTGCATACACATATGATTTAATACTGTGCATACTAATACCTTGCGCAGAGCTGGGACAGGCACAGACAAGCAGCGGCTTGTGAAAGTCATTGTTTAAGAGCAGTTATGGTCTGTCTTCATTTATACTTGATGTACTGAGAAACAAAACAACTTTGATGAAACATGGCAATCATACAACTTTCTCATAAGTAGAATTTCACCTTAAGACCCCCAGGTAAACAGCTATCCATCTTAGTTTTCCATATATCTTGACCATATTGGAATAGCCAACTATTTGATATATAAGGCTTTATTGTAAAGACGTTTGGACTGATATCTGAACCAAAGGCAAACTGTTTCAAATACAGTCAAACCATCTGTGAGATTTTGAGTGGAGCTGGTGGACCACATCTGGTCAACTACAGGAGTAAGGGTTGATGACCTTGAATAGCAAGCCCACATAAAAAATAATTTCTTTATTCATGAGCAAAATCGTCTTCAGTGCCACTAATACCATAATCACTTTGGCTATTTTATCAACACTTTAAAAGTTCGAATTTAAAAATAAATAAATGACTGCCCTCTTTGGCAAAGTTTGAGACCACTTTTATGAGGGATTGTGGGTTGCTTAAGCTCTGAACACTTAGATGAAAAGAAGAAATAAGGAATTCAAAACCAGCAAAAGTTATTGTTCACAATCTTTATGCATAACACCAAAAGCCAAGAAGGCTGAATCAGTCAGCATGATAAGTTGCTAGAAGAAGGCTTATCTTTGCGGTCTCTAGAGTAACTTCTAACAATGCGAGAAACCAAGGTGCATCCATCGCCAGTGTGTTTGAATGAAAGAGAAGTTAGAGGTGACATGCCCACAGCTTGCTGTACAAAATGCTTGATTTTGTTTTATTTGTTTGTCACCCCATTTGACATGCGCAATCTTAGTGCCGCAACCAGGGGTCTACCCGCAGCCCCTGCACTGGAAGCGCAGAGTCGCAGCCACTGGGTCACGAGAGAAGTTCCCGACTGCTTAGCTCTTTGTTGAGGCAACTTTTAGAACCATGAGGTATGCTGGCCTCTGTGAGCCTGGCCCCAGGAAAGAATTTTATAGCGAGGAAACCACTGTGAACACGGTGGGACAGCTGGCATTGGCCCCAGGTCCTCCTAGCCGAAGGCTCTGTGGTTCTGGACGATTCACTTAGTGGTCTCACCCTGGAGTGTGTCCCCGAGCAGAATGAACAGTGCTCACCACTGTCCAGGCTGTGCACAGCGGCAACTTAACTGATGCAAAGCCCACTGCAGCCTCCAACCTGAGGTGCCTGCCTCTCTGTCTGTCTCCTCCAGGCTCAGCCAGTCTGCGCTTTCTCCATCTCTGCCTCGAGTGTCCTCTTCGACCCACTTAGTACTCTCTTCTGTCGCTCAACACCCAGAGTATTATTCAGAAGAAGTCTTGACTATTATTTCGGGTGGTGAGGGAGACTAATAAACAGCTTGGCAGGTGGCTGGCTGTTGTGGTGAGCTAATGTCTCACAAATCTTACAAGGGGGTGAAAATAATTCCCAAGAATATTCACGACATTTAAAACAAGCATTGGCAATAATTGGGCCCATAGAAATTTTATCCGGCCTTCTGATTGCACGACTCAATTATAAATTCTGACATCTCAATTATAAAAAGGACTTGACATTATTTAAAGTAATTTTTTCCTAAATATCTACAATTTCCTTTTTTTTTTTTTTTTCATTTCTTGGCCATAAAATTTCCGTAATGAGAATGCTCTTGTAAAAAGGACTGGCTGAGACCATTGGATATAAAACTTTATGCAAACTCATTACAAATATTTAACATAAAAGGCATTCTGCTGTAACATTTACTGAATAGGCTTTTTATTTAGAAGGGGAGAGGATTATGGTCTCTTTAGGCAAAAACAAACAAGAAATACATCTCTCCTTGGAAAGTATGTCTAAAATAAGACAAAAGACGCTGGGATAAAGAATCTGACTGTACTTGGTATTTCTATCAGAGACAGAGGGGTTGGGGTGTAGGAAGGGCCTGGGGACTGGGCGCTATGTTCCATGTCTGCATGAGGAGAGGGAGACCTGGGGTGGCGGTCACTAATCATAGTCCCCCAGCCAGGTCAGTGGAGAGCAGATTGGATCCTCAGCCCCCGGATCCTCACAGATCTATGCCCACCCCCAACTGTCTAGCTTCCGATGAGAGATTTAGAATCAGTTCTATATAATCCATCAAGAGGATGCTGAAAGCGTGGGTCCTAGAATCAAAAAAGACACACTCTATCATTTCTGCCAAATTGCTCTGTCCAGAGACGTGCTTGTTCTGGTTCCTGTGGTCACTCAGTGTCCAGAGAGAGTGCTTCCAGCCCTGGGTCCTCATCATGGTCTGGTCACCTTCGGGCACACCCTTCACGCGTCTTCCTGATGCTCCATCTTCTGCTGCTGTCTCTCCCCCAGCCCCAAGGAGAGCAGGGCCCAGCCTGCCTTCTCTGCTCTCTCCTCAGCCCAGGTGGTTTCTCAGCAAATAACCCCTGAGCTTGGCGAGTTTAAGGAAAGGTGGGTTCCTGCATTGAGCCAGAACGCGAGGCTATTTCACACGAGAAAATATGGTCCCTAAAGTGTGAAAAAGACGGTAACCTAGAGTATAATGCTGTAATGGTAGAAACACATCTCAGTACACTCAGAACTGGCCCCTGGGGCTGCCAGGTGGCGTTTTCTTTTGAAGCTGTGTATCCACCTTCTCGGGCTTCCCAGGTGGCTCAGCAGTAAGGAATCGGCCCGCAAGGCAGGAGACCCAGGTTTGATCCCTGGGTCAGGAAGGTCCCCTGGAGGGAGGAATGGCACCCCACTCCAGTACTCTTGCCTGGAGAATCCCATGGACAGAAGAGCCTGGCGGGCTAGAGTCCATGGGGCTGCAAAGAGCTGGACACGGCTGAGCTACTTAGCACACGCGCATCTGCATTCTCACCGGGCACTGTCATTTCTCACCAGAGATGTAGCCGAAGACCAGCAGACCGGGCCTGCCGTTTTTCTCAGTGTAACAGTACACGGGCGGGTCAGCTCCACTGTGCGAACGCAGTGCACAGTGATCTTTTCCTCGTAACCCCACTTCTCAGAGGGTCGCAAGTCTTTGGTGCTGGCTCTGCATGCAGAACGGGCATTCAGGAGACTCTGCACTTGGGAGAGTGAGACTCAGCAGCGACAGTTCTGAGCTAGACTCCCTTCCTGCGGCTCCTGCAGCGGCAGCCTAGTGTCCAGGACTGCCTCACTGGACCCCGAGGGCAGCGGTTCGCCACCGCAGGTTCCTACAGCCCAAAGTCAAATGGACACATTGAAAGCCAACACTTTCTTCTGCTGTTCAGATGAAGGGCTTAAGTTTTTGTTACCACTGTTGTTTTAACATTACAGTTGCCCCTTGAACCACTCAGGTTTGGACTGCATGGACCCACCTACATGGGGATTTTTTTCAGAAGTAGATTCGACAGGACAACAAGCTTGGTTGAATCCATGGATGCCAAACCTAGGATACAGGGGAACCAAAAATTAATAGGCTGCCATCAGTTAAGTGTTCAGGAAATCTTCCTTTGTATTAAAGTAAGACAGTGGATCGCTCTAAATTTTAAATAGTTTTGCCAGTTGCTTTGTAAGGCTAGAAAAGGATGGTTATTAAGAAAAATTCCAATGTGTCTTATAAAAGCAATAGCAGTTATGTATATTTGTTGACATGGTTGAACTATATAGTCACAGTTATTCAAAACAGTGTGGATAACCCTTTCCTATAAGGTCACACAATTAATATACATCCATGTTTACTAAATAATTATCTTCTATTTTGTAAGCCGTAGGAATCGCAGTTCTCAGACCAATATGTCAGAAGATGAAGAATGCTTCTGAATTCTCGTAATCTGTATTTTAAGCTAGGATTGCACAGCTCGTTGTGAAAGGATTGATTTAGACTATGTGTGAATGTAATATGTGTTAATTAATAAAGCTGAATGGTTTCTAACACATTACACTTGATGAGTACTTAGTAATGTGATAACCCACAATGAAATGAATTATCAAATACCCGTAGGTCAGGAGGAACTGAGTACTACTAAGTTTTGCAGAGATTTTGCCCGCCTGGCTGGTTGGTGCCCTAGTTTCTGCGTCGTTCAAGGATCAACTGAATTTCTAAGTCACTGGGAATATATTTGACAGCAGTGAGATTCTTCCTAACTTTGGGGCCGGGACTTCTGTTTTGTCTCATTTTCTTATTTTTCTGTCATGGAAACAGCTGCAGGCGGCCCCACTGTGCCCCGTCTCATCACACAAGGTCAGTGCAGACACGGGGCAGGGTGACTGAGGGGAACGCCCCGCCCCTTCCAAGCTAGAACATCAGCACGTTTGTTTTCCAAGCAGATTCACCCAGTAGCATACATGAGCTCTCTTGCTAATGGGAACACACCTTATATTAAAGTTGCATGGGTCTTCAAAGTTTACTCAATGTGGAAACATTTTCTTGGAAATAGAAGCAAATCAACAGTTTGACCATGATCATCTAATCACAATTAAAAGGGAAAACTTCCTATGTTATGAGAGTTTTCAGATAATATCTTTGAAACACATTTTTATTTTATTTTGCCCAAGTTTCCAACCTCACCAACACACACACACACACACACACACACACACACACAACTTGTCCCTCAAAGTCTTCACTTTCTAGATTCCTGAGACAACTACCCTTTGTCAGCGCACAGATGCTCAAACTCTGTGGCCACGCATAGCTCCCTGTTTGCCCCGAGACCCTGCACAATGGCCTTTCACTGCTACTGCCTCAGCTCAGCACTGACCTTGGAGACTCCTTCCCAACCCAGGAAATCACTCCCTACTCCTCTCCCTAGCTCGGATCTCTCTCATCCTCTTTCATCCGTCACATATCTGGGCAATTAAGTTTCCTAAATTTCATAATACATATGGTCTCTCTGGTGGCTCAGACAGTAAACAATCTGCCTGCCTGCAGGAGACCCGGGTTCGATCCCTGGGTCAGGAAGGTCCATTGGAGGAAGAAATGGCAACCCACTCCAGTATTCTTGCCTGGAGAATCCCATGGACAGAAGAGCCTGGCGGGCTACAGTCCATGGGGTTGCCAAGAGTTGGACACGACTGAGTGACTAACACTTCTACTTTCATATATATATAATTATATCCTATCCAGCCCCAAATCAACGCTGACTAGCTTTTGTGTCCTGGTAAATTGGGGTCATGTCTCTCCACTTGGTGTTCAAATCCCAGGTTGGTCTTTGCCACTGCGTCCATATCCATCGCTCTAAAGCTGGCTCCTTTGCCTCCAGCAGGACTGAGCTTCTGGAGTCTCTGTATCTGCCCAGACCTGCTTATTCCAGAGTCCTGCTCATGAGGTCCCCAGAGTCGGGGGGCTGGGTGGGCGTGTGACTGGATCCCCCAACAGTCCTACACAGGAACACTGAGACACAGGAATGTACTCTGCACTTTAGCAGCCACTGCTCTTGTTTATGGAATTTACGACCTGTCAGTCACATGCGGAACACTCTACCTGTATTGTCCCTGACAATCTTACAACAATCTTACGAAACAGGCATTGTAACTCCCAACTTATAGATGAGGAAACTGAGTTAAAGAGATTGCATATTAAATATCAACCCCAGGGCCTATAACATGAATTTGGAGGATGTCAAGGAAATCCTTAATAGGAACAAACTTACACAGAATAGAAGGATCAATGTAATCTGTAATTAACATTGACATGCTGCTATTCTAGAAAAACAGACTTTTGATTTGATATTTTAGGGTGGACTTTCTGATGGGATTCAGTAGAGTGAAAGAAAGCATTTGAATATGAAAGAGCAATCAGATAAATTACGCAGACAGCCGGGCAGCTTAGGGCGTGAGACCGACACAGTGAGTAGGACCTGGCCACTGACACACCGCCCTCAGCTCAGTCCAGTCCAGTCGCTCAGCCGTGTCCGACTCTTTGCGACCCCATGAATCTCAGCAGCCAGGCTTCCCTGTCCATCACCAACTCCCAGAGTTCACTCAGAGTTGCGTCCATTGAGTCAGTGATGCCATCCAGCCATCTCATCCTCGGTTGTCCCCTTCTCCTCCTGCCCTCAATCCCTCCCAGCATCAGAGTCATTTCCAATGAGTCAACTCTTCACATGAGGTGGCCAAAGTACTGGAGTTTCAGCCCCAGCATCATTCCTTCCAAAGAAATCCCAGGGTTGATCTCCTTTAGAATGGACTGGTTGAATCTCCTTGCAGTCCAAGGGACTCTCAAGAGTCGTCTCCAACACCACAGTTCAAAAGCATCAATTCTTCAGTGCTCAGCCTTCTTCACAGTCCAACTCTCACATCCATACATGACCACAGGAGAAACCATAGCCTTGACTAGACGGACCTTAGTTGGCAAAGTAATGTCTCTGCTTTTGAATATGCTATCTAGGTTGGTCATAACTTTTCTTCCAAGGAGTAAGCATCTTTTAATTTCATGGCTGCAATCACCATCTGCAGTGATTTTGGAGCTCCAAAAAATAAAGTCTGACACTATTTCCACTGTTTCCCCATCTATTTCCCATGAAGTGATGGGACCGGATGTCATGATCTTCGTTTTCTGAATGTTGAGCTTTAAGCCAACTTTTTCACTCTCCTCTTTTACTTTCATCAAGAGGCTTTTTAGTTCCTCTTCACTTTCTGCCATAAGGGTGGTGTCATCTGCATATCTGAGGATATTGATATTTCTCCCAGCGATCTTGATTCCAGCTTGTGTTTCTTCCAGTCCAGCGTTTCTCATGATGTACTCTGCATAGAAGTTAAATCAGCAGGGTGACAATATACAGCCTTGACGTACTCCCTTTCCTATTTGGAACCAGTCTGTTGTTCCATGTCCAGTTCTAACTGTTGCTTCCTGGCCTGCATACAGATTTCTCAAGAGGCAGGTTAGGTGTTCTGGTATTCCCATCTCTTTTAGAATTTTCCACAGTTTATTGTGATCCACACAGTCCAAGGCTTTGGCATAGTCAATAAAACAGAAATAGATGTTTTTCTGGAACTCTCTTGCTTTTTCCATGATCCAGTGGATGTTGGCAATTTGATCTCTGGTTCCTCTGCCTTTTCTCAAACCAGCTTGAACATCAGGAAGTTCACTGTTCACGTATTGCTGAAGCCTGGCTTGGAGAATTTTGAGCATTACTTTACTACATGTGAGACGAGTGCAATTGTGCGGTAGTTTGAGCATTCACCGCCATCAGGACCTCCTATTGGTTTATCCACATCCTACGTGAATTGGTTCTTTTATTGGTGAATCTGCATTCAAAGGTAGCTCCTATTCTTGAAATGACACAGGCCAGTTCTGGCTCATGTTTATTTAATGCTAGCCTTTCAGAGCCTTTCAATCCAGCTAAAAGCAAAATCTAAAAGACATGCATGTGCTTGGGAAGATGGGAAGAGCCTAGTGAAGAATGCAGTGCTCTCGGAGAAGGCAATGGCAGCCCACTGCAGTGCTCCTGCCTGGAAAATCCCATGCACAGAGGAGCCTGGTGGGCTGCAGTCCATGGGGTCACTGAGGGTCGGACACGACTGAGGGACTTCACTTTCACTTTTCCTTTCATGCATTGGAGAAGGAAATGGCACCCTACTGCAGTGCTCCTGCCTGGAAAACCCCATGCATGGAGGAGCCTGATGGGCTGCAATTCATGGGGTTGCTGAGGGTCAGACACGACTGAGCGACCTCACTTTTGCTTTTCACTTTCATGCATTGGAGAAGGAAATGGCAGCCCACTCCAGCACTCTTGCCTGGAGAATCCCAGGGACGGGGGAGCCTGGTGGGAGGCCGTCCATGGGGTCGCTGAGGGTCAGACACGACTGAAGCGACTCAGCAGCAGCAGCAGCAGCAGCAGGGCTGTAACCGTTCATTGTTCTCAAGGTGAAAACTGCTGCAGAGGAAACACAACAGCAGTTTAAGGTGAAGCCAGCGCTGCTCAATTTTACAGGCCATGTCGCTATCCTATGAATGCGGTCAGCGGTGGCCGATGCCCCGTTTCCCTGTTCCCTGAGGCAGTCAGGGATGCCTGCGTTCGTCACCATCTCATCCCACAGCTCAGACACTCCCACTACCCGTCTGGACCCCAGCAGCCCTCCTCTGGAGCAGTGATGCCCAGGAGAGCCCTCTATGATGATGGACATGGTCTATTTTCATGTTATCCAGGACAGGAGCCCCATGTATCTGTTGAGCAAATGAGGAATTAAGACTTTTTTTTTAAGTTGGAGTAAAATACTCGTGATCTAAAAGATATCATTCTAGCTCTTTTTAAGGGCACCAGTCAGAGGCGTCAAGTGCTTTTGTTGGCTTTGTGCAACTACCACTTGAATCGCTACCTGATGAGCCAACCTTACTGGATAAGACCGTGATGCCGGGAAAGATTGAAGGCAGCAGGAGGAGACATCAAAGGACAAGATGGTTGGATGGCGTCACCAACTCCGTGGACACAAGTTAGAGCCAATTCTGGGAGATGGTAAAGGGTAGGGGAGCCTAGAGTGCTACAGTCCATGGGGTTGCAAAGAGTCGTACATGCCCGAGGGACGGAACAACAGTCACTACCATCCATCTCCACAAATATTTTCGCCTTGTAAAACAGAGACTTTGTACTCGTTAAGCAATGACGCTAAGTACCTCGTACACGTGAAATTATACAACATGCGCCCTTTTGTGACTGGCTTCTTTCACTCAAAATAATGCACACCCTTGGGCATCACCTGGGTTGTGGAAGGTGCTCCAACGTCCTTCCTTTTTAAGACTGAGTAATATTCCATCGCATTTTGTTTATCCATTCATCTGTCCACAGACACTAGGGCTGCTCTCCCTGGGCTACTGTGAATAGTGCTACTATGGACATGGGTGCACACATATCTTTTTAGTTGAAATAAAATTTTGCATTTCATTTAGTTTAGGTGTAAATAGCCATGAGAGGTCAGTGGTCACCATTCAGTTCAGTTCAGTCCAGTCACTCGGTTATGGCTGGCTCTTTGTGACCCCATGGACTGCAGCACGCCGGGGTTCCCTGTCCTTCACCATCTCTGGAGTTTACCAAACTCATGTCCATCAAGTCAGTGATGCCATCAAACCATCTCATCCTCTGTCATCCCCTTCTCCTTCTGCCTTCAATCCTTCTCAGCATCAGGGTCTTTTCCAATGAGTCGGTTCTGCACATCAGGTGGCCAGAGTATTGGAGTTTCAGCTTCAGCATCAGTCCTCCCAGTGAATATTCAGAACTGATTTCCTTCAAGATTGAGTGCTTGGATCCCTTGCAATCCAAGGGACTCTCAAGAGTCATTTCCAACACCACAGTTCAAAAGCATCAATTCTTCAGCACTCAGCTTTCTTTATGGTCTAAATTTCCCATCGATACATGACTACTGGAAAAACCATAGCTTTGACTAGATGGACTTTTGTTGGTAACGTAAAGTCTCTGCTTTTTAACATGCTATCTAGGTTGGTCATAGCTTTTCTTCCAAGGAGCAAGTGTCTTTTAATTTCATGGCTGAGTCACCATCTGCAGTGATTTTGGAGCCAAAAAACTTCTCTCAAGTGTAGCTGGACCAGGGAGCACCTCTGAGTTATGAGTTTGGTCACTTCCATCTCAAATATTCCATCTCAACATAAGAATCTTGGGGGGAGATACAGTTCATAGGCTCTCGGGTGGCGCTAGTGGTAAAGAATCTGCCTGCAAAGCAGGAGACATGGGTTCAGACGGCGGGGACAGTCTAGCATCTTTTGGCCAGGTCAGGTCTTCCTGTAATTTGATTTATCACACTTGAATTCATATTGCATTATTGAAAGAGGATGGAATTATGTTCAGTGCCAGAATGCACAGTGGTGCCACCAGCAAGGGGAGGCTCCGTTTGGTCGTTAACCATGGTTCTACCTGAATCCCCACAAACCTCAGCTCTGGGCCTGTCCTCGTTCTGTTGAATGAAAAGCCTGAAAGGGCTCCACCATTAGGATCAATATCCCAGCCATTATGTTGGCAAAGAGGCAGCAAATCACATTTACGTGGATTGTCAGCCTCATTATTATAAGCAGATGGCGGCTCATGCACTACAATGCAGCCCCAAAAAGACTGACATTATTTCAAATTAAAATCTATAATGCTAATACACATCTCCCAGCCTTTGTGCAGGCCTGAGTGCATTAATCTTCAGAATGATTTGCTGATGTGCCCCCTGCTTTTGCTGTTTTCACATGAGTGGAGCTAAAGGAAGGCTTTTAACTGAGAATGCTTAACATTTATTCATACAGATTGATAAAAGCTAACATGCAATTTTCTTTACTAGTGGCTCCCTAATAGGAATTAATGGACATTTTAAAGAGAAACTCCAAGTTCTGGGGACCCAGAAGAAGAAATACTCCAACACAGGAGAAACAATGTCATGCCCCTGAGCCCAACACAACTTCTTCAAGCCTGGATATTCATCTCATCCCTGCAGGAGCTTTTTCTGAGCATCTGTGGGCTGGAAAATACCACAAAATGGAACTGTTAGGAGAGGCCCTTAATTTATTAAAAGGTGTTTCATAGTTGATGCTGCAAATTGTGCTTTCAAATTGAAAAAAAAAAAAGATGAAGAAAAGTTTTTAGGTAACTCCTCTGTTAAAAGCAACCTTTCAAAGACTGGACGTTTTAAAAATCATTTTCCCACATGTGTTATCTTTTTCTTGGAAAGTGATCCATGAATTCTACTCACAAGGCCTTTGAATAGATGAAAGCTTAATGATCAATGTGTCTTTATTGTTATTAATGATTTGGATTTTCCAATTGTTTTCCCCATGTGTTCTAAGATTTATAATAAAGTTAAAATGTGTGTAGAAACATCAGAGTATGTAGAATATTCAGGAGAAAAACTTTTATTTTTTACTTTTTAATGTTTAAGGAGGTGACTTAATTGCTATAAAGCACATCCATTTGAATTCATTTATAACCAAAACCAGAAATATTTTCTTAATGGGCTGAAAACTATATTTTGGACAGAATAAGAACTTTTTTCTAGTACAGAACGAGGCTT
Organism: Ovis aries; assembly: GCF_016772045.2. Taxonomy (NCBI): domain Eukaryota; kingdom Metazoa; phylum Chordata; class Mammalia; order Artiodactyla; family Bovidae; genus Ovis; species Ovis aries. The sequence goes on from NC_056069.1 coordinate 68,910,923, forward strand.
TAAAAATGAAAAAAGGAAATGTGTAAGCCTTATTTTATTAACTGGGATAATAAGGAGGCGGGAGAATTATGGGCTTGAAGTGACATTTACACTGAAAAGATTTCAATTAATTTTCAAAAAAAAGTTTTTCTCTAGCAAGTCAGGTCAGAACCAAAGATTCAAACCACTGGGAGAGTTTATTCAAAGATGCTCATAAGATAAGCTTGCCTGTCTATATTTCTATTAAAAAGGTTAATTATGCACCCTATCCAATAAAACCAAGTGAGGTAATGTCTTGTTTATCCAATAATCCAAATGTTGGCAAGCCAGTTACCCAGCACACAGCTACAAAACCTCAAAGCTGGAAGGCTGGCCTCAGGACTGCAAGGGGGCTGACTTTAACCAAGTCCCGGCACGTAACTCTGCAAAGAGAATCAAGTGCGGAATCTCTGAAAATAAAGAACTTTAGGGATCACTTACCTCAAGCCTCTGATTTTAAAGATGAGAAAACTGGGGCCTAGGAATGTGACGTGGATTACCGGCCAGCATGCACAGTGATGGTTTGGGGCCCGTGGAAGAGCCCGGGCAGCATCTTCAAGCTCTCTGGGCAGTTCTGCCTGTCCTGCTGGTGCTGAGGAGGGGGAGAGTGCGCTGGGGGTCTGGGAAAATGTGCAGCTGGACAGAAGTCCCAGGGGTCCCCTTCTGTGAGGCAAGTGCTCTGTAGGACACCCTCTCTCTGAGGGTAGGCAGAGCTGTGGACACGACGGGACAGCCCTCCCATAGCTGCAGTTTCCCAGGGCTCCCGGAAAGCGCATCCTAGACTGGGTGACTGAAACACTAGGCATTCACTATCTCACGGCTCTGGAGGTCAGAAGTCCACAGGGCTGCTTCCTCCCGAGCAGGTGTGGGGAACCTGCGCCAAGCCTACCTCCCACCTCCTGGGGGTGTGCTGGTGGTCTCTGGGGTCCCCAGCTTCTGGAAGCATCACCCCGTCTCTGCCTTCACCTTCACATGGCACTCTCCCTGAGTGTGAGTCTACGTCCAGATGTTATATTTTATAAGGGCACTAGTACATGCTGAGGACCTCTGCAAAGACCCGGTTCCCAAATAAGGTCACATTTGCAGGTACTGAGAATTAGGACTTGAGTATATTTGGGGGGGTGGTGGTTCAAAATCCAGCAAATAGGACCTGTGATCAGGCACTGTTGTATGGCAAAGGGACTCTCCAGGTGTAATTGAAGCTGTGGATGAGATGAATTATTTGTCTGTTTGGTCACCAGGTCCAGCTGTTTGCAACTCCATAGACTGCAACACGCCAGGCTTCCCTGTCCTTCACTGTCTCCTGGAGCTTGCTCAAACTCATGTCCATTGAGTCAGTGATGCCATCTAACCATCTCATTCTCTGTTGCCCCCTCCTCCTCCTGCCCTCAATCTTTCCCAGCATCAGGGACTTTTCTAATGAGTCAGCTGTTCGCATCAGATGGTCAAAGTACTGGAGCTTCAGATTCAATGAACTGAACTCTATAAAAGGCAAAAAGATGAGGTGAATTGCAGGTATTCAAATGCAGATTGTCCTGGGGCACCTGTCCTCTCTGGGTGAGCCCTGTAAGGAAGGTGTGGAGGAGTCCATCTCCAGGCAGGGATGTGCCCTGCTCTAGCCTTAAGGAAGAGGAGAGAGCTGAGTGGGTGGGGTAATAGCTGACCTTGGGAGCTGAGAGGATCACTTCTACAGAGATAGGAAACGCCCTCTCCCCAGGCCAACACTTTGGAGGCAGCCTGTGTGACCCTGAGCGGAAGGTCCAGACTCCTGACCTTCTGAAACTGAGATAATAAATGTACCCAGTTTTGGTTTTAGGTAACTGACTTTGTGATAATTAGTGATGCTGAAATAGATATGAATTCAGAGAGTACCCTCTACCTGCATCACCTTGATGTCCTCACGGATGAACCTAGAATAGGAAACATACCTCAAAGGGCATTTTCAGAGTCAAATACATACTACACAAAGAGACGTTCTATCCCGACCTACCACCCCAAACTTTCTCCTTATTCTAACAAACTGCAACCTCAAGTAACCGGGACTTCGCAAAGAAAGGCAAACTTTGATGCAAAATGCTGAAGATATGTGAACTGTATATCACACACATTGATGCCATCACAGTTTAATTGAAGGAAAAAATTGACAAAAGAGACATTCCAGTTCACTGGAAGATACAGTTTTATAAGAAACCTCCATTTTAACAATGTCACTTGCTAAATGAGCTATTTCGCCAATAACATTTAGCGGCAGTGGTAACACTATATCTCACCGAAAAAATTTTGAGAGTAATTTTTTTTCAAAAGTCAAAATAAGTCTATAAACTGTTGTTGTTGTAAGCATCATTTACATTCCATTGCTAATTTTGTCCCGTTTGCAATGTTTCACACCTCTGTTCTTGCCTTTAACAGAATTCATTATGTGCCAGCCGCTGTCTCGTTACGTTACATTTCCAGGTCTTGGGAACAAGATGTAAATTTCCTTCATTCACAGAGTTTACACTTGAACAGGGATGCAGTTCACATCAGGAAACTTATCTTGGCCTTTATCCATCCCTCAGGACTTTGTGAAAACCTTCCTAAAACCATGAAGGTGTTCTCTAGCTTTTGTAATATTGGCTGTTGTCGTTCACTCCCTAAGTTGTCTGACTCTTTGTGACCCCATGGATTTTTGCCCACCAGGCTTCTCTGTCTACGGAATTCTCCAGGCAAGAATCCTGGAGTGGGTAGCCATCTCCTTCTCCAGACCTTCCCCACCCAGGGATCGAATCCAGGTCTCCCACTTTGCGGGCAGATTCTTTATCACCTGACCCACCAGGGACCCAGTTTGAATGGCCAGTAAATCCCTCAGGAGGGAAGAAAAACCATGTTTTCAAATTACTGGCTAATATCTTTCTTGTTTCCTACAGGTGCCTGTGTCTATTGGCTTTGTTCATTCGATGAATAATTATCAACTCCTTCACGCGTGTGAGAAGCTGCCTTGCAAGCGTACTGCACTTTGTGATCTACAGGATGATGTCAAGATACCTTCTTATAGATTTTTTTTCAGTGGATCTGCAAGGAAAGAGGACAAAAATTTTTGCTATTTCTCCACTTCCTGGATGACATCTGAGTCTGCCTAACACAATTTTCTCCTTCCAGTGGGAAGCATTGTTGCAGCCCCTATGAAGCCGGTTTCTCTCACAGGGCCTCAATTTTCCTTCGAGTTCCACACCCTGGACCACCTTACTTTGATGTCACCCAGGCCCCGTAGCAGTTAGTGTTTTAACCAATCACATTCTGGGTTCCTGTGTAGGAGCTTGCCTGCATTACTGCCTTTGCCAGCTTCTCACACCCTGGGTGTCTGCTCGGTCCCAGGAGCGTGCAGAGAAACACAACAGAAGAGGGTGAAAGTCCGTGTTCTCCACACCTGGACTGGAAGCTTTCCTGCTGCTCTGAGCCATGGTCCTGAGCCTCCTCGCTAATGTCAGATGTTGCCTTGCTATGCGAAGCATAGCTTTCAGCCTTTTAACTTGGGAGCCAAATTATTATTCCATTTTTATTTTTAGAGCCGGAGCAGACACAATCAATTTCATTTCAATGCTCTGATCATAAACCTCCATGTTAATATTGCCCCTTTAAATCAAGTGTTTATGGGTCCTAGAAGCAGCACCTGGAAATTTTACCTTAAGGTCCTAAAGTCATTTGGCTACAAATTACTTAATATTCTCTTGCACCTATTTCCATGGTCTGGATTTGATTATTTCTAATTATCATAAATGCCCCTCTGCATGCCAGACGTGTACTGTTACGGCCACTCCATCAGCTGAATATTTGATGTCAGGCTCAGAATCAAACAGAGAAGTGTTCTGAATCATGCAAGGCTTCCCAGCCCAGGGCTGAGCCACTTCACGGCCTTCCGACCTCTGATCCTGCAGCAGAGAGGGACCATGAGTGGCTCCCCCTTCGCCCAGTCACGGTCGGTCAGATTCTATCACGAGCTGCTGTCTTTCTCCCTGACTTCCCACAAACGACCACAGTAGGCAAGAGAGGCTTCTTTGCTCTTAGCTTGAATCCTGGTTCCTTTTGCATGTTTTATAATCACATGAATCACAGTCCCAAGTAGAATTTTGCACCGTCCTTGGCTTTCAGAGAGGTCACTGGAGACGGCGTCTGCTGCAGTTGGACGATTCCAAGAAAACCCGGAAAAGTGGTCCAGCTCTGGGCAGCACCCTGGTGCATAAAATCCCCAGACTTGGTGCTTTAGTCCTCGACCCCCGTCCTGACCCCTGCTTTCCAGTCCAGCTCATCCACAGGCCACATAGTCGGAGCTATGACTCCTCCCGGCTGTCAAAAGGTGCAGGATGAGAAAGTTGAGTTTCAGCGGGAGGCGTGATGCAGGTCATCCCTGCCTTGGTGCTGGCCTTCTCTGCTCCGAAGGCCCCTGCTTTCTGCAGGAGTGAGGGACCTGACAGAAGCAAGGCCCAGGCCGGGGGCTCATGGCGTCCTTTCCACTCTGTGCTTTCACAAACGAGAGATGCTTTCCCTCCGCTCCTAATTCCCTTCAAAAATTCTGATGCGCTTTGCCGGTTTAATTTGACAAACGCTCCTGCCCGGCTTGCTTGCTATAGGGTCAAGCATACAAGGCCATTAGGAATGGCTAGACCTGTCAACTTTTCTCCTCCCAAGCCCTTGTCCGGTCAGATCCGAGGACTGAGGACTTGATGACTAGCAGAATAAGGCTCTCTATCATGCTTTTTCCCTCTTTACCTAAAAAAAAAACCCCAGATAAGTCATTACCTGACTATGGGTAAACAGAAATTGTCTAAAATAAAAACGCAAAGGAGAAGGGAGCAAATTCTTTTAAATATGCTGAGCTTCTAGGAGAGGAGGTGGGGATAAGATGACAAATTTATGATGTTGACTCAGATGCTTTCTGTCTTCAATTTCTTTCAAGATAAAAAGTTTTAAACAACAAAAACCGCTGATAGTATAGATATAATTGGGACTAGGTATTCAATAAATAAGTCATGAATTAATGAAGTGTAGAATTCTTTCTGTCATCTTTAATCGTGTATATGATTATTAATATTAATCTCCTTAATAACCTTTACATGGCTTGTTATGGCCCCACAGAGCTAGAAAAATTATTTGCTAATCATTTTAGCCATAAATTTAATAGGTCATCAACATTTGTATAAAACAAACAACAGGGAAGAGATTTGTGGGATAAAACTAAACATTTTGGATCCTTGAAGGCAGGGGAGGGGTCCCACCAGCTGCAGGGAGTAGGACCCCGAAAGGGTTGGGGTTTCCAGTGAGGCAACCACAGAGACCCTGCTCCCTGAAAGGACAATACCTTTGTTTCCTGCCATGAAAAACTCAGGATAAAAGGTAAAATTTCCAGAACACAGGAACAGCATACAAACCTTTCAGGAAATGCAAATATTACCATCACTTTTCTCCTGAGTTATCTTCCTGCAACCAAGACTCCAGCGAAGCTGATGACTCATAATTCTTTTTTGCAGACAACGTGATTCTTCTAAAAACTGATCTCACAATTGTGAGACGGTGTAGACAGGCAACTCTAAAATCTGTCACCTGCTATATTATTACAGCATAATACCTATTTCTTTTACTGAAGAGTTAGCCATTTATATTCCATATATTTATGAAATTAATATTTATATTTGTTTCTAGTAGTAATAATTCAATTCTTGATTTCTTACAATTTATTGTGAGTAATACATGAGCAATTTAAGTCAATATCATTATCAGATAGATATTTAACAAACTTGTCGAAGAGTTTTCTATTTACAAATTCTATTGAGAGAGTATCAGCTGTATGTTCACAGACAGCTGAGAAATTTTGCTTTCAAAATAGACAAGCAAGTGCTTGTTATTCATGAAACTGTCTTTTAAAAAATGTTCTTTTGGGAATAGTATTGTGACATGATCTTTGTATATTAAATGGTTGTAGAAGCTTTCAGCATCTCTGGATTTATTTTATGTCTAATTACATTCATTCAGAATCGTGTATCCTTAATCATAAACATGTCAATGCTGCTACAGTTTTTATTATCTGATAAAGAGACTTACTGCTTAAATCTCTACTTTTACCTCTCTTTCACATTCATTTCCTCAATATAAGCATAACTCTAGATTATCTCAGGTCTAGTAAACAACCATTGTATGCTGAGAAGTGTTTCATTCCTTGCTTCCTAAAAAAGAAGAAAACATGCCCTGATTGTTAACATTTGCTGATTTCTCTGATACACACACTCTCTCCAGAGTCAGGCTCAAGCCACCAAAGTGCCAGCACCTGGCAGAGTCAAGGAGATGAGCAGAAATGAGCACGACAAACTCAGAAGGCGGCTGGTGCCACATTCACTTTTTTCCTTGAAAAACAGGAAAACAAAAGAACAGAAGAGACTATAACGACCTCCTCATCTTAAGACTTTTCTCACGCTCTTGAGTAAGGAGAGTGCCGGACGGTTTTCCTTCCGTCTCACAGAACGTTTCATCCCACAAATCCTGCAGTAGCCATTCCTACCTGATGACTTCGGCACCAGTGAGATGAGCGCAAGTATACCTGAGCTCTCCGCCTTGAATCTGCGTGGCCCCCTCCTCCTGCTGCTGCTGCTGCCAAGTCGCTGCAGTCGTGGCCGACTCTGTGCGACCCCATAGACGGCAGCCCACCAGGCTCTCTGGTCCCTGGGATTCTCCAGGCAAGAGCACTGGGGTGGGCTGCCATTTCCTTCTCCAATGCATGAAAGTGAAAAGTGAAAGTGAAGTCCTACTGTGCTTAAAGACACTTGTGCATTTGCTTCCTTCTCTCACAAGCATTCCAAAATTCCAAAAGCATCTCCAAAATTCACTGCAGTTGGTGACTGCAGCCATGAAATTATCATAAAGTAAAAAAATAAAATAAAATTTAATGATTTAAAAGAAAAAAATAAAAGACTCTTACTTCTTGGAAGGAAAGCTATGACCAACCTAGACAGCATGTTAAAAAGCTGAGACATTACTTTGCCAACAAAGGTCCATCTAGTCAAGGCTATGGTTTTTCCAGTGGTCATGTATGGATGTGAGAGTTGGACTATAAAGAAAGCTGAATGCTGAAGAAATGATGCTTTCGAACTGTGGTGTTGGAGAAGACTCTTGAGAGTCCCTTGGATTGCAAGGAGATCCAACCAGTCCATCCTAAAGGAGATAAGTCCTGAATATTCATTGGAAAGACTGATGCTGAGGCTGAAACTCCAATACTTTGGCCATCTGATGCGAAGAGCTGACTCATTGGAAAAGACCCTGATGCTGGGAAAGATTGAAGGCAGAAGAAGGGGATGACAGAGGATGAGATGGTTGGATGGCATCACCGATTCAATGGGCATGAGTTTGAGTAAACTCCAGGTGTTGGTGATGGACAGGGAGGCCTGGCATGCTGCAGTCCAGCAAAGAGTCGGACGTGACTGAGAGACTGAACTGAACTCAAAAGCATGGCTCAACAGGTAAAGAATCTGCCTGCAAATCAGGAGACATGGGAGATACGGGCTCAGTCCCTGGGTGGGGAAGATCTCCTGGATGAAATGCAACCCACTCCATTACTCTTGCCTGAGAAATCTCACAGACAGAGGGGTCTGTTGGGCTGCAGTCCATGCGGCCGTAAAGAGTCAGAGGCAGCTGAGTGGCTAAGCCCACGGCGCACTCATCAGCTTGGCACAGTACACTTGTCTTGTGAGCACTGAAACATCACGGAGCACTTAGAAAGCCGTGTTCTAAAGTCTTAAGTCACCTAAAAGTCACTGGGTCCACCTACTTCCAGAGAGCGAGCTTAGAGACGAGTGGGTCTCCCAGGGATATTTCTCACACAGACATTGGTCTATTGTCTGGGGAAAGAGGGTGTGAGCCTATATTTTGTGTTTTGAGGGTTTAAATTAAAATTGGTTGAGAACTGGTGGGTAGCCCCCCAGGATGGAAATTCTGTTCCAAGATCCAGAGTGAACAGGGTCCAGATCCATCTTTAGTCCAGGCTCTTGGACTGACTGTGAGCTGGAAATAAATCACTAAGAAGTGGAGCCACTGATGCTCAAGCATGGACCTAATGTGTGTCCATCCAATTTAGCCGAGTTGGAGAAAGATTGATCTTCCCTCAACAATAATCACGATAACTCCTTGCATCCCAGGAGTCCTGGGGTAGTCACACATGAAGTTGCTTAGAGCCCTCTTTATGGGAGACGTCAGAAATATGAAGCGTCAAACTGATAAATGAGTTAATGGTACTCAGTGCTCTCTCCTTGGGCCTTTGTTTAAACCCCCAGAGCACTTAGAAGTTCAGGGAATATGGTAAGCCATAGGGGCGATAACGAACTGCTTCCTAAGATGTAGAGGGGCCTGCAGTGATTAACTAGAAACCTACAATATGTTATAAAACACTTTACGATAATCACTTATGACAGTTTTGTACTGCTAAATGGGCAAGTGCAATTAATGGTGACTTAGTTAACAGGACTGTCTATATGGATTGTGATTTTTCTTAGAAATATGCTTCATAAGGATGATTTTTTTTTCTCTCCACAATCAATGCTATAAAAGCAATGGAACCCCAGCTCCCAGGGGGGATCAATGTTGTAGATGAGTGAACGTCTCTCTGTTTCTTCTCCACTCTCTCTGAGTGTAGTCAGATGCTCAGATATCAGACCTTCCCCTCCTCCTAAGGATTGTTTACAGCAGATGTTTGTACAATCTCATAAGAACAGACCCCAAAGAGGATATAAAATAGGGCAGTAGGGAAGATTAATAAATTGACTAAAACTGATTCAGTAAGCACACAGAGATACTGAGAATATGAACTGGAAATAGAGCAATTGACAGGTGTTCTCGCCGATCTTTTTAAAGAATGGAAATTTAAAGCCAATTTTGGAGCCTAGAGTTCTCTTAGGCAGAATGCTTTTGCTTCATAACAGCGATGTTTTTCATTTAATTCATTGTCTCTTTACTTTCTCTTCCAGTTTTAAACAAGATTAGAGGTCAGTAGTTATCCAAGAAAATGGCCACATCCATTTTCTTCCACATACTGTCCTGGCTTTCTGTGGCTAACAGGATCAAGTTTGTGTTCAATGTCATTGCCCCATGGAGACTAATTTCCACTGTGGTAGATTCTCTTTGTCATTGTGAGGAATGCCAGACCCAGCCAAAGTGTGACAAAGAGTAAATACGGAAGAACAGGCTATTCAAACAGGCAGTAACAGGACAATTGTGGCAAGTGTGGCAAGAAGTCAAGACCATTACCTTTGCTCTCCACCTGTGGAGGTGTCTACATGACGCACCTCTTGAGTCACTCCAATCAAGGACTCAAGTTCCTCCACCCTGAACAAATTCCATGGGTGATGACATCTTCCCCTTTCTCCCCAACCCCTTCCTCCTTTCCTCCTTCTCCTTCTTTTTCTAAATCACATTCTTGGGGAAACTACAGTGTGAACTCAACACGCAAAAATATGCACAATCACAGACAAATTATTGCAGAAACGAATTCTGTCCTCTCTGGTCCGCTGTCTTTTTCTTGCAAAGCGTGACCCAGAAGATATCAATATCCATTCCCGTTTGTGTCAAGCAGAATGTCTAACTTTAAATTTATTCAACTTCTCCCACTGCTAACCACCCTGAGAGGCCGAATATTCCCTTGCCTTGAGTGTTAAATCGTTTCATTTACCTAACATAAGTTTCGAAGTACATCTTATCATAGATGAGTTTTATGTAACAGTATTGTATGTGAAAATAGGTCCTGAGTTTGAATTTCTGGTGTTGCTTCGGTACTAGCAGGAAGCTTTGAAGGATGAAGGCTTCATCAAGAGCTACTTTGAGCTCAAAAAGCATCACCATAGCACACAAGACTGAAAAAAAGAAAAAATCTATGCTGAGGAGAATAAAGAGGGAGGGTCCCACGTCCATCTCTCCCGCTTCAAGCCACGTGCTCACGTGATGGTGGGGGCAGCCTAAGGTCACGCCGATCACACATTTTCAGAGGCCACACAATTTGTACTACACAATGTCATGAAAACTATCATAGCATGTTTCCACTCCAGTAATGATGGTCACGGCTGAAATGCACTCAGCACCAGCCCTGGGCTCCTGAAGAGCTGAGAGCTCTGTTTCATGTGGTTCCTACCCTCAGCGCTTGGTTTCCATGACCCTCCTCACCACTCTCTGCTTTCCAGCATGAGCACTGAGTAATCAGACAAAATAATTAATGCTTTTATCTTTTTGTTTCTTCCCTTGTGGTTTGATGATTTTCTTTAGTAGTGTGCTTGAGTTATTTCCTTCTTAGATTTTTGCATCTAGGTTAGGTTTTCGATCTGTGGTTACCTTGAGATTCGCATATGTTGACCCAGGGCTGTATGTCCTTGTTTTAAGTTGGTAGTCAATCAAGCTGTGACATGTCCTAAAAGATCTATGTTTTTACACCTATCCCCAAATTTTGTGTTTTTGATGCTATATTTTATATTTCCATGTTTATCCCTTAACTATTTATTGTAGTTATAGTTGCTTTTACAATTTTTTTTGTCTTTAATCATTATACTGCTCATTTAAGTGGTTGATCCTTAGTCCTTAATACATATTTATTTTCTAGTCGGATTTTCCTTTCCTGCGAATCCTTACTTCCTTTACACTGAGAGAAGACTCACAAGATAAGGATGTCCGCTACCACCACTTCTATTCAACCCAGTGTCAGAATTCTTAGCACAACAGTCAGACAAGATTAAAAAAAAAAAAAAAGTCATCCAAAATGGAAGGAAAAGATATACAACTGTCATTAACATGATACTCTGTATAGAGAACCTTAAAGTCTCTACATAAAACCTACTAGAATAAATAAATTCTGTAAATTTGAAGGATACAAGATACTATACCAAAATCTGTTACTTTTCGACACATTGATAATGAACTATTAGGAAGAGAAAGTTAAAAAAAGAAAGAAAGAATGTTAAAATTGTATCAAGAAGAGTAAAGAACCTAGGAATACACTTTCAAAAAGAGGTGAAAGACCTATACTCTGAAAACTATAAAAACATTGGTGATGGAATTGAAGATGATACCAAAAATGGGAAGATAATCCATGTTCTTGGATTGAAAGAATATTACTACAATGGCTATAATACTCAAAGCAATCTATAGATTCAATGCAAACCTATCAAAATACCCACGACTTTTTTTTTCCACAGAGATATTACAAATAATCCTAAAATATCTATGGAACCACAAAAGACTCTGCATTGCCAAAGCAATCTCAAGAAAAAAGAACATAGTGTGGGAAAGTGAAGAAAGAGCATTGTATTATAGATAAGAGTGGGATAAGTATCAGATTCCCATCCTAGGTCAGAAATTCCAAAAGACTAACATCAAGGGGGTCATCTGGGCAAGATGGCACCAGGGGGAATGGGCATGACTCCTTGGGCGAGGGACAAGTTCCAAGGTGAGTGGGATTAAAGGTCAGCATCATCAAAGAAGATATTGATTCAGGGTTCTGGGTTAGAGAAAGGAGGAAAGGGGAAATTACAAGCAAACTTTTACTGCTTATAAATGAAGAAATTAAGAAAAGTTAGAGCAGGTGTTATTGGCTGCATAGACTGGCAAAACATTCAGACACATATGCTCTCTAGGTCTTTCTATGAGGGCAATGTTCACCAAATTCCATCTTTTCTCTCCCATCAAGTACTGAAGCAAACTACCAACCTCTACTGGAATGTGCTTGAGTTCAAACAAGGATTGGGTTAAGAAAAGAGATATATTTTATAACTGCCACATAACAAAGAGCTCTTTTAAAATAAGCAGTCTTTCCTTACTGTGTGTTGTTCGTTTTTATTTTGATAATATGTGTCCCAAATTGATAGCAATCCACACATTGGCTCACAAGTGCTGTGTCTCCTAACCCTCCCAGCAGTCCTACAGAAGAGAAGGGAATGTGGCGGGGGGTGACCCTGAATACGAAATGGCTCTACAGCGAGTAAGTGGCAGTGTCCAGACGCACCACGCCCACAAGAACGCTAAGACCAGTGCTCCCTGAACCGAAGCTTGTGCCATTTCCTGCTGTCATGGATTCACAGGCACCACACAAAGGGGGGAGAAAGGACTAGCTCTGTTGTTCAGTCACTGAGTCATGTCCGACTCTTTGCGACCCCCATGGATTGCAGCACGTCCAAGTTCATGTCCGTGGAGTCAGTGATGCCATCCGACCATCTCATGCCCTGTCGCCCTCTTCTCCTTTGCTTCCAATCTAGCCCTATATTGCATGTCAAATATACACATTTTACTAGGTACACTGCATTTCCGATGTAAAGGCTGGGTTGTGAATACCTTCCAAATGATAAAGATGATATCTGAGATATAAAACTTCTTTATGAAAATAGTTGAGCCTTTAAGATCAAAGGCAGTTTGCTAACTGAAAAACATTTTTTTTTCTGTATGATCCATAGGTAAACAGATATTTGTGTGTTCTTGTCTCTTTAAAGCTGACATTTTAAAGACAAAAGTATTTTGTTACACCCATTATATGTTAAGAATTTTCAACAATTTAAATATTTTGGAGATCCTGTCTTAAGTGTATTCTCTTGGGAAGCTGGCCTATGAGAAAATAAAGGGGAAAAAAGAGAAATGTTAACACAGGAGAGAGACGTCATTAAGCCTGAAACACAGCGAATTTCACAAGGGACAGCCTATAGCACACACAGCAGTCACACTAAGACCAAGTAGCTCACATTTGAGGGCTCCCCTCGCAGCTCTGTCGGTGAAGAGTCCGCTGGCAATGCAGGAGACCTGGGTTCAGTTCCTGGGCCCGGAAGATTCCCTGGAGAAGGAAATGGCAACCCACCCCAGTATTCATTCCTGGAAAATCCCATAGACAGAGGATCCTGGTGGGCTGCAGTCCATGGGGTCACAAGGGTTGGACATGACTTAGACACTAAACTTACGTTTTACACCAACTTACATTTTAATCCATATTGTTACAATATGGACAAAAGTTAATAACTCTTGACATATTCTTTCAAAGTGTGAACAGAACAATGGATTTTAGTTTTGCGGCACTGGTGGTAACTGTACGTGTCCTCAACGGCTTATAAAACAATCAGACGATTTTATCCAGCAGGTCATTAACTTTCTCTTCTTACACCACGCACCTGGAGCATTCCTGCTTGTTCCCACCACTCTGTTCTTTCAGCCCATCCTGTGGGCACCATGGGTTAGGGTATCTAGACATCTGAATCTTGTAGAATTTCACGTGGAACCCTTGGAACTTCTCAACCATTGCACAGAACGTTGGCAATGACAGAGTTTATTTCACCTCCTTTGCAAAGCTCTCAACTTAATAAGCAGCAGTTTTCTGTTTTGTTTTATATCTTGTTTGTCTTTCATTTAGAACTAAAATTAAAGTTGGGTTCCTTTGTTAAATATGGGATAAAAGGTTCACGCAATATATTATATTAGTGTTTACTCTTACAAATATTGATCATGCTTAGTATCCAATTTCTAAATAATCAAATAGAACTCAACGACAATGTGTTTACATAAAATGCTTTTTTAATTGCTTCCCTTATCATTAAGCATCCATCTGTTGGGCGTCTGCTATGTTCTAAGTACTAGCACTATAGCAGTCGATTAAAATCAGGGTTGGCTTTGACTTCCACATATAACATAGAAAGGAATACAGAGCTTTGCTTCCAACCTAAGGAGGAGAAGGCAGTTATTCTACAAAGCCCTACATTTCACTTAGGCCATAAGAGAGTTGTGTGACAAGTCAACCAAGGCATGGGAATCCTGTGGAGAAATACACCCCTCGAAGGAGAGGCAAACAAGCTGGCTATTTTCCTTTGCTGGAGCACAGAAGAAAGGGGTAGCCTCAGTTTTAAGCGAAGGTCAAGAACTTCGATACAGTCGTAAAGCACTGGCCGAGACCCAGTGCGGCCTGCTATGCTAGTCTGCAGTAGCAGCCCCCTGCCCCCAGGAATAAGCAATGCTTGCGTTCACTTGCAATCATTTTCCACAGCGTTTATCATGAGCCCGTCTGAGAAACCCAGCCAGGCAGGGAAGCCACGGCAATGGCAAAGGTATGCAGGGGCCCCTGGGGGAGATCAGGTGTAAAGCCTGCCTAGAGGAGCAGAGCAGGTCACCTCCACCTTTTCAAAACAGCCTCTCAGTACATTCATCAGAGAAGGCAGTGGCAGCCCACTCCAGCGTTCTTGCCTGGAGAATCCCAGGGATGGGGGAGCCTGGTGGGCTGCCGTCTCTGGGGTCGCACAGAGTCGGACACGACTGCAGCGACTTAGCAGCAGCAGCAGCAGCAGCACATTCATGGTCTAGACATGATTTCCTTATCGAGTTGTAAGGTGAGTAGAACAATTAGTACCGTAACCAGTATGGATTTAGGAGGCAGACACATTCATAGATTTCACATCCAATCAACGACTTAGATTGCATTCTTCACCCCAAACTCTCCAAGATCCCAGAGAATTTACACAGTCCAGAAAAAAGGTGCTCCCTTGTATCCTCTCTCAAGCAGTGAGGGTACCAGGTTCTGGTCTGTGCCTGCCCTGCTGGCTCTAAGTGGCCAGCCCGCCTGCGTGAACAGTTTAAGCTTGTGCCATGTCAGTGTCAAGCGGCTTGACTCCCCAGAGGCACTGGGCTCACCCAGGCTGGCCACCCAGGCACCTTGATGGGAACAGAATCCTTTTCTCAGTCCTCTGTTTGGGGTCCTGGTTTTATCACTTCTCCTTTACCACCCAGATGAGGGAAGGATCCCACCCTAGAGACATGGGGGAGTGGATGAACACACCACGCTCAATACTGGACAGGTGGGGATGGCTGTGGCTTATTGGTGACATGTACTCACAGTCCAGGGAAGGACGCCAGGCTCACAGCCCACAGGAAGGTTCCACTTGGGACAGAACAAAGCAGTAAGCTGCAGGAGGCAGGCTTTCTAGTAACAAGGGGGTTAGGTGCCCTCGTGGGTGACTTGTTGGATAATCCCGTGAGTGGCGGGCAACTGGTGCCACTGCTCCAGGACACACAGGAGGTGCTCCTGGTCCTCTGGGTAGGCAGGGTGGTCTGGCTGGACACGTACCCACCTGAGTGAGTGAGGAAGGACCTGCTGTCAAGAACAGTCAAATCAGTGGCAGCAGAGATCAAGACAGGACAGAAAGTGGGCCTCTTCCTTCATGTCCTGCATCACAGGTGCCCCAGGTTTCAGGGGTAACAAACCATCGTGCCAAGTTGAGCCGGGAGTAATTCTCATTTTCATCATCTTGCCGACCTAGAATCTGCATTTCCTTCCCTCTGATATACACACTTATTATGCCTTGGGAAGCACTTCTTTTAAAACATGAAATATCTCAAATTCCTCTTTTTCAAGTCATGGGACCCTAACCCACTGTTGTCAATTACTTTGCAGGACTCCATTCATCTCTCTTGAGGCCACCACCATATCAACCCATGTGATTTGAACTGTCCTCAATTGATTTCAAAAGGTCCACAACTACCCTTCTGGGATGACCAAATTCCAGAGTGAAGATTTTGTGGGGTTTTTTTGTTTTTTTTTTTTTGCCTTTCTCTCACTAAAGAAGGATTAAACAACTAAGTTGATCATTCTATCCATCTAAGTCTCAGTTACCTGTGAAAAAATAAGGCATAAAATGGGGGGGGGCGGCTTACAAGCTTATCCTGCTGTTAAAAGTTAAAGCTTTTGTAAATTCTGATATCTGTCTACTTCCGTACATTTCAGTCAGCAATCACAGCTTACATATGCACACCTCCCACACTGTCATGACCTCTTCACACATCAGGCATCTATTGCTCTGTAACACATTAACACCAAATTTTAGTTAAAAATGGCTACTTTATTTGTGTACGGGTTTTTAGGTTAGGAATTGGGGACAGGGTTTGCTGGAGAGCTTGTTGGCTAATGTTGCCTGGGGTCATATATCTGGTGGCTCCTCTGAGACTAGACGGATCAGGATGGCTCACTCACCTGTCAGGGTTGATGGACCAAGTGACTCCCGAAGAGCAGCCTGAGCTTCCTTTCATGGCAGTCTTGTTTCAAGAGCTAGAAGCTTCAAGGACTCCTGATGGCTATGCCTGGTGGTTTTGTAATATCCCTTCCACGTCCAAAGTCTAGACCTGGTTCAAGAGCTGAGAATATAGACTCTGCTTCCTTATGCTGTGTGCTCAGTCATAGCGTTATGTCTGACTCTTGGCAACTCCACAGACTGTAGCCCGCCAGGCTTCCCTGTCCATCACCCACTCCTGGAGCTTGCTCAAACTCATGTCCATGGAGTCAGTCATGCCATCCAACCATCTCATCCTCTTTTGTCCCCTTCTCCTCCTGCCTTCAATCTTTCCCTGCATCAGGGTCTTTTCCAATGAGTCAGTTCTTTGCATCAAGTGGCCAAGGTATTGGACCTTCAGCTTCAGCATCAGGCCTTCTGATGAATATTCAAGACTGATCTCCTTTAAGATGGACTAGTTGGATCTCCTTGCAGTCCAAGAGACTCTCAAGAGTCTTCTCCAACATCACAGTTCAAAAGCATCAAGTCTTTGGCACTCAACTTCCTTTATGGTCCAACTCTCACATCCGTACATGACTACTGCAAAACCATACCTTGACTATAGAGACGTTCGTCAGTGAAGTATAGTGTCTCTTCTTTCTAATATGCTGCCTAGATTTGCCATAGCTGTTCTTCCAAGGAATGAGTATCTTTTGATTTCATGACTGCAGTCACCATCTGCAGTGATTCTGAGCCCAAGAAAATAAAGTCTGTCACTGTTTCCCTTGTTTCCCCACCTATTTTCCATGAAGTGATGGGACCAGATGCCATGATTTTCCTTTTTTTGAAGGTTGATCTTTAAACCAGCTTTCTCACTCTCTTCTTTCACTTTCATCAAGAGACTCTTTAGTTCCTCTTCACTTTCTGCCGTAAGGGTGGTTTCATCTGCATATCTGAGATTATTAATATTTCCCTGGCAGTCTTGATTCCAGCTTGTGCTTCATCCTGCTCGGCATGTCACATGATGTACTTTGCACATAAGTTAAATAAGCACAGTGACAATATACAGCCTTGATGTACTCCTTTCCTGATTTGGAACCAGTCTGTTGTTCCATGTCCAGTTCTAACTGTTGCTTCTTGACCTGCATACAGCTTTCTCAGGAGGCAGGTCAGGTGGTCTGGTGTTTGCATCTCTTTAGGGATTTTCCACAGTTTGTTGTGATCCACAGTCAAAGATTCTGGCACAGTCAACCAGGCAGGAGTTCTTCTGGAACTCTCTTGCTTTTTCTATGATCCTATGGATGTTAGCAGTTTGATTTCTGGTGCCTCTGCCTATTCTAAATGCAACTTGAACATCTGGAAGTTCTTGGTTCACATATTGTTGAAGACTAGCTTGGAGAATTTTGAGCATTACTTTGCTAGTGTGTGAGATGAGTGCAATTGTGCAGTCGTTTGAACATTCTTTGACATTGTCTTTCTTTAGAATTGGATTGAAAACTTACCTTTCCTAGTCCTGTGGCCACTGCTGAGTTTTCCAAATTTGCTGGCATATTGAGTACAGCACTTTAACAGCATCATCTTTTAGGATTTGAAATAGCTCAGCTGGAATTCCATCACATTCAGCTTACTATATTTAATTTCTATGAAAAACTGTTTTACAAGTAATAGGTAAATAACCATTCTCTCCAAAAGATACAGTAGATGTTCTGATGTTATTTCCTTAGATATTCAGAAACCAGGAGCTCATTTCAAACTCAACAGATTTTTAAAAATTAAATGTTGATCTCTTCAAATATTTAACATAACATCTTAATAAATAAAAGATTATAGTCTTTATTCCACAAAGGGACCTATCACAGTTTTCTAGCTAGTTCTGCTTTTATTTTTATATTGCCCATCTGGCAAGTGTCTGTCTGAGTACGTTAGAAGCCAGAACAAAGTTAAATTTAAATTGACAGAAACCCAAGAACACCGTCAAGTCCCAGAGACAGGATCCCTTTTCAGCGAGAGGGGGCAGGGCAGTATAGCTTTTAAAACTGTCTTTTGAGCCTGAAACATCTAAGCTGTTGGGCCATCCTGAAATGCACTCATTGTGTGATCTTGAAAACATTTGATGACCTTCCAGTTTCCTCACTGGGATGGGCCTAGAGATGACAATATTTCTGCTCGTGGAAGGATTTAGGTAAGAGATTTCCGAACTTCGATAATACTGGCATTTTTGTGTTCAGGTGTTGGAAGGTTTTGATGGACTTGTGCTGCAGACCTGGGGGACTCAGAGAGCCCTTGTCTCCGGGACTTGTTTTCACAAGTGGGCATCTAAGTCCCTTGCAATTCTCCTGGATTTTACTTTAATCCCAGGAACTCACTTTGCCTCTGGAAGAAACGTTTGCTTCAAAGCAGCAGCAGGATGACTGAGTCAGAAGGAACGCCTGCTCCCTCCACCCCACCAGAACGGTGCTGGGATAAGGACCCCGAAACACACGGGCCAGAGCCACGGGAGGCAACCTCCTGGTCCAGCAGCGGTGGTGGTGCTGAAGCTCCCGCTCCACGGCCTCTCTTCCAGAATCCTGAATCACTTCTTCCCAGCGCTCTTTGTGATGAAAGGTCACATAACCATTTTTATAAATCACTCTCCATTTTAATGAAATAGTAGAAATCACAAAGCATTCCCCCACATCACACACACATAACATTCAGGCGTCTGGTCCCCCTAGGCTCTCCTGGGCTGTGGCAGTTTCTCAGAGTCTCCACGACCTTGACAGTCTTGAGGAGCAGCGGTCACATGTTTCATAGAGCGCCTCTCAGTGGGGATTTGTCTGATGGTTTTCTCATGATTAGTCTGGGGTTATGGGCTTTAAACCAGGGAGGTGAAGTGCCATCTCATCACGCGGTAGCAGGGGTCCGTGCTCTCCCCGTGACTTTCCACGGCTGGCGCTGACCTTGATCGCCCGGCTGAGGTTGTGTGGGTCGAGTTGCTGTCAAGTTCCCCTTCTCTTCCTGCAGTCTTTGCAGCCGAGTCACGAAAGGCATCATCACTTAGGGAGCCTGGCTGATGCTGTCACATCTGAGAGCAGGGTGCGTGCTCAGATTAGAGGGGCTCCTCTTGTGTGTGTGCGTGAGCTCAGCCACTCAGTTGTGTCCAATTCTTTGCGACCCCATGGACTGTAGCCCACCAGGCTCCTCTCTGTCCATGGGATTCTCCAGGCGAGAACATTGGAGCGGGTTGCCATGCCCTCCTCCAGAGGATCTGCCCAATCCAGGGATCGAACTGGTGTCTCTAACGTCTCGTGGGTTGGCAGGCAGGTTCTTTACCTCTGGTGTCACCTGGGAAGCCCCAGGAATCGTCCTACTGTGGGAGAACTTGTGCTTTCTCCTTTTCGTCTCTTTTTCAGGATAAAATAGACACTGTTGGGTCAAAGGAATCCCCCGAGGGCGTGGCCCTGCTCGCCTCCCCGACCTCACTCCCCTCCGCTCTGCCAACCTCGCTGGCCTGTGCTCCTTCGGTCTTTCAATGCCACGTCCATGCCAAGCTACTCCTATCTCAGGGCTCCAGAGGCGGCTGGTCCCCTTCTGAAGGCTCTGCTCGCCCTCTGCGAGGCTGGGCCAGGCCAGGGCAGGTATCCCCAAGTGCTCCAGTGAGTCACTTTCCATACATACACGTCTCTCCACTGCAACTATTTGCTGAAATTCAGAGAAGCTGTTTTCCTGAGAAGAGCTTTCTCAGACACACCCTACTTGATTTTATTGGCTCTGTCATTCCTGTTCTCCCTAGATTCTGTGTGAAAATGTACTCCTTGATTCTTGCTTAATGCATGAAACTGGGATGTTCATGAGTCAATTGAAAATCACTCACCCATAGATATTTTTTATGGTTGTACAGTACTGAATTTTGGAGAAAGAACTAAATCTAATCCCCCAAAAGGCTGGCACTAAAAATGAATTAATGAACATATAATGTAAGTGTCCTATTAGCCATTTCTACAATTTTTATAAGTTACAAATAATTTTATTTACAAATAGAAATATTTCACAAAGAATTAGAAATGGCACATCATCTTACCAGCCTGTGACAATCATATTAAATAAGATTGTATACATTCTTCAAGGCCCATTTTCTATCCACATTTTTGCACTAATTTGAAGAAAAATAAATATTTTCCAGAGTAATTTTGTTCCATTTCTAAAGTACAGCAGACAAGATAGAGTTATCAACAGAGGAGCCCTCTCCCTCTGGGAACAACCATCTCCAACACCATCTTTGGGCTGAATATTTGAACACCTGCCTTTATAGCCAGACCTTCAGAAAAATGCACTGTCAGTCAGTAATTAGTTTAAAAAATGGAGGTGATTAGGACATTTATTCTACTCTAGCATTTGGACAAGATTGTTGTGTGTTTGATTATTTGTCTGTTACTAAATGCTTTTAATTCCTGCCTCTGGAAGACACAGCGAAGCTGCAAGAATTTGCTCAAAGACTGTTTCCCCAGCAGCAAAACCCTGAGGACTTTCTTTTCCACTTAGAAACTTAGATGAGCTGGTGACCAGAGTTTACAAGCCAGGCTTTATACTATACCAAACAAAATTATCAGGTCTAATTTCACTCTACTCTATTGATGTAAAGAAATGCGAAGTCTATACATTTTTATGGACATTTCTCAGATCCCTACTGGAAAGTCACTATTGCACATGGCAGTATTTGATTTCTATTGAAAGCAGAGGGTTTTCACCACCCAAGATGATGATGGAGAAAATGGTAGATGTGTTTTCTCCACAACCAAGTGCTCTTGATTCTGGAGGTGCTTAACTGGTGCACTTTTCTCCCAAACCTGAGCGTCACATGAGCTTCTGAGGTACACAGATTGCAGCTCCCTTGTGAGTCGTAAACAGGGCTGCGGACAAAGGTTTCCTTGCAAAGATGAAATGAGCGTGAGACAGGATGAAAAGTTCAAAGCATGATGGATGGGCCGTTCCCACTGAAGGTCACACGACCAGGGAGAATCAGCCACTTAAAATGTATTAGACAAAGTGGTGGAAAATAACAATGATTTCTCTTGTTGAGCTTCTATGGAGATGGTTGCTGTTGTTCAGTCACTAAGTCGTGTCCAACTCTTTGCAACCCCATGCATGCCAGGCTCCTCTGTCCTCCACCCTCTCCTGGAGTTTGCTCAAATTCCTGTCCATTGAGCCAGTGATGCTATCTCACAGACTTATCCTCTGTGGCCCTCTTCTCCTTTGCTTTAACATCTTTCCCAGCATCGGGGGCTTTTCCAAGGAGTTGACTCTTTGCATTAAGTGGCCAAAATATTGGAGCTTCAGCTTCAGCATCAGTCCTTCCAATTAATGTTCAGTGTTGATTTGCTGGAGGCTGGATGTGCCTAATAACATGAGATGACAAGTTTTTATTGTTGGCCTCTGAGATGGTGACAATGCCTGCAGCCAAGACTGATGTGAACCGCAGGCAAGAAGCTGCAGAGCCCCTGGCCTCAGGTACAGTGAGCACCACTGTCACTGGCATAGGTGCCATTACACCCTGGAGGAAACCAGGATCATCAGACAGTCAGATCCACAAAAGACTAGGCTAACAATGTTAACAGAGAAGGGACCAAATCCTGGTCCATGGCAGTGGCTTGGGAGTCCAAACAGGTCACTCATGAGCAAAAGTGGACTGGGTTTTGGATATACTCGCCATTTCTTCTGATCACATTCAAACCGCTCACATTCTGTGATAACTGTCAACTTAGTCTTTTTCAGTGTGCAACGGAGGGCAGGTCTTGGGGCTGAAGGCACGTCACTTAGACAGGGTGTTTTGCACTGCATCTATAAACCATTACTGCCAAGGCTCCAGGGTCTTCAGCTGAAGCGTGGAGGGGTGATAAATGGAGACTGAGATCCTCCAGTCAACACTGAACTAAAAGACGCTCACTCCTTGGAAGGAAAGTTATGACCAACCTATACAGAATATTAAAAAGCAGAGACATTACTTTGTCAACAAAGGTCCGTCTAGTCAAGGCTATGTTTTTCCAGGACTCATGTATGGATGTGAGAGTTGGACTATGATGAAACCTGAGTGCCGAAGAATTGATGCTTTTGAACTGTGGTATTGGAGAAGACTCTTGAGAGTCCCTTGGACTGCAAGGAGATCCAACCAGTCCATCCTAAAGAAAATCAGTCCTGGGTGTTCATTGGAAGGACTGATATTGAAGCTGAAACCCCAATACTTTGGTCACCTGATGCGAAGAGCTGACTCATTGGAAAAGACCCTGATGCTGGGAAAGATTGAAGGTGGGAGGAGAAGGGGATGACAGAGGATGAGATGGCTGGATGTCATCACCGACTCGATGGACATGAATCTGAGCAAGTCCTGGGATTTGGTGATAGGGAAGCTTGGAGTGCTGCAGTCCATGGGATCACAAAGAGTCAGACATGACGGAGGGACTGAATTGACTGACTGAAAATAAATTAATTAAAATCAATCAATCAATAAATACAGAAAAATGCTAATTTAGTAAAAGGCTAATAATATTTACTAACTAATAGGGAAGTAACCAGTAGGAGCTCTAATACAAAAGCAATTGCATCGATACGTTGAAATGACATCATTCTTACAAAATAGTTTCTCGTCTGTTTTCAAATGTTTTTGGCCACAACAACTGCTCACACATGACCAAGTGAAGGCTTTTATCTATGGCAAATTCACACTGAAGAAACCTAACGGATACATATATGACTCACTCTGTGTTGGATTTAATTATGGATGGTGGTTGTTTCTACCTTCTGTTTCTCCTTGTCAGGTGTAGCTGTGGACACGTGAGATGCTCTTCAGATAATCTCATGGAGGCTCTGGGATGTGAAGATTATCCTGGGAAAAGTTGACGTGAGCAAGGGGCAGCAGCAGAACTAGATGGAGATGGATTAACAGGGAAGGGTGAGATGAAGGAGAAAGTGCATCCTGGAAGATGTGCCCAGAGAAGCTGTGAGGGCCTGGACTTGGACTCCCTGGCACTTCATTATGGTACTCGACAGCAGATGGCAATTCAGTACATGCTTATGGGGTTGAAAGGTAAGAAAAAGCCAAGCCCAAGGATTTCCTCAGCCTCTGCCTGTTGCTGGAGATGGTGCGTGCTGTCCACTTCAGAGCCTTAGACAAGTCATGGATGACTGTGGCTCATTCAAAGATGTTTCTGTAGGTGGAGTCACAGGGGTGGAGAGTCACAGTCATAAGCATGATCAGAATGACCTGAACTCAATGTTACTACTATTCAAGTCAGAAAGACATGGTGTATAACGTAGAATTTCAGCATTTAAAATTCTCCTCATTAACAGAAAGCTTTGTACACAGTTTGAATATCAGTCTGGTTAAAGAATCAGTGCTGGATTTATACATGGAGTATCTACAGTGATTATAATCAGATAACACCATTGGATTTTTTTCAGAAATACAACAGGTAAAACATCTTTAATAATGTTTACTAATAAAACAACAGAATGGGAAAGACTAGAGATCTCTTCAAGAAAATTAGAGATACAAAGGGAATATTCCATGCAAGGATGGGCTCAATAAAGGACAGAAATGGTATGGACCTAACAGAAGCAGATATTAAGAAGAGGTGGCAAGAATACATGGAAGAACTGTACAAAAAAGATCTTCACGACCCAGATAATCATGATGATGTGATCACTCATCTAGAGCCAGACATCTTAGAATGTGAAGTCAAGTGGGCCTTAGAAAGCATCACTACGAACAAAGCTAGTGGAGGTGATGGAGTCCCAGTTGAGCTGTTTCAAATCCTGAAAGATGATGCTGTGAAAGTGCTGCACTCAATATGCCAGCAAATTTGGAAAACTCAGCAGTGGCCACAGGACTGGAAAAGGTCAGTTTATTTTTTTTTAATTTTTAATTTTTACTTTATTTTACTTTACAATACTGTATTGGTTTTGCCATACATTGACATGAATCCACCATGGGTGTACATGCATTCCCAAACATGAACCCCCCTCCCACCTCCCTCCCCACAACATCCCTCTGGGTCATCCCCGTGCACCAGCCCCAAGCATGCTGTATCCTGCATCGGACATAGACTGGCGATTCTATTCTTACATGATAGTATACATGTTTCAATGCCATTCTCCCAAATCATCCCACCCTCTCCCTCTCCCTCTGAGTCCAAAAGTGTGCTATACACATCTGTGTCTTTTTTGCTGTCTCGCATACAGGGTCATCATTGCCATCTTTCTAAATTCCATATATATGTGTTAGTATACTGTATTGGTATTTTTCTTTCTGGCTTACTTCACTCTGTATAATCGGTTCCAGTTTCATCCATCTCATCAGAACTGATTCAAATGTATTCTTTTTAATGGCTGAGTAATACTCCATTGTGTATATGTACCGCAGCTTTCTTATCCATTCATCTGCTGATGGACATCCAGGTTGTTTCCAAGTCCTGGCTATTATAAACAGTGCTGTGATGAACATTGGGGTACATGTGTCTCTTTCAATTCTGGTTTCCTTGTGTGTATGCCCAGCAGTGGGATTGCTGGGTCACAAGGCAGTTCTATTTGCAATTTTTTAAGGCATCTCCACACTGTTCTCCATAGTGGCTGTACTAGTCTGCATTCCCACCAACAGTGTAGGAGGGTTCCCTTTTCTCCACACCCTCTCCAGCATTTATTGCTTGCAGATTTTTGGATCGCAGCCATTCTGACTGGTGTGAAGTGGTACCTCATTGTGGTTTTGATTTGCATTTCTCTAATAATGAGTGATGTTGAGCATCTTTTCACGTGTTTGTTAGCCATCAGTATGTCTTCTTTGGAGAAATGTCTATTTAGTTCTTTGGCCCATTTTTTGATTGGGTCGTTTATTTTTCTGGAATTGAGCTGCAGAAGTTGCTTGTATATTTTTGAGATTAGTTGTTTGTCAGTTGCTTCATTTGCTATTATTTTCTCCCATTCAGAAGGCTTTCTTTTCACCTTGCTCATATTTTCCTTTGTATCAGGACAGTATGGTACTGGCACAAAGACAGAAATATAGATAAATGGAACAAAATAGAAAGCCCAGAGATAAATCCACACACATATGGACACCTTATCTTTGACAAAAGGGGCAAGAATATACAATGGAGTAAAGACAATCTCTTTAACAAGTGGTGCTGGGAAAACTGGTCAACCACTTGCCAAAGAATGAAACTAGATCACTTTCTAACACCACACACAAAAATAAACTCAAAATGGATTAAAGATCTAAATATAAGACCAGAAACTATAAAACTCCTAGAGGAGAACATAGGCAAAACACTCTCCAACATAAATCACAGCAGGATCCTCTATGATCCACCACCCAGAATTCTGGAAATAAAAGCAAAAATAAACAAATGGGATCCAATTAAAATGAAAAGGTCAGTTTTCATTCCAATTCCAAACAAAGGCAATGCCAAAGAATGCTCAAACTACGGCACAATTGCACTGATCTCACATGCTAGTAAAGTAATGCTCAAAATTCTCCAAGCCAGGCTTCAGCAGTACGTGAACCGTGAACTTCCTGATGCTCAAGCTAGTTTTAGAAAAGGCAGAGGAACCAGAGATCAAATAGCCAACATCCTCTGGATCATGGAAAAAGCAAGAGAGTTCCAGAAAAACATCTATTTCTGTTTTATTGACTATGCCAAAGCCTTTGACTGTGTGGATCACAATAAACTGTGGAAAATTCTGAAAGAGATGGGAATACCAGACCACCTGACCTGCCTCTTGAGAAATCTGTATGCAGGTCAGGAAGCAACAGTTAGAACTGGACATGGAACAACAGACTAGTTCCAAATAGGAAAGGGAGTACGTCAAGGCTGTATATTGTCACCCTGCTTATTTAACTTCTATGCAGAGTACATCATGAGAAACGCTGGGCTGGAAGAAAGACAAGCTGGAATCAAGATTGCCGGGAGAAGTATCAATCACCTCAGATATGCAGATGACACCACCCTTATGGCAGAAAGTGAAGAGGAACCAAAAAGCCTCTTGATGACAGTGAAAGAGGAGTGTGAAAAAGTTGGCTTAAAGCTCAACATTCAGAAAACGAAGATCATGGCATCTGGTCCCATCACTTCATGGGAAATAGATGGGGAAACAGTGGAAACAGTGTCAGACTTTATTTTGGGGGCTCCAAAATCACTGCAGATGGTGACTGCAGCCATGAAATTAAAAGACGCTTACTCCTTGGAAGAAAAGTTATGACCAACCTAGATAGTATATTCAAAAGCAGAGACATTACTTGCCAACTAAGGTCCGTCTAGTCAAGGCTACGGTTTTTCCTGTGGTCATGTATGGATGTGAGAGTTGGACTGTGAAGAAGGCTGAGCGCCAAAGAATTGATGCTTTTGACCTGTGGTGTTGGAGAAGACTCTTGAGAGTCCCTTGGACTGCAAGGAGATCCAACCAGTCCATTCTGAAGGAGATCAGCCCTGGGATTTCTTTGGAAGGAATGATGCTAAAGCTGAAGCTCCAGTACTTTGGTCACCTCAAGAGTCTTCTCCAACACCATAGTTCAAAAGCATCAATTCTTTGGCCTTATTAAAATTTAGAATCGAAGCTGAGTGGTAAAGAAAGGCAGGGAATGAGTTTGATGAGAGAAAGCAAAATCTCTCTCACACAAACTGCAGAAGAGTCATCTCATAGACTCTATCATGCTCATCATAAAGAACCGTAGATGTAAATACCAGCTTTCACATACGACCGCTCTTGGGGTGGTCAAGGTGTGTTGGGTTCCCACTTAAAACAACTGAGATGTTTGTGCCTGAGATATTTCTGTCATCTCTCTCTTTAGCACCATTGGTGGCTCAATGGTAAAGAATTTCCCTGCAATGCAGGAGACTTTGGCTCGATCCCTCGGTTGGGAAGATCCCTTGGAGAAAGAGATGGCAACACATTTCAGTATTCTTGCCCGGGAAATTCCATGGACAGAGGAGCCTGGAGGGCTACTGTCCACGGGAGCACAAAGAGCCAGACAGGACTTAGAGGCCAAACAACACCACCATGTGTGGATAATGAAATGATTGAATCTGCCATCTACCAATTTCCATTTTATTTTTACTGTATATGATAGGCTGGAATGTTATTATGAATAAACTCCATGTGTTACTGAAGCCTTTCCATGGCCCCAACGTGAAGCCAAGGGGAAACAGTCTCTGAGTGTCTCTGGGGCATCTGGTCACAACATGGGGACCGGGGAGGCTGCAGGAAGCAAGGATGAAAGACTGAGAGCAATTTCAAATTCCAAGAGAAATCCTTTGGCTAAGAATAATGTACCTTCCGTGTCTTTCAAAAATTTCCACACCAGATGGGCTGCTGGGCTGGGCTCCCCACAGAAAGCTAAAAAACAGTAGGGCCAGTTTCAATTACTCACTCGGATTTTGAGGGAACAGAGACAGACGTGGGTCCTGACATTGTCGGTGCTTAGAGGAACCACAGAAGTGAGTAATCAGCCGACATAAAAGGTCAGCAAACCATATGCGCATATGAGCTGGGGCAAGACTGTGCGACTTTAAGCCCTGCTTCAGGGGACTGAAACATTCCCTGTCCCCCGCTGGCGGCTCTTTCTTTGCCATCTTCCTTAGAGTGAGTGTGACTGCTCTGAGCGTTGGGAGTGGGCGTCTGCAGTTTAGTCCAGGGCTGGGCCACCGTTTAGGGCTGAGCCAGGTAGGTCCCAGACACCCTGCCCGCCCCTTCTTCCCCTTCATGGGAGTCATCGTGGTCTCAAAACATCAGCCCACTGAGGCAAGGAGAACACGTAAACACGGGCTCAAATTCACAAACCTTCCACCACCTCTTGCATCAGAAATCTCTGCTCCCCCACCCCCTCCCACCCACCTGACGGCTGGGTCTGCAACACGTGTTTGGCAGGAGGAGCTGTCTCCTCGAGAACGCTAGCTCTCATCACTTCTTTCCTTTCTTCGCTGCGCTTAGTGGGTACAATGACCAGCATGTCTTGGAGGACAGCCCATCGAATTCTCACCGGAGGCCACGTTCCCGGCGACACCCACAGCTGGGGCTAAGTGTTCCTCTGCCTTCCAGATTCTCGGGCATCATTCCCACAGTGGACTCGATGGCCCTTTCCCAGATTTCAATCTGCAGATTTGTGGGGGAACAAGGGGTGCATGCCCATCTCTCTGGTACATTCAGGAGTTGGAACACCACTAAGAAATCCCCGTGCAGCTGCTAATTTGTCTCAGCCATCTCCACCTCTTTGTGGCCCCAGGGACTGTAACCTACCACGCTCCTCTGTCCATGGGATTTCCCGGGTGAGACTACTGAGTGCTGAAAATAAAGAGAAACCAAGGGGAAATAAACTGAGTTTCATGTTTTGGATGGTTCTCTCCAGACTCATGTAAGGTGTTATCGCTGTGGTCTCGGGCACGAGCGGTGGGGCGAGGGGAAGCCTTCAACACACTCATCACTGCCTCTGCCCCTAGCCTGGTCTGAAAGCTTTAGGAGAACACGATGATGCCCGAGGCAGAGTGAAGGAGAAGGTGGATATGCCCGGGAGTTGATCTGAGTTCAGTTTTCTTTCTTCCTTCTTTCATTCTCCAGCACCTCCTCCCACCCCTCACCGTCATCATGGAAAGGGAGGAATGGTTTGTGGGTTCCTATCTTTCAGTCCAAGTCTTTGCTTAAAAGATTTAGGGGGGGAAAATGTACCAGGCAGTGTCATTAATTCTGAATAGTGGAAACAATGCTTTTGGTAATTTCATTCTTTGAATTTTTTTGTACTTAAAAGTATTATGTGAATTAAAGACAAAGGGACTAGGCATATGAAGGTGATTTAAAAACTAAAAGTAACCTACACAGGGGGACTCGTTTGACATACAAAGAGGTAGAAAAGTAGTGTTTGAGCAAATCCTAGTCTGATAAGAGGACTTACACAGACAATTTTCAAAACCACCACATACAATGAACTATTTCTTTCATCAGGTCTCAAATCCCAAGTGTAGGATTTAGGAATCATTCAGTCACGAGGTTGGAAGCAAGTAAAAGCAGTTATACACAGAAGACATGTAATTATGATTTTATGCAATTTAGATTCAAGGCTATCTGTATCTTGGCATCACACACACATGAGCACGCACGCTGCCCATGCTGGAACCAGGGGAACTGACTGTGAGGACTGGAGCGCTCTGGCAAGCATTCTCAGTGGAGTCACGTCTAGAAAGATATTGACATCCGCCAAACTTTTCCCAGTTCATCTGCACCTCAGGCCACTGCTCAAAGTCGAATATTTCTTTTTTCCTATTTTAATTTCATTGAAGTATAGTTAATTCACAACGCTGTGTTAATTTCAGGTGTACAGCAAAGTGATTCGGTTATACATATGCCTACATTTATTCTGCTTTTAGATTCTTTTCTCACGTAGGCTGCCACAGAATACTGAGCAGAGTTGACTGTGCCGGAACTGTATTGGATATCTAGTTTAGATGTAGTGGGATGTGCGTTCATCTCAAGTTCTTGCTTTATACCCCCCCTCCCGATATTAACATTTTGGCTACCATAAGTTTGTTTTCTATGCTTAGATGTCCTCTTCTGTTTTGTAAATAAGTTCATTAGTATCTCTCTCTCTTTTTTTTTTTTGAAAAATTAGATTCCATATATGCGTAATATAAAATGATATTTGTCTTTCTCTGTCTGACTTCCTTCACTTAGTATGGTATTATCTATGTCTGTTCATGTTGCTCCAGATGGTGTTATTTCATTCTTTTTCATGGGAGAGTAATATTCCTTTGTATATATGGACCACATCATGGCAACCCACTCCAGTATTCTGGCTCGAAAATCTCATGAACACAGGATCCTAGTGGGCTACAGTGAATGACCATGCAAGATGTGGCAATATTTATCACGTTGCGCCCGTTGGCTCTGACATGGCCCAATGTCAGCAAACATATAAGGGCGCGCTGTCTAAGGAGCAAGTGTTTCTCCCTGAAGCTTCTCCCTGAATGTTTGCAGATGCACAGCACCCAAGAAGGGGGCCATTTTTGGCTACTCTACACAAATCCTTGGCATAAAATATAGTCCTTCCAATTAAGTAAATGCCTTACAAAGTAATATCTACGTGTGTCCGTTGCTGCTATTGTTGTTTAGTTCACTAACAACACTCACCACGAAACTGCAATTCCTTTCTAAGGGGCAGATGGTAATCGACGTTGCCCTCTCTCTACAGAGAGGTGGCAGGGACAGACAGACGCTCCCTAGAGGACCCTCTGCTGGGCGTATGCTCTGAGTGCAATCTCTGAGCCTTTCTTGCTGCTCCTGGGGCTTGTTAAGTAGTTGAAGCCGGAGATGTTTGGAGAAGCGTGCTGCTGTACGAAGACTCCTAGCAATTTTCAAAATCTGAGGGCAGACCGGTCCTACATTTCAGCCTTGTGTGTGAGCTTGCTCTGAGTGGCCCTGGAACCGTGCTCTGAATCACAGCCTCAGTGATGAGGTGGCTCTTTCCAAGGGGTCACTGCTCCCCCAGCCTAGATTCCTCATCGGTCCAGAGACAGTCTAAAGCACACACGGCACATCCAGATCCGCAGCATCATTTGGAGGGTCGTGGATGGGCCCAAGGGCCTTGAGGTATCACATAGATGTGATCCCCTGTTGAGAAACTCTTTGCCCCTGTAGGGGCAGGAAGAATAACCACACAGATGAAAACTGTCTGAAAACATCAATTCATTTTTTTCTTTCCACAGGGGGAAATGTGCCATTCAATACAAGATAGCTTTTTATCTACTACCTTCAAATACTAGGCATTGGGAAAAAACCCAAAACTTAGTTGTGGTATGACTGAGGAGTCTTTCTTTTTACATAGAAGAAACTTATAGGCAGAGTACATCATGAGAAACTGGATGGGCTGGAGGAAGCACAAGCTGGAATCAAGATTTCCTGGAGAAATATCAATCACCTCAGACATGCAGATGACACCAACCTTATGGCAGAAAGTGAAGAGGAACTAAAGAGCCTCTTGATGAAAGTGACAGAGGAGAGTGGAAAAAGTTGGCTTAAAGCTCAACATTCAGGAAATGAAGAACATGGCATCCGGTCCTATCACTTCATGGCAGATAGATGGGAAAACAGTGGAAACAGCGGCTAACTTTATTTTGGGGGGCTCCAAAATCACTGCAGATGGTGATTGCAGCCATGCAATTAAAAGACGCTTACTCCTTGGAAGAAAAGTTATGACCAATCTAGATAGCATATTCAAAAGCAGAGACATTACTTTGCCAACAAAGGTCCATCTACTCAAGGCTATGGTTTTTCCAGTAGTCACGTATGCGTGTAAGAGTTGAACTATAAAGAGAGCTGAGCACTGAAGAATTGATGCTTTTGAACTGTGGTATTGGAGAAGACTCTTGAGAGTCCCTTGGACTGCAAGGAGATCCAACCAGCCCATTCTAAACGAGATCAGTCCTGGGTGTTCATTGGAAGGACTGATGCTAAAGCTGAAATTCCAACACTTTGACCACCTGATCACTGGAAAAGACCCTCATGCTATGAGGGATTGGGGGGAAAAGGAGAAGGGGGTGACAGAGGATGAGATGGTTGGATGGCATCATCAACTCGATGGACATGGGTTTGGGTGGACTCCGGGAGTTGGTGATAGACAGGCAGGCCTTGCGTGCTGCAGTTCATGGGGCTGCAAAGAGTCAGACACGAATGAGCGACTAAAATGAACTGAACTGAACTGAACTAAACCAAAAGCAAAAACTAAAAAATAAATGAATAAAAACATGTCCCTTTCTTCTGGCATTTTTCTGGTTTAAAATATTTTCATGAAATTGAACCAAAAACCTTAACAAATAGCAAAGAGTTTTGCCCATAAATCAGTACTGTGAACAACAGTTAAATATAAACTTGGTTTTTCTTAGAAAGTGAAATCATCTAATGATGTTTGAATAATTTTTTTTCATGAAAATCAGTCCATACACCAGTGTTCACCACCAGCTTTGAGCTCATAGTTTACATTATTATAACTGAGGATGGAGGGAAGTGGGTCCTTCAGAAATGGGCGATCCATGGACCCACCAACCAGGTGCAAAAGTGCTGCCTGACAGGTAGGCAGATTCAGGGAGAGCAGGGCTTGGGGTGGGGAAGGAAAAGGTCCTGGTTATATGTCCCCACTGGGACTTGAGCATCATGCTGCGACCCAGTCCATTTCCACTTCGGATTTCCTAGTAATCTGAGACTAAATGAGCCTCCCCTACCAAAAACACATGATCATTCCCCCCCTAAACTAATTTATGGTGTGTCTGTGTGACTTGGAACCCAGAGAGCTCTGACTGATGCTTGGGAAGACTCAGCTGGTCTGAAGAAAGTCCTGAACTGAGAGCAGACGTGGCTGCTGGACAAGTCACACAGCACCCTTTGGCAGGAAGAGAATGGTGGGTGCACCCCAAGTCTTCCTGCACAGCCCCACCCCCTAGCCCGGGACAGCAAAGCCCCCGAGTGTGAGTGTGCAATCTTAGGAGGCTTGCACATGATGCTGAGACCACCAGTGAGTGACGGGGCAGCTATTCCCTGTTCCCAGGGTGGGGTGGGGTGGAGAAGGGGCCATCTGGGCAGGAGGCGGGCAGTAAGGAAGCCGTGTTTTAAGACCGAGAAATAACCCATTACAAAGACTCCTGGGAGGATGTTCTTATAAAGTCACAGGCATGTTTACCACTCTTCATCTTCATCTATCTTTCAGCTGGATTTCTTGGCTGGAAACCACGGAGACTGGTCCCGGATAACTTGAGAAACACATGGATTGGAAAGACCGGGGGGACTCAGATGATCTCCAGGGTCTGGGGAACCAGGGTCGAGGATGAGAGGACAGGCCCCATGTTCTAGAGAACAGAGGAGCAGATGCCCGCAGCAGAAGGAGGCTGGCCGGTCACTCCTGTGACAAATGTTGTCCATTTACCCGGCCCCTGCCTCACTGAGAACAAGCAAATGATGATCTCGGGAGGGGCTGATAGCCTCTGACATTGCACCCCCCTCTAAGAACTGATGCTCTTCCTTCTGAACCAGGAAGACGCATCTCCAGGGTCATGGGAACAAGGAAACAGAGGGAGGAAGCCTGGCCTGAGGTTGTTTGGAAAAACGAGCTTCAGGGTCCCTGTCATGGTGTCGTGAGAGATCTGCCCCTGTGGTCTACGGCCAAGGGGCGTAGGGTCCCCACGCCCACCCCGTGGATTTCCTCCTCCTCATGCATTTATTTCCTTGTCATGCTGTCTCATGCAGACTTGAAAGGACAATCATTTCTCCCCATGAATTAAAGAGGTTCTCATAGTCTGTGCCCCATTGACTGGTGGGAGGGCCATTCCCAAGATTTATTCCGTTGGAGGAGACACATTTGCTTGGGCACGGTGGAGCCTAAACATTAGGATGTAGACTAAACATTTTGGATCTTGAAAGCTTTCCTTTCTCTCTAATTGGTCTTCTTTTCTCATTAGAGGACAAGCTTCCTTCTCTTGGGTGGGAGCTCTGTACCATACACAACAGCACATGACTTCCCCTAGCTTTGTCAAATCACCATATTAATTGGTTATTTGACAAAGTTGCGCTTCTAAGCTCAAGCCAATTCTTTCCCCCAAAATACCATTCATCTTTCACTTTCAACAGTCTATTGACTGAGCTGTTACACACATTTATTTTTTCACCATTGAATGTGTTTTTTCAACTCACAAAATCATTGCCACTGTAAGTAGACTTTTATGTGTCTCAAGCAATGAGGTTGTGTATAAAAATATGAACTATAGAAGGGATTTTTAAGCTATCTGGTTTGTTTAATCAGTATAAATATTCCAAGAGGATCACTCAGACTTCCAAGTATGTCCGTGTGCTCTGCCCTCAATTATCCAATCGATGGAATCACATAAGCGAACGTTTTATAAATCTCTCGAATGTTTTTACAGGCTGTTTATTTATGGCTGGTCTCCAAACGGCGAGGGGCCAGCTCACAATCTGTGGCGCTGACACGCCTGTCACTGCACCTTGAGAGGGTGCCTGGGGCTGCGGGGCTGCAGCGGGAGAGCCAAGGACAGGAGAAGCTGGCTTCTCTGTGGGGACCTCGCCTGCTCTCACAGAGGTGAACATCTACCAAACCACGAGGTCCCTGTGGACCCCAAACCAGCTCAGATCCTCCAGTTTCAGCAACTACACGAATCCCGTGGCCAGTCACCTGTGCAAAAATGAAAAACTTGCCTGTTGGATGGAAACAGCAGTGAGAAAAGCGAAACTCCAGCATGAACACTTATAACGTACAATGATGCAGACAGTCATATTCCATATTTATCAAGTTGATTATGTCCTTGGATTAATTTGGGCTTCCCTGATGGCTTACAAGGTAAAGAACCCACCTGTAGTGCAGGAGACCCAGGTTCGATCCCTGGGTTGGGAAGATCCCCTAGAGGAGGGCACGGCAACCCACTCCAGTATTCTTGCCTGGAGAATCCCATGGACAGAGGAGCCTGGCGGGCTGCAGTCCATGGGGTCGCAAAGAGTCGGACACGACTGAGTGACTAACACTTTCACTTTGGATTAATCAGCAAAGAAAGGGTTAAAACAAAAAGCAGCAGCATGCCTGAGGTTCTTCATCAAAGGCGCCTCCCTGGGTGTCGAGTCATAGAGCAGCTCCGTGGAGTGAGGGGTGAGTGTCCAGCCCCACTCACCCTTTATTCGCTGGTTGGTCCTGGGTGCTTCTGTGCCTCAGTTTCCCAGCGCGGCTTGGGGAAAGCTGAGTTCAGTGCTTGTAGGATGCAGCTTCATTGTTGGTCTCATGACGCTGATACAGTTTGCCACCTCCTGGCACACCTTTCTTCCCGCTCACTTGAGCTCTCCACCCAGTCCGTGAATGCTGACGTAGATCTCACGGGTGTGAA
Source organism: Ovis aries (assembly GCF_016772045.2). Lineage (NCBI taxonomy): Eukaryota > Metazoa > Chordata > Mammalia > Artiodactyla > Bovidae > Ovis > Ovis aries. The sequence continues at coordinate 68,945,832 of NC_056069.1, forward strand.
AGGGCTTTCCACAAAACACGCTTCTGCAAGACTTCCTGTGTTGGTAGCACATGGCTTCTCTAGTTTTCTGCTTGTTGGTTGGTTTCACACATGTTAATGGTTCTGAGTTCAGGCTTTGCCTTATCAACCTGTATATCTCAGAGGGCAGTGATTTTCATTCATTCCAAAACACTGCTATTCAACTAATGGAATCAATTAATGATATTTTAGAGTCAACTGTGTATGGTAATAATACTAATTTCATTTTCAATGCTTTAATGCATCTTCAATTTTGGAAAGACTTTTCTGAAAGGCCCCTTCCCTTCTTTGAAACTCTTTGCCTTTTAAAAATGAAATGCACAGTTATTTTTTCATGAAATTACTGATTTTCTAATTATCTCTATAATCACATTGCTCATTTTATTGATTAGTACATAATCCCAAGATATTAATAAGCCTTGTGTTAAATTCTAAAATGTATATTTGATAAAAATTCATTCCAATTTGTGCCATTTAGGATCGATTCTGTGAGGGTTTTATAACTGAGTTCAAGCACCGTGATGACATTCAACTCTGTACAACGTTTCCTTAGGCACCTGTGGGTGTACAGAGTTATGGTAAATTTATTAATAATAAATTTAAGTCTAGGAAGTATTTCCTGAAAATGTACAAAGCAACCTCTTAAAAGCTTTGTAGTTTTATATAATATATATATACTGAATGTAGAAAACTTTTGGCTTCTTAAGGACCCCTCCTTTTTTACAAAAGAAAGTTATCACTTATACACAAAGACGCAGATTATTGATAAGAAATAGAATTTTCCAATCAAAGGGAGATTCTCTTGAAAGAGAAAGAGCAATAAAAAAAAGTCTGCATAGGCTAAAATGTTGAATGAACTAGAGAGAGCTATACAGGCTCACTGACCGTCTCTAGAAGTTTTCGGGAAAGATCAACTATGATAGTCACAAATCTGGATTGCCAAAGCCTGTTTTCAGTTCAGCTCAGCTCAGTTCAGTTCAGTTGCGCCCGACTCTTCACGACCCCATGAATCGCAGCACAGCAGGCCTCCCTGTCCATCACCATCTCCCAGAGTTCACTCAGACTCACGCCCATCGAGTCTGTGATGCCATCCAGCCATCTCATCCTCGGTCGTCCCCTTCTCCTCCTGCCCCCAATCCCTCCCAGCATCAGAGTCTTTTCCAATGAGTCATCTCTTCGCATGAGGTGGCCAAAGGACTGGAGTTTCAGCCTCAGCATCATTCCTTCCAAAAGAACACCCAGGGCTGATCTCCTTTAGAATGGACTGATTGGATCTCCTTGCAGTCCAAGGGACTCTCAAGAGTCTTCTCCAACACCACAGGTCAAAAGCATCAATTCTTCGGCACTCAGCTCTCTTCACAGTCCAACCCTCACATCCATGCATGACCACTGGAAAAACCATAGCCTTGACTAGATGGACCTTTGCTGGCAAAGTAATGTCTCTGCTTTTGAATATGCTATCTAGGTTGGTCATAACTTTTCTTCCAAGGAGTAAGCATCTTTTAATTTCATGGCTGCAGTCACCATCTGCAGTGATTTTGGAGCCCAAACAAATAAAGTCTGACACTGTTTCCACTGTTTCCCCATCTATTTCCCATGAAGTGATGGGATCAGATGCCATGATCTTTGTTTTCTGAATGTTGAGCTTTAAGCCAACTTTTTCACTCTCCTCTTTCACTTTCATCAAGAGGCTGTTTAGTTCCTCTTCACTTTCTGCCATAAGGGTGGTGTCATCTGCACATCTGAGGTGATTGATATTTCTCCCGGCAATCTTGATTCCACCTTGTGCTTCTTCCAGTCCAGTGTTTCTCATGATGTACTCTGCATAGAAGTTAAATAAGCAGGCTGACAATATACAGCCTTGACGCACTCCTTTTCCTATTTGGAACCAGTCTGTTGTTCCATGTCCAGTTCTAACTGTTGCTTCCTGACCTGCATATAGGTTTCTTAAGAGGCAGGTCAGGTGGTCTGTATTTCCATCTCTTTCAGAATTTTCCACAGTTTGTTGTGATCCACATAGTCAAAGGCTTTGGCATAGTCAATAAAGCAGAAATAGATGTTTTTCTGGAACTCTTTTGCCTTTTCGATGATCCGGCTGATGTTGGCAATTTGATCTCTGGTTCTTCTGTCTTTTCTAAAACCAGCCTGAACATCAGGAAGTTCATGGTTCATGTATTGCTGAAGCCTGCCTTGGAGGATTTTAAGCATTACTTTACTAGCATGTGAGATGAATGCAACTGTGCGGTAGTTTGAGCATTCTTTGGCATTGCCTTTCTTTGGGATTGGAATGAAAACTGACCTTTTCCAGTCCTGCGGCCACTGCTGAGTTTTCCAAATTTGCTGGCATATTGAGTGCAGCACTTTCACAGCATCATCTTCCAGGATTTGAAACAGCTCAACTGGAATTCCATCACCTCCACTAGCTTTGTTTACAGTGATGCTTTCTAAGGCCCACTTGACTTCACATTCCAGGATGTCTGGCTCTAGGTGAGTGATCATACCATTGTGATTATCTTGGTCGTGAAGATCTTTATTTTGTACAGTTAATCTGTGTATTCTTGCCACCTCTTCTTAATATCTTCTGCTTCTGTTAGGTCCATATCACTTCTGTCCTTTAATTGAGCCCATCTTTGCATGAAATGTTCCGTTGGTATCTCTAATTTTCTTGAACAGATCTCTAGTCTTTCCCATTCTATTTTTTTAAGTCAGCAAATAACCAAAAAAGAAAGAAAGAAAAAATCAAGAGTCTGTTAACTAAGATTTTATTTTTTAATTTTACCTTTTTGTTTTTTCGGTTTAAATCTGGCTACACTAGATCCTAGCTGCAGCACGCAGGATCTTGGTTGCATCACGAAGGACCTTCCATTGTGGTGTATGGGTTCTACTAGTGGCCCGAGGGCCCAGCGGATGTGGCTCACGGGCTTAGTTGCTATGCAGCAAAGAGGGATCTTAGTTCCCCAGTCTGAAACTGAACCCTCATTCCCTGCTTGCAAGGCAGATTGTTAACCACTGGACCACCACAGAAGTCTCTTAACTGAGATTTTTAAGTGAAAGTCACAATACACTTACGCACTAGTTTTGGTTGTCATGTTTATATACTTTTTGCTGTTGATGCCTCTAGAAGTTATAGTGAAGATAAAAGAAGCTCAAGAATCCTTTCCACAAGGATATTTTGGGGAAAACAGCCTATAGAATATACATTTATGATCACCTAAACAATTGGATGATGTTACAAGAATTCAGGAGAGTGGGAAAAAAAAAAAAAGTAGAAAGAGGATAGTCAAAAAGCTTGCTTAAGACTCAACATTCTGAAAACTAAGATCATGGCATCCAGTCCCATCACTTCATGGAAAACAGATGGGGAAGCAATGGAAGCAGCGGCAGACTTTATTTTCTTGGGCTCCAAAATCACTGCAGATGGTGACTGCAGCCATGAAATTAAAGATGTTTGCTCCTTGGAATAAAATCTATGACAAACCTAGACAGTATACTAAAGAGCAGAGACATTATTACTTTGCCGATAAAGGTCTGTATAGTCAAAGCTATGGTTTTTCTGGTAGTCATGTACAGATGTGAGAGCTGGACAATAAAAAAGTCTAAGCATCAAAGAATTTATGTCTTTGAATTGGGGTGCTGGAGAAGACTCTTGAGAGTCCTTTGGACAGCAAGGAGATCAAACCTAAAAGAAATCAACCCTGAATATTCATTAGAAAAACTGATGCTGAAGCTCCAATACTTTGGCCACTGATGCAAAGAGCTTACTCATTGGAAAAGACCTGACCCTGATGCTGGAAAAGATTGAAGGTGGGAGGAGAAGGGGACGACAGAGAATGAGATGGCTGGATGGCATCACAGACTCAATGGACATGAGTTTGTGCAAACTCTGGGAGATGATGAAAGGCAACCTGGCATGCTGTAACTCATGCGTCGCAAAGAGTCAGACATGACTGAACAGCAACAAGAATTCAGAGAAGAGAGACACCCATATATAACCAGGGTAGAGAGAAAATTCTCTATGTAGCGGAGAGACTTACACTAGTGTAGAGCAAAGAAGTCTTGACTAAAATCTAACCCATCTGTGGGTAGGACACATTCCTGTCAGTGCCTAGCTGTGGTCCTTGGGCAAGTCGTGTCCTTTCAGTTCACAAGTCTTTTATCTGCAAACCCAAGAAACTGGTGTCTGTGAGCTCTTGCAGCTCTTAAAACTCTGTGCCTCTAAGGAATCTTTTTTAGTGTGGAGCTGAGCCAAAGGGGACGCTGCCAGCCCCGGCACAGCTCCAGTGCAAGGGAATCCTCTGCCCTTGGATGAGGGAGCCAGACAGGGAGTATCACACACAGCATCCCCGACAGCAGAGGAGCCTGCCATGCACGTGGAGGCAGGCTCCGCCCGCCTTCCTCGTGGCTTCCTGGGTAAAACATACATTTTGTTTTCCACCCCAGTGGAGATTATTTGTTCATCTTTCTCCTGGTAGCTGACCTCAGACGTTCTGCGGTGTTTCATCAGAAATTTTTACCACTGATTTGAAATCCCTGAAAGTATTCCCTCAAATACTTTGAACTGCAGCTACACTGCTGAGCTATTTCTTCCAGAGACATATCTTTAAAGCAGGAGGAAAACATATTTTAAACGTATAAGTCAAGGATCCGTGTGTGCAGGCAGGTGTATACGCACCCACACACAAAACTGACACATATCCATAGGTGTACGTATGGATAATTTTTATCTTTGCAACGTCGTATCCTAGTGAAGGCTCTTGTTCAAAAAGATCTGCTTCCCCATTTTTCCCAAAAGGTAATATTCACAAGGAAGTTGTTTGCGAAAAGTAATCACAACACAAACAAATGAGGGAGAAACTGCATAGAATTTTAAAAAACGAAAGGTTTTCATGAAAACCCCAGAGAGGGGAAAAATGATTCTTTGAGTCAGTTTGAAAGGAAGACAACCCAGAGGAAAGGCAGAGAGCCGGGGTCAGCACCAAAGGTCAGATTTCAGGAAAGCATGTTCACAGGCTGTTCACAGGTAAAAACCTCAAACCACACTCTTGACACAGACCGAGAGGATGCTGCTTTTCCTTGTCATTACAGTTGCAACGTCATTTTCATCAATAAACATGATGAGTTGACAAGTACACAGCAAGGCAAAGGAAGTGGGAATTTTGACCCAATTTGTGAAAACATGTTGTCAAGAGAAAGATACGTACCATGAGCTCAGAGCGGGGAAAAGGTGATGGAGAGACTCCCTTTATTCCATTCTCAGGATCCTCATTGATTCCAGGGAGAACAGTCTCTAAAACCGGAAGTTCTATCCTAAATCGTCTGCTGCCCCTTCAAATAGCAGCTTGGTCTTCCTCCAGACCAGGGTCTCTCCACCCTGGACCATTCACACATTGGACTAGAGCTAGCTGGGACGTGCACAGTAGCTTCCCAGGAGTCTGCACACTAGATAGATGGTAGAAGGCTCCTGCTCCCCGGTCCCGACAACCCAATGCCTCCAACGTCCTCAAATATCCTCTTCTATCAAGGTGGGGAGAGTCACCCCACTGAGACAGACTTCTTCAAACTCTTCTGGCTGGGAATGGGGATATCAGCCCAGGCTCCTTGTTGCAACAACCTGAGAAAATCCTCGAAAGAACACAGTGGGGCCCCAAGTCAGGGACCCACTGTTAAGCCGGGGGCAGCCTGTTAACTGGGTGATACAGACACCCTCCGTGTGAAATGGTCATTTACATCATTCGTATGAGCATCTTTCCTTCTAAGGGAAAAATGACCACTTTTAAAAATTAAGGACCTGGATGGTTTGTGAGAATGGGAAATGACTCATTTTTCTTGAACCGATAACTTAAAAATGATGTGTTATGCAGAGAACAAACGCAAACATTCACATTAAAGAAGATATGGCTTAGACCGCAAATATTTTTAAAAATAGAATAGACAAGGCTCATTTGTCTTAACGGAGCCGTTCACGTGCCGATTGCCTCACTTGGGTTGAGTTCACGCAGAGGACCGGCATGGAGAGATTCCTCCTGTCCCTACCTGGTGGTCAGACTTGGGGCAGCAGATGCTGGTGTTACCAGGAGTGCGAGGGTCCTCTTGCTCGCCGCCCAAAAGTCAATAAACAGGCCAGGTTGGTGGAAAGGAAAGTTTGCTTTCTTTCAGATGCCGGCAGCTGGAGGGGAAAGGTGATGACATCTGCTCAATGGCCGGGTTCCTGACACAGTGACAGCGGGGCTGAGAGCTTCCATAGACAGAGCTGGGGGCTGGGGGGGTCACATGCAGAATGGCACCGTCAGCTCTGACAGTCGTCTTCAAGTTAGTCATCAGTGGTCTGACCGGCATTGTCCTCGTTGCGTTAGGTACAGTTAATCTTCAGTTCCGGGATGTCTTTTTTCCCATTTCTTTGCAGTCAGTTCTCGGAATTGCGGCAGCTCAAGTCCTGGGTGGGTGCAGGACTTAGCTTCTGCACCGAGTTAGCTTCTCCACCGAGTGTTCTAGTATCTGTAAGACGGCTCACAGGATATGGCTCAGGATATTACCTACAGTCTTTGAGCAAGAACTGCAGGCCCTGGGCTGTTTAAAGACTACATTATTATCTAGTCTGCTTGGACAGTTTTCCTTTGTTGCAGCATTTCGCACTTCTCTGATTAAACTTATTCTTTGACTAACATTGTCCATAGGCCAAAGGCAGGGGGGACATGAGGTGGGGGTGGGGTAAGGACCACCGGAAATGAAGCAGCCCTTCCCCATGCCTGAGGACTCTTGCTTATGCTCAAATGAGCCTTTGTGGAAGATGCGGTTGCACTAAACCTCTGAATTTCATCTTTTGCTTTATTTTTTTCTAATTGGAGGATACTTGCTGTACAGTGTTGTATTGGTTTCTGCCACGCAACCATGTGAACCAGCAGGCAAGTATTCATACGCCCCCTTCCTCTTGAAACTCCTGGCTCCTGCCCCTCCACACCGCCCTGCCCCTCCAGCTTGTCACAGAGCACCCGCTGTTACGCAGCCACTTCCCGCTGAGGATCTGCTTCTCGCGTGGCAGCGCATGTATGTAACTCTCGCGCGCGGTTTGGCCCACCCTCTCCTTCCCCTGCCGCGTGGGCAAGTCTGTTCTCGATGTCTGAGTCTCTACGCACGCCCTGCAAATACATTCATCAGTACCATCATTCTGGATTCTGTATGTATGCGCTAATAGACAACATTTTCTCTTTCTTACTTACTCTGTATACCAAGTTCTAGGCTCATTCACCTCATTAGTGCTCACTCAAGCACATTCTTCATATGGTTGAGTAACAATCCATCGTATAGATATGCACCACAACTTCTTTATCTATTGACCTATCAACGGGCATCTAGGTTTCTTCCAAGTCCTAATTATTGTAAATAGTGCTGCTATGAACGTTGGGGTAACGTGTCTTTTTCAGGTATGGTTTTCCCAGGCCATGGGCCTCGAAGTGGGACTGCTGGGTCATGTGGTGGTTTTAGTCCTAGTGCTTTAAGGAATCTCCACAATATTCTCCAAAGTGGCTCTATCAGTTTGCATGCCCGTCAACAGTGCAAGAGGGTTCCCTTTTCTCCACACCCTCTCCAGAATTTACTGTCTGTAAATATTTTGATGATAGCCATTCTGACCGGGGTGAGGTGATACCTCATTGCAGCTTTGATTTGCGTGTTTGCATTGTATTCCATCTTAATTACCAATCCTTTACCCATCATTTCTGTTAAACCATCTCTCAGGAGCTATTTCAATAGTCATTTTCATTTCTGTAAAATTCAGTGTCAAGACACCGAGTTAACCTCTCTATTGCCATTTTAAACGTGAATTATTCATACACGCCTCCCTCTGCTCCCTGCTGGGCATGCGCTGGCAGAGAGCAGGAGGCTTTGAGAGGGCCACTGTGAGGAGTGTGGCTGTGCCTGGACGCTGGGCCACCTCCAGCGGCGGGCCGGGACTGTTCCTGACTCCTTCTTTCATCTTCTAAACAATCTCAAATCCACAGCGATAGTGATAATGACAATCAGCGTTTATTTGCTGCTTAACATGTACATGTTTAAGATTCCTAGGTGACATTAGTAGTGAAGAATCCGCCTGCCAATCCAGGAGATGAGAGACTCAGGTTCGATCCCTGGGTCGGGAAGATCCCCTGGAGAAGGAAATGACAACCCACTCCAGTATGCTTGCCTGGGAAATCCCATGGACAGAGGAGCCTGGCGGGCTACAGTCTATGGGGTCACAGAGTCGGACACGACCGAGCACAGCACCGCCATTCACTTATATCATCCCTTTCAATATTCACTCCAACCTTGGAGTTTGCCATCCTGCCGTTCCTCTTTCAGGAACAGATAATGAGAAGTTAGAGAGTAGCTTTACTCAGGGCAAATGCCAATTTAAACAGTATACGACTTTACGTAAACTTTCATATTCTGTTTGGCAGCCAGAGCTATATTTGAATCTCTAGCATTCCTCTAGTCAGGGTCAATCTTGACCCTGACTTCATCCACAAATTCTCAGTTCATTGTACATGATATATCTAGGCTAGAAAACGTTACACCAGCATGGAACACTTCAGGTTACTTTGATAAAGAATTATTACATATGTGCTTCATATAAATATTTTTCAATGTTTTATTATAATATTCAACATCCAGCAAAGTTGAGTATTTTGATACCAATGTGCTCACAAGGTACAGTCTGCCAAGAACACTTTCCTATGCTTGCTTTGCATGTCTTCATCCCTTCATCTATGGGGTTTTTTTCAACGCATTTCACCGTAAGTGGCAGAATTCAGTGTTTAGAATTTAATATTTATTTATAGGGTTTTGTTTAAGATATAAAACTCAGGTAGAATGAAAAGTACAAATCCTAAGTGTTTACTTACTGAGTTTTTGGAAAACGTATGCCTCTGTGTCATCAAATCCCTATAAAGATACAGAAATTACACAGCCTCAGTAAGCACCCTCAAGTCCATTTCCAGTCAGCCTCCATCCCCACATCCTCCAGGGCAGCCTCTGTCCTTTCTCTTTTCTTTTTTTTTAGCCACTGATTGGATTTAGATTTACCTGATTTGGAACGTGATATTCACGATTTCATTGCTCCACGATATTCCATAGTTGACACCTCACTGTTGAACCAGTTTCCTGCTGATGAACCCCTGCATTTCTAGCTTTTTGCTATGATGGTTAAAGCTGCCACGGACCTTCTTGTACATGTATTCTGTGGATATGTTTTCGTATCTTTTGAGGAAATGCGTAAGGTTAGGATTCCTGAACCGCAGAATTACTGCATGCTTTATTAGAAACAGGCAAACATTTTCAAGTACAGTGGTTGTACTTTTTACATCTCCACCAGCAACATACAAGAGTTCTAGTTACTCCACAGAAACATTTGGCGCTATCATGAAAAACAGAACAAAACAAAAAAGCCATTCTGCTGGGTGGAGTACGCTAATTTGCATTTCCCTGACGACTAACTGAGTTGAGCATTTTCACATGTGCTCAATGACCATTTCGTACCTTATTGTGTAAACTGTCCTCTATAATTAGCTATATTTAAAGGATAATGTCCCCTGCAGGTCACTGATAAAGTTTTAGAAAATTCTGTTTCCAGAGCGTCTCCTCCCAGCAGTGTGTCTAAATCTTCATTGCTCTTCTTTTTATGATTTGAAATATGGACTGAGAAGCCAAGTTTTGTCTTTATCAACTTTGAAAGCCATGGGTCATTCTAAGCATTCATTTTCCTGTCAAAATTTTTCAAGTATGTGATCTTAACTTTCTCATTGTTCCTTATACAAAAACCCTCCCTTTAATCTTTTCCACATGTCCTTGTGAAAGATGAGTTCATCAGAAAGCCCATTATGGATGCTGTCTCTCTCTCTCTCTCTTTCTTTCTCCCTTCCCTCCCTCCCTCTTAAAAGTAACCACACAGCACATCACAGTCATACTTTTGCGCACCTTTCAACCTGTTCATCCTCCTGAGACCTGCCGAGCTACCCTTGGGGAGATGACATCTCATCCCCGGGGAGTCTGCACGCAGGACAGTAAACACCAGGATGGCAGAAACACCAGGATGACAAAGCAGCTCCCCCCAAACTTCTGCCTCTTCCCCTTCAGCCAACATCCAGTTGCTGCTCCTCTGCGTCAATTCCAGAGTCACAGTTGCCTTTGATTCCCTCTCTACTTGCTGGATGAAATTGTGATGAAATTGTCGGTAGAGCAAGCTGAGAGTTATCAGATACAGTGTTTTAGCTGAATAAGGCTTTCAGCGGAAGCCTGGAAGTGGGATCTCCAGCCCTTGACCCTGAACTGTGTCCTTCTTCCCTTGGCATTTGTGTGACTGAGCCACAGTGGGAATTGCCCTTCTCTTCTGTTGTGCTCCCCCAGCACAAGGTGGGTTCTCTTTAAACTTTTTTATTTTTAGACACGTCCTCTCGAGTGGGACTTCTCTTGGGCTTTAGGAATGTCCTGCAGTAATATAACTTTTCTGACATGAGGAACTCATCTGCCCCATTTCTGGGAGAGTTTTTTCGCCACACGTGCGTGATGGCTTTCCTACAATTAGCTCACCTGGGGTCCAGCACTGTTCATAAATCTCGGTTCATCCGTGTGCTGAGACACCAAGTCCCCGTCCCTCCTGGATCGGGCTCTAAGCGCTTCTGCGATGTGGCCCCCAGGCTGGGCCTGTCTACATCCCAATGCTTCTTTTCTTGGTCTGTGGATAAGTTACCCCACTTCTCATCTGAAAGGTACACATCCACCCCTTAAGAGCCGTTCCCCACACTCACTGTCTGATGTCTGATGTGAAGATTCACCTTAGTTTTTCGCTTTTTGAAAATCACATTCCCAGGCACTTACCTCTGCCAGGAAAACAGCCTGAACTGAGGTCCTCTGTGCACAGGGTGGCAGGCGCGTGTACGCCTGGAGCTGTCTGAGCAGCCCGCCAGGACTTACGGGGTGGGGGCTGGGACGAGGCCAGGAAGACTCTTATGAGCTGTGATGGTCAGGACTGGAGAAGCCAGTCCAATATCTGAGAGAAACTGCATCAAAATGTGCATAAGCTAACTTTGCCTTACAAAACTGGTACCAGAAATACAGACAGATACTACATATATGTACACATGCATGTTTGTATGTGTGTGTATGTGCATATGTGTGAACACATTACATATCTGCACATATATAATGCATCTTATTGTCTATTAATGACAAATAAAATCACTTATTATAATAACTTATTTTATTATCCATTATTAACAGATTATAAAAGAATTATTCCAAAGATGTATTACAGGTGAAGAGAAACTGATATTCACTCAGTCATGCCCAACTCTTTATGACCTTTAGACTGTAGCCCACCAGGCTCCTCTGTCCATGGAATTCTCCAGGCAAGGGTAGTGCAGTGGGTAGCCATTCCCTTCTCCAAGACATCTTCCCAGCAACCCAGGTATTAAACCTGGGTTTCCCACATTGCAGACAGATTCATTACCATCTGAGGCATTAGGGAAGCCCGTATTACAGTATAATAATGATATAAATAGTAATGCAATTTTTATAGATATAATAAAATAATATATGTTATATATGTATATATAGGAATAATTGTATGGTATATGGGCTTCCCAGGTGGTGCGAGTGGTAAAGAATGCCCCTGCCAGTTTAGGAGGTACACGAGACGTGGGTTCAATCCCTGAGTTGGGAAGATCCCCTGGAGAAGGTAATGGCAGCCCATTTCAGTATTCTGGCTCGGGAAATCCCATGGGCAGAGGAGCCTGATGGGCCACAGTCCATGGGATCGTGAAGAGTTGGACATGACTAAATGGCAACCCACTCCAGTACTCTTGCCTGGAAAATTCCATGGATGGAGGAGCCTGGTAGGCCACAGTCCATGGGGTCACAAAGAGTCGGACACGACTGAGCGACTTCAATGCCAATGTCAATATGTCAATCAGCTAAGCAGTAAATTGTACGGACATCTTCTCCCCCTCCCCTCTCCCCTCCTGCTTGGTTCTGTCTGATCACAGGGAGCAGTGACTCGGACCCAGACAACCCCTGTCCCGGAGAATCTGTCCTCATGAACATACCAACCCATGCTCCGCAGACCACGCTGCATAAAGCCACGCTGGAGCCTGGCGTAAAGGGACAGGGCAGTGACGGTGGCCTACAATTCTGTATGTAAAGCATCATGGCATTTGTGCATAAGTTTGATTTTAAAGTTTCCATTAGAATAGCTCTTACCTGGATGACTGATTTTTTACAGTCCTTAGCTGCCATGTCCTAGTTCAATTCACTCATTCCCTTTTCTCAATCCTAGTCCTGTAAATAAGCAGTGCGTGTTTAATGCTCAAATAAGCCACAATCAACGTGGACATTGGCATGCCAGGTTTCTCTCTTACTAAATGACTCAGCTGGCAGTCACAGACCTTAGCCATTCCAATGCTTTTAACCTTTACTCCATCTCTCTGCTTCACAGTTTTAAGGTTGCCATATTAGTGATTAAGGCTGAAAACCAATAATCCTGCTGACAAAAGAAAAGTCCTAGAAAAGCTTCAGTAAAGATTGGCAAAACGTGGAGGCACATCCTTCATGAGCAGACACTATGATCTCTAGAAATTCACAAGTGGGCCGCTGGTCACGGCAGGAACGAGCCCACGAAATCTACCTTCTCCCATCTAAGGATCCATCACCTTCCAGGACAAGAGGCTGCCTCTGCTTCCTGAGGCGGTACCCTTATCCGTTATTTGCTGATGACACATACATGCCTTACCAAAGGGTTTTCTACATGATAACATTTTGATGTTGTCACTTTGGGGAACTATTTTGTCTTTAAAGAAGAAAAGGTCGAGCTTGCAAAGTTTGAGATCGTTTTGATAGAAATCGATACAGTGAAGGGCAAATTTCCTACAAAACCTTCTTGAATGTTTTATGTATTGGATGTGCAGCTATACAAATTAGACACAGGGGGTGTAACACAATCGAATCAGAATTATGATTTTTACATACTGTCTGCACCCCCCCACCAAAAGAAGTCCAAAATTATCTCAAAATTCTTACAACAAATTAAAGATAGACTCCATAAATAAAAATTGTGGGTGTGTGCTTAGTCGTGTCCAACTCTGTGACCCCGTGGACTGCAGCCCGCCAGGCTCCTCTGTCCATAGGCTTTCCCAGGCAAAAACACTGGAGTGGGTTGCCATTTCCTCCTCCGGGGGATCTTCCTAAACTAGGTATCAAACTAGCATCTCCTGCAGCTCCTGAATTGCAGGTGGATTTTTTTTTTTTTTTTTTTACCGCTGAGCCACCCAGGAAACCCCAAATGAAAATTGACTTTGATTGCTTCCACATTTGATTGGAGCCACTGGCTCTGGAAATTCTATTTGTGATACAGCAACTTTGCTGATTTCTGGCTAAAATATATTGCGGGACACATGGTTTTATAAATGCGTTAAACAGAGGAATGCCGCACGTGGACGTGTAATTGCTCCTGGTAATTGTACAAACCGTGATTTTCTCTGGTCCCTTTCTCTTTATAGTACAGTAACTAAAAATACTGTTTCCTGCATTTCCGTTTTTAAAATTTTAAATATTACGAATTTATTTTTATTGATTGATGTTTTACGTAGAATTGGCTGTCTAAATAAGGAATGTTTGTAAATCTTTTTGTCATTGATTTCTAATTTAAATACATTATGGCCAAAAAATATACTCTGTACGGTTTCAATTCATCTAGATTTTTTTTTTTCTACTAACCATCAAGATTGTTGGTAAACATTTATTCTACATTGGAGTATAGTTGATTTATAATATTGTGTTAACTAAAAGTGTACAATAAAGATAGTCAGTTATATATGGAATTTCGGGTATTATCTCCTGAATGCTCATTTTCATAGGATTTTTAGGCAAATATAGATTCTTTTATCCAGGCAGAGGATGAAGAGATAGAAGTTGGCACCTTTACGTATCAACCCTGATATTCGTTGGAAGGACTGAAACTGAAGCTGAAGCTCCAATCCTTTGGCCATCTGATGTGATGTGAAGAACCAACTCATTGGAAAAGACCCTGATGCTGGGAAAGATCGAAGGCTTGAGAAGAAGGCAACAGAGGATGAGGTGGTTGGTTTGCATCACAGGCTCAATGGACATGAGTTGGAGCAAACTCCAAGAGACAGCGGAAGGACAGAGGGGCCTGGTGTGTTGCAGTCCATGGGTTTGAAGAGCGACATGTGACTTAGCAACTGAACAACAATAACATTTCTTGATAGAACGTTCAGAAAGTTAACACCCCAAACACTTGTTGTATTTAATTACACTTTTTTTTCCTGATCAGTAAATGTTGCATTGCTCTTTCCATAGTGTGAATTCAGCTGTTCTCAAAGCCTGTCTGCATTGTCTTCGCAAATGCCACTTGAACCTCCCTTGGAGACTGTGAAGAGAAGGATGATGGCTGAGCTTGGGAGACCTCAGCTTCTAGCTTCAGGCAATATTTTGGTGCCCAGAGACATTGGCACAGAGAAGGGCAGCTTCAGCGGTGTGATCCTGCCCAGGTGTGCCTCCCTGGGGCACCTCTGGAGGGTTCTGTGTTCCCAGAGGTGGGTGCTGGGCCCCGTCTGCACTGGTGATGCTGTCCTCCTAGAAATGAGTATTCACAGGAGAGGCCCACTGCGCCTTCTTCTAGTAGCTGAATCTGCAGGATGCAAAGCCCATGAACCAGAAGCAGCCAACCCACGCTGGAGGTTGTGGGGAGGCCCTGTGTAAATTCCCTGCTTTGTCTGCCTGTACCCCTGGGAGGGCACAAATCTCCATACCAGGGTCTAGCATCCTCTTCTCCAGCACCCCTACAGTCTCCTCCTTGGATCTGGAGGCCGAAATGATCACACAACGAAGACTGGGTTTTCTGTCCCTTGTTTGAAAACGAGTGGGAAAGAACCCTAATTTACAAAGTCAGTTCCGACTGAGAGCAGTGGACCTGAGACACCCCGGGAGGGCTACACATCAGGCGTTCCGTCCACTGTGGCAAAACCCCAGGAAACTCAGTGCCCACACCCTCCCTTTCTGATAAGAGAAGACGTGGAGAGCTTGCCTGTCTTGCCCCAGACAAGACACAGCAGGATACTCTTCAAACTGGTTTATTCATCTCCCTCTGAAGCCCCTCTCTGCATTGTACAGCAATCCACCCACAGGGGCAGCAGGGTGGCAAGGAGGATCTCTTCAAGCTTGGTTTTAAGATCAAAATACCATGCTATTGTTGCCATCTGCAACAGAATCCAACACTACTACTCTGTGAGTGCTTCCTGCGTGCCTGGCTTCATCAGGCATTTTTCAGCCTTTCTGGACTTCTCACAGTGTGCAGTGCAGGCATCCCAGCACGTTGAAAGGTGGAGACCAGGGAGCAGAAGCTCAAGTCACAGGATGATGGAAATCAAAGAGGGAAAATCGCAGACCTTGATACTGCTGGACTGGGCCAGTTACTAAATGCGTTCTGACTCTGACATATGTTAGTTAACATATAAGGTCTTTGAACATTGCCTTGTCTTACATGTGTGTGATTATTATGGAACAATCACATGTTTACTCTTGAAAATGGCCCTTGCAGAGTGTCACGCTACTGGGTAAACACCCTTTCCTCAGAAAGAAGGCAGTGTGTTGTGTTGGCTGTTGTCATGTAGAAAGGCTTTGGTGAACAAGATGTCCCACCAGGCACACTGCAGAGTTACCACAAAGAAGATGTGTCCACGAGCAAGAGGAAATAAATCATGGAGCAGGATCTCCAAGGCATTCTAGGAGAGGATTCACAATTAACAGGAGGCACCAGGGTCCGAGGGCTTCCCGCACGGCGCAGTGGTTAAGCGTCCACCTGCCAGTGCAGGAGACCTAGAAGACCTGGGTTTGATCCCTGGGTGGGTTGGGAAGAGAAGATGCCCAGGATTAGGAACTGCCAACTCACTCCAGGACTTTTGCCTGGGAAATCCCATGGTCAGAGGACCCTGGCTGGCTACAGTCCTTGGGGTCACAAAGAGTTGGACACAACTGACCATGCCTGCACCAGGTTCCCAAAATCGAATTTCATGACAATTGCCGTATTCATTACCGCTGACAGCTACCTTTGCAGATTGAAAGGGTTAACACAATTCCTCTTGGAATGAAGTAGCAGGGACTGTAGGTAACAATAGCAAGGATGCTTCAATAAGTCGGAATGTGCATTTTTGCCCCAAAAGATGTTTACACACTGAGTTTTAAGCATTTGATACTCACAGGGAAAATGCCAGGAGGGCACTTTCAGAATTGCCAAAGGGCAGAGTCCTCCAACGACAGGTGCCTGTGTTGTCACTGTTGCCGGGCAGAGAGCTGTAGTTCTGTTCCCCCAAAACGAGCACACACTGGGCCAGCTCCCCTGCCAGGAGCTGGGCAAAGACACCAGATGCATGTTAGCTGTGCACCGTTTCCTTTCTGTTTGTTTGTTTAAAGCTGTGATAGTATTATGGGACCCCTTTCTTAGCCACATTTTTTTTCCCAATAGGTATAACTGAGAGTGAAATCAAGTTTATCTAATTCCCTCTGGACCATGAGTTATGCCCTTTCCTCTGTGTTCTTGGCTATTACGAGAGTTCCGACAGTGGCCATCCTTGCCACTATATCAGTACTGTTGTCCATGTGTCAAAAGTTACATAAGGCAGATTCAGGAAGAGGGGCCTCTGGGCACGTCCGTGTTACCTCGTGATGGTTGCTGCCAGAGTCTGCAGTAACACATTGCTGTCAGGTTTTAGCCGCGTATATACAAACCTGTACATTTCCCCACTTTTGCATCACCTATACACAGGGTGGCAATTTAAGCTTTTGTCCAGGTGAAGGGCAATAGGGTGTGTACCCTTGCTGCTGGAAGTTGCAAGTTTTTGGGTCACTTGCCAGGTTGCACATCTTTTTGAATCAGCTCAGTTCAGTTCAGTCGCTCAGTCGTGTCCGACTCTTTGCAACCCCACCAATCGCAGCACGCCAGGCCTCCCTGTCCATCACCAACTCCTGGAGTTCACTCAGACTCACGTCCATCAAGTCGGTGATACCATTCAGCCATCTCATCCTCGGTTGTCCCTTCTCCTCCTGCCCCCAATCCCTCCCAGCATCAGAGTCTTTTCCAATGAGTCAACTCTTTGCATGAGGTGGCCAAAGTACTGGAGTTTCAGCTTTAGCATCATTCCTTCCAAAGAACACCCAGGGCTGATCTCCTTCAGAATGGACTGGTTGGATCTCCTTGCAGTCCAAGGGACTCTCAAGAATCTTCTCCAACACCACAGTTCAAAAGCATCAATTCTTTGGCACTCAGCTTTCTTCACAGTCCAACTCTCACATCCATACATGACCACTGGAAAAACCATAGCCTTGACTAGATGGACTTTTGTGGGCAAAGTAATGTCTCTGCTTTGCAATATGCTATCTAGGTTGGTCATAAATTTCCTTCCAAGGAGTAAGCGTCTTTTAATTTCATGGCTGCAATCACCGTCTGCAGTGATTTTGGAGCCCCCCAAAAATAAAGTCTGACACTGTTTCCACTGTTTCCCATCTATTTCCCATGAAGTGATGGGGCCAGGTGCCATGATCTTAGTTTTCTGAATGTTGAATAATTGGACCCAATCTTTACGCCTTTTTCTGCACTTGGCCTGATTTATTTGTTTACCGTTTTTCTGTTTTCGTAGTTTTCCTGTCTATGAGTCAGTTTTACTTGGCGATCTTAGTTATGTTCCTCATCATTCCTTTCCCATGGGGCAGGGCACACCTTTGCTCTCACTGGGCGGGATCCTTCAGCGCAATTTCCTGGGGTCTGCAGTCGTGACTGGGGCAAAGTCAGAGTAGCCAGGTAAAGGCTTCCCACGCAAAGATCTTCAGTTTTGAAGGGCAGGCAGGAAGTGAAGGGCCCCAGGCGGGAGGATGGAGGCGTTCTGCAGGCCCGCTTTCCCTAGGCATCCACCCACCCCAGGTAAGTCCTGTGTGTCTGCTGTCAACACCCAGGATTCAAGGAGCGCCCAGGAGACCAAGCACCGCAGCAACCTCTGAAATAGGACATCATCAACACTTAGACAGTTTCCACTTTCATTATCTTCTCTACACATCTGGAAATTTTGAAGCAAATTTGAGGGGTAGCCTTTCTGGACAATGTCCATAAATGATACAGGCTGTGCATAAGACATTTTTCACTTGGAAGCTGATATAAATGTGCATCATTGCTTGAAGCGTTATCCAAGCTCAATCCGAAAGACGTTAGATCCAGAATGGGCTTCCCAGGTGGTGCTAGTGGTAGAGAACCCGCCTGCCAGTGCAGAAGGTGTAAGAGATGCGGGTTTGATCCCTGGGTGGGGAGGATCCCCTAGCGAAGGGCATGGAAACCCACTCCAGTATTCTTTCCTGGAGAATCCCATGGACAGAGGAGCCTGGCGGGCTACAGTCCATGGGGCTGCAAAGAGTCAGACAGGACTAAAGCGGCTTAGTGCATGCACGCAGATCCAGAACTGGCCTACGAGGACAGTCGCACGTTGGACTCCGTGGGCTCTGGGGGCCCGCAGCATGACGCTGTCTATCTGAGTGGCCACCCCCACGTTCTATCTATACGGCGGGTAGCTCCCTCAGCACCTGCTCCATGGAGGTGACATGAAGGGAGTTCTCACACACATTATCTTGTTTCCTATCCTCAAGGCTAACTCTGCTCCAGAGAAAAAGCGCCTGAGTCAAATACAGCATCGGAAATGTAGGAGAGGAAAGCCCGGACAGCATTCGAGAGTTCCGCTTCTACCTAAGCAGCTCAGGCGTGCTGACTTCTCTCGTGGACCACGCCGCGGTGCTGGCGGCTCACTGCACGTCTGTCCACTCCTGAATCCAGGTTCTTGGGGCGTGTTTTCGTGTTCCAGGCCTCACAGCAGGAAAGCCCATGAGTGACTCTGCAGAAACCTCTGCTCTGGCGCCCTGGAGTCAGAGCAGGTATCTTGGGGCCCGACCTGCACTGGCCACGTCTGCCCACCTCATCAGAACGGAAGCTCTCTGGAATCTGCTTGGAGCCCAAACTCGAAACACCGGCATGCAGACCCCGGCCTGCTCGTCTGGGAGCAGTGTATCAGTGTATGGCGGGGGGTGGGGTATGACAGTGTGTCAGGCGTGTGTAAGCGCGCTAGTATGTGTCCGTGAGTGGGAAGTTTCACTCCGCAGGCGTGTCTGAGTGTTAACCGGGAGGGACCTGTGCGTCTGCGTGTCAGCAGATCTATGAGCGTGTGTGTGTCCATGCACTTGTGTTATTGAGTGAAACTCTGTTTATCTGGGTGATAAGACTGTGTCAGTATGTTTGTGTGCCGCTGAGCATTTCCTATTTGTGTGAGTGTGATTGTTGACGTGTGTGTGGGAACAAGTCTGTGGTATGAACTGTACTGTGAGTGTGTGCATGTCCACGTGTGGATGTGAACAAGTAGGAGTGTGTCGGCATGTCTGGCTTCTTCAGCACACCGGCCTGTGGGTGTGTATGAGTGTGTAACACATGCCTGGGCAATGATGCCTTCGCACTACCCAGAGTGATATCCTGTTTCAAGGGCAAGAACCGTAGCTTTCCCGGACACGTGGCTTGGGCTGCAGGCTGTGACTTCAGCAAAATGCCCTTGGCTGTGACCTCAGACCTATGACTTGCCTCTGGAGTCAATTGTGTTTTGCAGCTATAGTGAAACTGCTGTACTGCTTGTCACACATAATAAAATGATCTCCATTTTTGTTAAAATACATTTTTTTAAAGTTGAAAAGTGAGTATCAACAAAGTGAAAGGCTGGATAGACTAAAAAACTTGGGCTACTAGAGAAAAATATTCAAGAATATTGAATTCTTGAAATATTGAGCCGCACATTCAGCTACAGAACTGAAGTTCAAACAAGTTCAAACTTGTTTATGAACATGATCACAGGTGACGGTGGAGCAGTCCTCCCCAGAGCAGCTTTGCAGAGGCTGAAGGATTTAGCAGGACCCACAACGGGATGCTCACACATTTCTAACCTGGAGGACAGAACGCGAAGTCAGAATGCATGTTTAAAGAAGCTCCCACAGGGTCTTAGTCTTCCCTAGTAGCTCAGACAGTAAAGAATCCACCTGCCATGAGGGAGACCTGGGTTCGATCCCTGGTTTGGAAAGATCCCCTGAAGAAGTGATAGGCTACTCACTCCAATATTCTTGCTTGGACAGAGGAATCTGTCAGACTACAGCCCATGGGGCCCCAAAGAGTTAGACACGACCGAGCAACTACACTTTCACTTTCACTTTCCACAGGGTCTTAGGCCAGAGTCTACACGTCAACCATGAAGAAAGGCTGGAAGGAATATAGTTAGAGCATCAACTATTGGGTGGGGAATCTAATTTGCACAAACAAAAATTCAATCATGTACTTTTCAGGTCTTCAAAGAGTTTATGTAGCTTGTTAAATGTCCGTCTCATCCACGACCTGCCTGGTCTTCATCCCTCCCACCTGCTGAGGCAGTTTGAGTGTGGATAGGAAAAGAATTTCCAGACAGAGCATTTCAGAAGGGAGTGATTTTCCTAAGAACAAAGGCCAGAGATAAAGCGGGCACTATGAGTGCAGCAGGCTGATTTCCTGACAGGCCAGGGAGAGTCGATAGTTTTCGCGGTTAATAGCTATTTTTTACAGCCTCAAGACAAAGAAAATTTCTGCTGGAAGTTTGGTGTTAGGTGGTTGGAGCATTATAGGGTGAGCACTGGAGTGAGCGTCTTATCTAATTGGGGTCAGGAAGCTTGATAGTGATCCTCAGCAGCTTTTGGCAAAGATACCAAGGGGCTCAGTTGGCTTCGGAGCTGACCTCAGTTTTGGGCTCCGCTTGTGTGGCCTTGGGGCGAGGTCTTGCCTCTGTGACCTTGGGGGCAGGACTCAGCCCCTTGCCTTTGCATCTCAGAGTCCAGGCACTCACTCCATCTCTGGTCCCCAGACTCCCCTCCATCCTCAGTGGGAACAGAGCCCGCCTGACCCTCTTGGGATGGTGCCTCTGCAAACACATCCAGTTTCCAGCCCCCATCATACCTTTTGCTTTTCTCCAGTCCTGCCTGTTTTCTTGGGGAGCCACCCAGGCCTACAGACAATTCAGAGGCAAGAGAAGAGTGTGAATGGCCTCACACCGCAAGTGGTACCTAAAGCACCCAGTGTGGTGGTGCCTTGCTCCCTGGGGGCCCCGTGGGCGCCCCTCCTTCCCTGCCTGGCAGCTCCATCACTTCCTGGGCTTCACTGGGGACCTGATGAGGGCCACAGTGGCAGGGAATACTGCAGGGAAGGACCTGAAGTAAAGCCAGCTCACATTCAGTGTCGGGGCTGGGGTGCCCCCACTCTCCGTGGTGGGTGGAGAGGAAGTGGGTGGGGAGGGGGTCAGAGGCGACCTTCCAGTTATCCAAAGAGAAAAGAAGCACCCCCTCCCCCGACGGTGGGAGGATGGAGAAGGGAGAGCAGGAGGCCTGGATGTTGGAGAGGCAACGAGGAGTGGCCCCCAGCAGGACACACGGACAGTTCAGGCCAGGTTCACTTATAGGGACAATACGTCCAAGCAGAGAAGAACTAAAGAGCCTCTTGATGAAAGTGAAAGAGGAGAGTGAAAAAGTTGGCTTAAAGCTTAACATTTAGAAAACTAAGATCAAAGAATCTGGTCCCATCACTTCATGGCAAATAGATGGAGAAACAGTGGAAACAATGGCTGACTTTATTTTGGGGGGCTCCAAAATCACTGCAGATGGTGACTGCAGTCATGAAATTAAAAGACATTTACTCCTTGGGAGAAACATTATGACCAACCTAGACAGCATATTAAAAAGCAGAGATGCTACTTTGCCAACAAAGGTCCGTCTCATCAAGGCTATGGTTTTTCCAGTAGTCATGTATGGATGTGAGAGTTTGATTATAAAGAAAGCTGAGTGCCGAAGAATTGATGATTTTGAACTATGGTGTTGGAGAAGACACTTGAGAATCCTTTGGACTGCAAGGAGATCAAACCAGTCCATCCTAAAGGAAATCAACCCTGAATATTCATTGGAAGGACTGATATTGAAGCTGAAACTCCAGTACTTTAGCCACCTGATGTGAAGAACTGACTCATTTGAAAAGACACTGATGCTGGGAAAGATTGAAGGCAGGAGGAGAAGGGGATGACAGAGGATGAGATGGTTGGTTGGTATCACCAACTCGATGGACATGAGTTTGGGTAAATTCCAGGAGTTGGTGATGGACAGGGAAGGCTGATGTGCTGCAGTCCGTGAGGTCACAAAGAGTCGGACATGGCTGAGTGACTTATCTGAGTTGATTTTAGGGCGAGGATGAAAAATCTTCAATTTAATATCACCAAATTGGTATTTACTATAATTCAATTATATATATTCAGATTTAGCAAGATTAAGCAATTTTGTCAAGAACACAAAATGAAAATGTTTCCCAGTTTTTACAACTCAAGGGCTCATTCTGGAAGCAGAGCTGAGAATGCAATCTTCCTGTTAAAAAACAACTTAAAGTTTCTCTGGACCAGGGCTAGAAATGTAGCAAGAGCTGCAAATGCAAGCCACGTGTGCTGCGTTCATTTTTCTTGAAGCTGCAGAAAAATCAAAGTGAATGGGTGAGACTGAGTTTAATAGTGTTTATATAAACCAATAAACCAAATATACCATCATTTCAAGATGTAGTTGACGTGGAACCTTATTAACTTATGATTTTACATACTTTTCTGCACTAAGTCTTAGAAATTTGTCGTGTACCTTGTCCTGAGTGTTCATCTCAATGGACTGGCCACGTTTCAAGTGCTCAAGAATGCATGGCTACCACTGGACTGGACAGTAAGACTCTCTAGGGTCAGCAAACATTTCCTGTGAAACCCGTACGGTGACCACTTTAGACTTCACTGGCCCTATGGCCTCTGCTGGACTCCGCAGCTGTAAGGACAAAACAGCCTGTATTATGCAAATGAGAGGGTGGGGCTGGGCTCCAGTAGAAGTCTATTCAAAAGAGATGGATGAACTTCACTGCAGACCCCCACAGTGACCAAGTCAAGCTAGAATCCGACTCTTGACCAATGCCAATCAACGCTGTAGAATAAAACGATCTTCTGCTTCAGTTTCCCAAATTCTGTAGTAATCACGTTATACACGTGTCCTCCCCAAACCCATATACTGAAGCCCTAACCCCCAGTGTGATGGATTTGGGAGGTGGGGGCTTTGGGAGGTGATTAGCTTTAGATGAGGTCATGAGATTTGGGCCCCTGAGATGGGATTAACGCCATTAGAGAGGAAGTCCCCTACAAAAGAGCCTTCAAGTTGTGACCTTTTAAAGATGCGAACTCGAGGTCCATCAGCGTCAGGCATGCCTGACGCTGCAGCTGGCCCTGCGTCTCCCGTTGCTGATGACCCTTCAGCTCTACCGTCTCCCACCTCCTCTCTCTCCCTGGTCAGTCCCTCTTCTTGACTCTTCACGGATGCCGGCCCCTGAGTGCCAGCTGTTGTGATTAATATTGCGCTTTCCAAGGTCACCGCACTGTAAGAGTCAAATTGTTTTCCTTTTGCGTGTGGCTGGTTTTCACGTATTATTCGTGGGACAAGTCTTATAAGCCTAGTGCAGTACAGTACTATGCAGCCTGTGTTGTGTGTCCAGGCTGACTTTGTCTGACTTACAAGCACTCTTTCAGAAGAGAACTCATTCATATCAGGGGACTTGTTGTAATTAGTAAGTTCTGTTACTTACTGTAATCTCTACAAGGTAAGAGGACACAGAGAGAGCCCTCCCCAGAACCCAACCCTGTCCAGCTCCAGACTTTCCCTCCAGAGCTGAGGCTGTGAAGCCTGCTGCTTGAGCTGCTCAGACTGTGATACTTTGCTAGAGCCGCCTGGCTGATTAGGATAAGGAGAAAAGTCTTTAAAAAGATAGTACCTAAAGGCACTTCAGGGTTTTCCTGGCGGCTCAGGGGTAAAGAATCTGCCTGCGATGCAGAAGCCGCAGGAGACGCAGGTTCGATCCCTGTGTCAGGAAGACCCCCTGGAGGAGGGCATGACAGCCCGCTCGAATGTTCTTGCCTGCAGAACCCTATGGACATAGGAGCCTCGAGGGCTACAGTCCATAGGGTCACAAAGAGTTGGATGTGACTGAATCGACTTAGCACGCAAAGACAGGTTTTTTTTTTTTAAGTTATTTAAACTCAAGCTATTAATTTTAAAAGAAACCCTTAAAAATATTTAATACTTTTGCTCTCAGTATGCATGTCTTCTCACGGTGTCAAATTACTCGAATTTATCTACTAATTAATGACAATAAGTGAAAAACAGATCTACAAAGTAAAAAGCAGAAAGTTGCTACTCCTGCCTAGTAGTTCTGTCAGTCAAAGGTGAAGGTCATCAAAGGTCACCTTTGGCTCTGTCACCCTAAACGTTCCGCTGGTGGCCTGCTCCCAGATGCCTGTCTCTGCATCCTGTCTTTTAAATCTAACTCTGAAATATGCATCCTGCTCTCTTGTATGTGGAAAATGTATGGTGAACACATTGTGAGATCGTATCTTAGCTTCAGGCAGGACCATCCATGCGTTTTTTTTCATCAACATAAGAGAGATATTTTTAATCTCTCTCCATGAACTTTCAGCTTCCATTATACTATTGACATTTGTTTAACACAATGACTACATTTCTTTCTTGTTATTTTTGTGTTCAGGGCAACGATGCTAACTTGGAGGGAACAACTTGTTGCTGTTTTATTCATATTTCTTCTAATAAATACCTTGCTCTAGTGTTTTTCTCATATGTGAATACTCAATGCATTGTGAATACAGACCAGATCAATGCTGTAATTCAGTGAGTACGTACACGTTTATCTTTTTATGCGTTACCACCCCTGCCTCTCGTAGAGCACCTCTCAATCCCTCCAAATATAGTTCTGAAGAAGCAGAAAGGAACCCAGGGCCATGTTTTCCCTTGACATCAAAAAGGGTGCTTCCAAGTTTCGTTTCTGGAGGAGTGTGCCTGTAACATGACCTGCTTCTAAGTCAACAATCATTGCAATGCCTTAGCTTGATCCGGATGCTGAATCCTATGCACAAGGAACTATTTTTCAACTATTTTTTTGCTGCTTCGACCTCAGGAGCTGGCAGAACACTGCACACTGTTTAATTTGCTGTTTCACAGGACCTTTGATAAGCTGTAAAGTGATACGTATCCACAATTTAATAACTTAAAAATTTAATAAAACATAAGGGAAATGGATATTGTTTTTTCTTTGAGTATGTCAACAGGGAACATATTATGTGGTGTTTTAAACTTGAGTTGATATTTTCATAGAAACGCTTAATTTATCTGACACAGGTATCGTTTTCATTATTTTCATTCTGTAATGCAATCTGAATTCCAGACGCACAAGTGCTTTGGATGGACTAACTCAGCCTCTTTACGGAAAAGCCCCTGAACCGAGTCTAAAAGCAGACTCTTTCCTGAACTTTTCTGCTTCCTGAGCCCTGCCTAAACCCCTTGACATCGGCTGGTTTTATTCTGGCGGGAGAGCAGTCTGCTTCTCTTTCTCGTGTTCTGTTTAAACGGCTCAGAGATCATTCCTTGAACATGGTCAGCACCTGAGGCAATGCAAAATGTATAACCCTAACGGTGCCCCCTGCTCAGTTGTAGGGACAATTGTATAGAAAAGATGGAGCTTAACCCTCTGTTTGCCATACTTGACCCTGGCTGGTTCTGAGTCAAGGCTTGAGAGATACGGAGCCCCAGACAAAATCTTAAATAAATCCAGCTGCGTGTCTTTACTTTGCAATAAAGTTGAGGCCAAGAATTTCTGCCATTCATATGTGCCTTGGTCTCTGAATGAGGCAGGAGGGCTCACTCTCTGGAGTCAACATCCTGGGCCTGTTGCTTTGCTACACAACCAACATCTCAGCTACTTGCCCCTCCTTCCTACACAAGGTCCCTTCATTTCCCTAAAACTTTCCCCCTGGTTATTCACCAGGTTTGTGCTTTAAGGCCATTTAACATGTTCAAATAGGTACTTCCCTGGTGGTCCACTGCCTAGCGATGCAGGGGACGTGGGTTCTATCCCTGGTTGGGGATGATTCCGCATGTCAGGGGACTAAGCCACACACCACAATTACTGAAGCTCATACGCCTAGAGCTGCACACCTAGGGCCTGTGCTCCACAGCGAGAGAAACCACAGCAGTGAGAAGCTCACACACTGCACTGGCAGATTAGATTGTGTTCGCCAAAATGAAAGCAAGCTCGTGCCCAGCAACGAAGACCCAGGGAAACCAAAAATAAATAAACGGCAACAGCAAAAATCAAGTTCAATCAATCAATTAGATTCTCAGAAGCATGATTGTAAATTCTCCTGTTAGTCACTTCTTCATTTAAAATGAATCCTGGTTTCACAGCCACGAGGTGAAGAAGAGCTGCTGAAAAGCTTCTGCCATTTGGAACTGACCAACGTTTTCTTCAACTTCTCATTTATGCATGTGTTTTTAGATGTTTCGTGGATACATTGAAGGAAAGATGTAGGTTCCTCTTTTTCAGAAACTAAATTGGATACAAGTCTATAATTCAACACCTTTGATCAAGTAATTTAATTTTGTTGTTATGTTCAGTTGCTCAGTTGTATCCGACTCTTTGCGACCCCATGGACTGCAGCATGCCAGGCTTCCCTATCCTTCACCATCTCCCGGAGTTTGCTCAAACTCATGTCCATCGGATCCAAGATGCCGTCCAACCATCTCATTCTCTGTCACCCCCTTCTCCTCCTGCCCTCAGTCTTTCCCAGCATCAGGGTCTTTTCCAGTGAGTCAGCTCTTTGCATCAGATGGCCAAAGGACTGGAGCTTCAGTTTCAACATCAGTCCTTCCAATGAATATTCAGGACTGATTTCCTTTAGGATGGACTGATTGGACCTCCTTGCTGTCCAAGGGATGCTCAAGAGTTGAGTAATTTAATAATTGACAAATAGCTCACTGTCCTCAGTCATTAAGTCCAGCCTGAGTCTAGGAAATCAACTGAAAGGGCACACAAAGGGTCAAGTGTAGAGGCCCAGAAGCAGCCCCTCTGTGTGACGGCCAACTCCAGGCAGCTCTTACTTGGTACTAGTTCCGTGCTCCTGCCTTGGAAACCAGCTCATTGTATCTGCACAGAGACCCCAAGGGGGGACTGCCTAGCATGGGTGCAGTTGAGTGCCTCCGGACTCGAGTCCTTATCGCCAGTATCTGAAAATGGGCCTTTATTTGGCAATAGGGTCACTGAAGGTGTAAGTAATCAAGATAGGGTCATTAAGGGGGGTTCATTCAATAGCACAGGTATCCTTATAAAAAGGGGAAATTTGAACACAGACATGCATGGAGGGAGAATGCTGTGAGAACCTGAAGCCAGAGATGCAGGGATGCTTCTAGATAGCAAGGAGCCCCAAGGATTGCTGGTGAGACACCAACAGTCTGCAGAGGCTCAGAAGGAACCGGTCTTGCTGACACCTTGTTCTCTGGCCTCCAGAACTGGGAGCACATTTCTGTTGTGTAAAACACATGGTCCCTGGTTCTTTGTTACGACAGCCGTAGCAAATGAACATGGCCTCATCACTTGACAAACGCTCCTCAAAACAAGGGGCTTCCCTGGTGGCTCAGATGGTAAAGAATCTGCCTGTGATGCAGGGGACCCAATCCCTGGGTCAGGAGGATCCCCTGGAGAAGGGAATGGCTACCCACTCCAGTATTCTTACCTGGAGAATCCCATGGACAGAGGAGCCTGGTCGGCTACAGTCTATGGGGCCACATAGAGTCTGACTTGACTGAGTGACTAACACTTTCAGTTTCAACAGAACAAAGGCTTGTTTCACTATCTGATTTGCCCAAAATGTATGTTGGCCAGTAAGGATGGTAACTATCTCCAGACATAAGTCCTGACACCGCCTCCTGGGGTCCCACTGCCACTGAGCAGACTCTGGGGGGAGGATGCTCTCTCAGTGCTTCCAGCAGGGACAGGAAGGCTGGGGAAGACCCCTCTGAGGTTTGCAAACCCCCCAACATCTCCTGCTGTGAAGAGCATCATCACCCCGACACCACCACCAAGACGAACCTGTCTGATCCACTAATTGTTTTTATGACCACCTCTGGCTTTATATACCTTGCTGCTACAGGATTTGACAGACGAAGGGTCAGGACTGGATCCTGGGGTAAACAGTACTCCATTGGTTTTGATCTCTCTTGGGGATATTTATCTAAAAGTCATTTGCACACATATCTTTGTGTCAAGTATTCCTTTGTCTTGGAGGGGGAGATGGGAGATAGAGTCAAAATACAAGTAGACCGTCAATAATTGCCTTTAATAGTGGTGGGTTTTACGTGCTCTCACACATATGATAATGGGTACTTAGGGAGTTTTATAGAAGGGGTGCCAAGCAGACTATTTAAAAATATTCTCTTTAAGGTTTTCAGGGCACAGGCAAGTTAAGATCAGACAAGGATAATGAGGGTTGGGAGTCGCCAGCCCCTAATTCGGGAACCCTCCTCCTTCACTGTGTCTTGGAGGTGTTCCAGTGTCTTGAGCCTGTAATCAGGGGGGATCTCACTGCTGTCTGCTGCTGAAAAATGCAGGGTTATGGCTGGTTCAGTCCATGCCTCCCAATCTTCAGAAGGGGCGTTCACTCCATGGAAGATATTTCATCTGCAAAATTCTCTGAACTCTAAAAGCCCTACCGGGAGTCGATCGGCTTTTCTCATTTTTCTGTATGCCTAGATGCACAGACAGGTCTCACTGGTTTCCTCTTGCGAAGAACAAAGTGTCCAGAAATGGCTCATGTGTCCAGAAACAGAGTTACAAGTTCTGATCCTCAGCTTAACCCTTCGCTTGCTAATTTGCAAATCAATTCTTTGGGTTTCCAATGTGTCTTCTGTAGTGCTGAATTTGGGCCTGGATGCTATTAGCGGAAACAGGGCTTTTCACCTATGTTATTCTGAACAGAGGCCTTGACACAACTGTGACCTCCTGTCTCGACAGCATCCAGGGGACGTGGACCAAGACTGGAGCGTGAGTTTCTCCTGCCTGGGGACCAGCACCCACACTAGATGACCCTGGGCCCCTGGGGCCGCCTGCCTGGTTCGACGACTTTCTAGATAGTCTTGGATGTCCAAGCCTGCTTGCCTCATTCTAAACCAAAGTCCGGGAACATTTGTAATCTAAAAAATTGTAAGAAAAACATGGATCAAGCTATATATATTCTATATATAATATACATATATAATTGTACTATTCTAGAATCTATGATATAAAACTTATTACATTATACATAAAATATAGACTACATAATATATGATATAGTATGTATCTATGTTAAAGATGTATCTAACATATCGATAATATAAATATATCTATGGTAAAGACATATATAACATATCTATAATATAAATATATAAAGATCAAACATGGGTTTGATCCCTGGGTCGGGAAGATCCCTGGAGAAGGCCATGGCAACCCACTCCAGCATTCTCGCCTGGAGAATCCCAGGGACAGAGGAGCCTGGTGGGCTACTGTCTACGGCTCAGAGTCTGACATGACTGGGGTGGCTTAGCACAGCACATGTTAAAACTTGAGCCATCCCTCTCCACTCACCTCAGGAGCTCCTACTGTCCCCGCCACTCCCCAGCTCCCCAGGAGCCCTTCTGGGATGGGGGTCTGACCCGTCCCCCTTTCAGGGGTCCAGGGAAGCCTGCCCTTGTGGGTCCTCTGCTAACAGCCCGTTGACTGGCCTAGGAGACACTGCTGTGTCTATGCCAGCTCTGCGCGCCTAGAGAGCTGGATTCCATCTCCCTGCCGTGATGCCGGGTGAACCCAGGGAGGAGCCTGTCCATCACTAGAGCAGAGGCGGGGAGGGGGCGCCAGGGTGGAGCCCGCCGACCTCCCCCCAGGGCGTGGAGCGCTCCAGCCCATCTCTTAAGGCAGGAGACCGGGCCCCTGCGGACAGCACCCCTCGTCCCCGGATCCGCTTAGGGTCTGAATTCTACTCATCTTCACTCTCTCTAAAGTCTTAACTCAGTGGCTCAAACTGTGTGCGTGGTCCGGAGTTCCGATGACTGCTGCTTAGGGGTCTCCCGGGCCTGTAGCCCTGATGTATGGAGCCCCGGGGTGCTGTCCTGAGGCCGCCTCCGTCTCACGTGGGAAGACGCGGATGCCGCCCCAGAGGAGCGTTACCGCGGGCAGGCAGTTCCCGTGAAGACAAGGGACCGAGAGACGCTCAGTACCTTCATTTAAACATACAGGGGACATAAACTTACGGCTGGTTCTTGTGAATGTTTGGCAGAAACCAGTGCAATATTGTAAAGCACTTATCCTTCCCTTAAAGATAAATCTGGTTATAAAAATCAACTAGTTATAAAATCAGCCCTTATACAAACAGCCACCTAAAAAGCCCCAGATTTCAGAAGTGATGCTGTGTTCTTACTGCATCCTGTCAGGCGGCACCTATAACCCACGTAGTATTGTGCAGCAGCTATAGGTCAACAAAATTAGTTGATAATTAAGTTGATGAATAAAATAAGGGAGCAAAGAGTAAAATGAAAGTCCATGTCTTAAAAACAAACAAAAAAAAACGAACACTCCCCCAGGGGCCGCTGGGGGCCAGCTGGTGTTAGTGTGACCAAGCGCAGCAGGAGGGAAGGGCCTCAGTGACGCCGGGAGGAGTCAGGTCAGGTAAGGAGGACAGCCTGCTGACGCTGAGTCATGATTGTGAGGATAGGTTTCCAGGAAGATCAGGTTCTCTGAAGGTTTTAATACACACGTATGCAGGCATGCGTCATGACCAGTTGGCTTTAAAGTAAATTCCTCATTTCTTCACACATGGGTCAATTCTACAGCAACAGGTGGAATCGTGAGGCTCACCCGATCGTTTCTTGTGCTGAAATGAGAGTCAAAGGACTTTCTGGAAGACCCGGGCCGGTTCTGTTCTTCCAGGCTTCTCCCCTGGGAAACCCTGAGGCTGCCCTTGGAATGATCACAGGCCTGGGTCAGTCCATTGAGGCAGCTCAAGGTTGCCCGGGAATAAAACACACCGAGTAGGTTGCGACTGTGGGGCTGCAGAAGGGAAGCTCAACCCAAAGGGATTTGATTACAGTAATCCCCGCAGCCATGAAATATGATCCTGTATCCTTCCATTCTAGAATTTTACCTGCAAGATGCAGGAGACAGACTTTTTGGCTTCACCAAGAGTTTCCAAGAGCCCTGCCTGGGACAGTGGCGTTTCTCCAACAGTCTATGACACCTTTTTAACTTGAGTAAAATAAAATCCTCTGTTTGTTCTCCCTTAAGATGTAGTTACTTCATTTTTCCCCCCATCTGTTCAAAATCAAGAAACAGGAAACCAGCTAGATTTAGTCCTTGTTGGGATGACTAGGTGTTTACTCCGGACTCGACCTCTGAATGGATCTGAGTTTGGTGAAGGTCAGCGACAGACGTGGCCTCAGGGCGTGTTTATCCCTCTTCTGTGCCTCCTGTTGGGTTTCTCTCTGCTGACCTGGGAATGAGTGAGTCCCCTGGGCCCAAACCCGAAACCCCATCATCAGCCAGCCCTTCTGGGGGCACGCATCCCACAGCCAACGGGTACTGTTACTTGTCTCTCGGGTTCCATAGAGCAGCCTGAAAAGGTGCTGACGGATGTGTGATGCTGAGCTGGGGGATCCCCTTACATGGGAATCTGTGGTTTCCCACACCAGAAGCTCTGTGCCCAGGTGGAACGGCCCCTTCTGAATGCAATTTTCAGTGAACCAAGATAAGCCCAAATAAACTTGGTGTGTTTTGCCTATTTATTTGTTTTTATTTACTTTGCTCTGTGAGGCTGTGGAGAACTAAAATAATGTATTAGAATTATGAAGACAGACCAACAGCATTGAGTCAGAGCAGGAAAATGTGAGCTTTCGCTCTGACAGATTTCAGAAGCAGGCAGAGGATTAGATCGAGAGTCCACCGTAAACCCAATCCAAATAAGAGCTCCTTTTATTTTTAAAAAATCTCTGAATCTCAAAGTATCTTGGCACATGTCCAATTCACGAATCTTGAACTGCGTCCGGAAGGAAAAAGATAACACGAATATAAATGGTCTGACTTTATCCTCCTGCCATTCCGCTTAAAAGCATTTCCCTCTATTTGGGCAATTTACCAACAATCTCAGACTATGAGAGTTACAAACATGTGAACAATGGATCTCGGGTCCTATTATCTACATTGCTCTTGGGTTGGTTTAGCCATAAAATCTTCTGCATGAATCAGAAATGTACAGGGATCATAATTAGCAACATGAAAAGCTTTTTTTTCTTTCTGCCTTAAAGAGTTCCTAAGCACGTTATTAAGGAATTTGACTAATGTTACAGCCGCAATTTGAGAGGTGGGGGGAAACCCTCTTAAGTTAACAACATCAAGCCTGAGCCTCTGAGTTTCCAAAACGAACTCTTAAGAAGATAAGAATCTGTGTCTTTATGTCTTTGTTTTCTAAACAGTGAATCAGTCCTTCAAACTTTCTGACTCAGAATTTGCCAAGTTGTAGGATTCTGTCGGGGGATTTCACAAGTGCTGTTGAGCGCTTCTAGCGCTGTGTATTAGGTCATCCTGAGGCACTGGAATAACAAGGGTAGGTCCATGGGAGGATCAAACAGACACAGATCTGAGTCCTGAATTAACACCTCCAGCTGTGTGGCCTTGGGGAATTTGCTTAATTTCACTGGGAATTAATTTGCCAAAAGAGAGATACCAATATCTGCCCTGTGAAGTTTTCAGGCTTATAGATAACACATGCATAAATATTTTTAAACCTAACTTAACAACTATGATGCAAAAGTCATGTTGGCCCTTTTCCGGGGACACTCAACTGCATCTATAAATGAAGATGCTGCTGTGGGGGTGCCCCCTGGCCTTGGATTCCTATCAGAATATCCCAAGGAGTTCCAGAACTCAGACAAGTGGGGGACCACTCAGATCCACACCATCTAAGCAGGTTTCCATGGACAGCCATGCAGGCTCAAGTCTTGGGATGTTTTTTAAATATCACACGTGTGAACGTAAGGGCTGGTTGCTATGTTTGCACTTCCATCCGAAACCTCCCTGAGGGAGAGAGGAGCCCCGAGAAAGCACTGGGCTCTAGGTTCTGACGGACATCAGGACTGTGCTCCAGTCACTCCAGCTGGGGTGTGTGTGTAGGCGGGGCTGGGGCCTGTGAGTGGGGAGCCCGTGGGAAATCTGTGTTGTGTGTGTGTGTGTGTGTGTAGGCGGGGATGGGGCCTGTGATTGGGGAGCCCATGGGGAATCTGCATTGTGTCTGTGTGTGTAGGCGGGGCTGGGGCTTGTGATTGGAGAGTTGGTGGGAAATCTGTGTTGTGTGTGTGTGTGTGTGTGTGTGGGGCTGGGGCCTGTGAGTGGGGAGCCCCTGGGGAGTCTGCGCTGTGTGTGTGTGTGTGTGTGTGTGTGTGCGTGTCCGTGTGTCTGTGCTGGAGCTGTGTGGTGGGCATGGTGTGGAAGGTGGAGGGGGATTGCTTAGAAGAGTGAGTGGATTCCGTTCTGTCTTCAGGCAGCCTGATCACAGGTTCTAATCGACCGCAGATTCTCCTTCGTCTAAAATGAACCAAAACTCAGGCTAATGTGGGAACCGGGTAGAAGCAGCTTGGGGTACCCTGTCCCTCCCACCATCTCTCACATCGTAAGAGAGGTGCCACAGGTGATGTAGCGGCCAGAGGCATTCCACAATCACTACAGACCATCAGAGACACTCATTCCTATGTGAAGGTTGTAGTAGCTTATTGTTCTAGTAAGAATTCAATTAGGCTTCCCAGGTGGGAAGTACACCCACATGCATACACACAACAAAGATCTCCCACGGACTCTCCACTCACAGGCCCCACCCCCACCTACACACACACACCCCCCAGATGGAGTGACTGGAGCCCAAACAGTAGTAAAGAATCTGCCTAAACTGCAGGAGACATGGGTTTGATCCCTGGGTCAGGAAGATCCCTGGAGAAGGAAATGGCAACCCACTGCAGTGTTCTTGCCTGGGACAGAGGAGCCTGGTGGGCTACAGTCTGTGGGGTCACAAATAGTCAGATATGACTTTGCAACTAAATGCCAAAAATTCAGTATCATACTCTGCACTTAGAGAAGCCCACGCGGCATCTACTTGGCGGGTTTTTGTGTCCTAGCGTGGCAGGAAACCCTGTGCAGATGTTTTCCCTGGAATATTCTTCAAGTGCACCAGCAACACTCACCTGGGCTGTGTGTAAGTTTTTCTTTTCCTTTTTTTTTTTTTTTTTCACTTGATTACCTTCATGATTGTATTAGTTTCCTACAGTCTCTGTAATAAAGTCCCATAAACTGAAGAAATTTACTTTCTCACAATTCCGGAGGCCGACAGTCCAAGATCAAGTTCTGGGCAGAGCTGGTTTCCTTGGAGGACTGCCCCCTTGGCACATAGGAGGCTGTCGTCTCCCTGCGTCCTCACGTGGCCATCCCGCTATGCACGTCTGTGTCCTAATCTCCTCTGCTTTAAGGGCACCAGTCCTGCTGAGACCCACCTGACTGACCTTTACTAAGCATGCTCACCTCTTTCAAGACCCCATTTCCAAACATAGTCACATTCTGAGGTGCTGTGGTCAGGACAGAGCCTGTGAATGTGGGGGATACATGGAGCCCGTCGCACCTCCTTACCTGTGAGACAGGTTCTTCCCGTTGGGGCACACAGGACGCTTGCTGGTCCAGCCCTCTCCACTTTTGGATGCCGCAGACCTGGGCACATTCTGATGCCCTTTGGGATGCTCCTGATCTGACCTTGTGATCTGAGAGCCCAAATTAAAACTACAGCATCACTGAGGAGAAATGAGGCCACGTCTGTGTCCATGGACCAGTGCAGCTTGACCTGGTTCCCGCAGGAAAGATTTAAGCAATTCTTTCTTCCCTGGTTTGTTTTTCCTCTCTCTCTAGATCTGCTTCTCACTTAGAACAAAAATCCATGTAGTTTTGTCCACAAAATGAAAACACACACTTGAAATTACAAAAAATAATCCCAACGATCTTGGTAATCTGTCACCTGATAGCAATTAAAGTAAAGTGATTAAAAAGTAATTGAAAAGTAAAGTAATTAAAAAGCAGAGGGAATGTTTTTCGGAACCTAGACGGTCGCACTAAAGAAGCTTGAATGCCGCACACTCTACTGGAGCTGCGCTCCAAACCAGCTGCGGGAAATCACCACAGGGGCTGGAAGACGCTCACAAATAAACGACCCAATCAAAAAATGGGCCAAAGAACTAAATAGACATTTCTCCAAAGAAGACATACGGATGGCTAACAAACACATGAAAAGATGCTCAACATCACTCATTATTAGAGAAATGCAAATCAAAACCACAATGAGGTACCACTTCACACCAGTCAGAATGGCTGTGATCCAAAAATCTGCAAGCAATAAATGCTGGAGAGGGTGTGGAGAAAAGGGAACCCTCCTACACTGTTGGTGGGAATGCAAACTAGTACAGCCACTATGGAGAACAGTGTGGAGATTCCTTAAAAAATTGCAAATAGAACTACCTTATGACCCAGCAATCCCACTGCTGGGCATACACACCGAGGAAACCAGAATTGAAAGAGACACATGTACCCCAATGTTCATCGCAGCACTGTTTATAATAGCCAGGACATGGAAACAACCTAGATGTCTATCAGCAGACGAATGGATAAGAAAGCTGTGGTACATATACACAATGCAGTATTACTCAGCCGTTAAAAAGAATTCATTTGAATCAGTTCTGATGAGATGGATGAAACTGGAGCCGATTATACAGAGTGAAGTAAGCCAGAAAGAAAAACACCAATACAGTATACTAACACATATATATGGAATTTAGGAAGATGGCAATGACGACCCTGTATGCAAGACAGGGAAAGAGACACAGATGTGTATAACGGACATTTGGACTCAGAGGGAGAGGGAGAGGGTGGGATGACTTGGGAGAATGACATTCTAACATCTATACTATCATGTAAGAATCGAATCGCCAGTCTATGTCTGACGCAGGATGCAGCATGCTTGGGGCTGGTGCATGGGGATGACCCAGAGAGATGTTATGGGGAGGGAGGTGGGAGGGGGTTCATGTTTGGGAACGCATGTAAGAATTAAAGATACTAAAATTTAAAAAATAAAAAAAATAAAAAAAAATAAAAAAAAATAAAAAAATAAATGCCAGGAGCCATTGCCCACTGAATGGATAGACAGGAAAAAATATTATGATGTAAGCAAGCTGGTTAGTTATCCTTTTGGTATCATGTGTTTCATCATTCCTGGAATGATAAGATTTATTCCTAAGTGGGATAAAAACGTTAAAAAGGAAAAAAAAAAGTGGTTAGCCCTTATTTCTCCTTTTTCTAGCCCTTACACATAAACTGTTCTTTTTTATTGTATCTGTCCTACTGTTTTTGAAGGGACACATACTTGTGTCCAGTGAGGACCAAGCAAAAAGCTGGTCTTAGAGATCTATAAATACTAGTTCAGAGTTGAGGGGAATATCAAGGTTGAAGGTCAGAGAAATACTAGCCTTTATCATTCCCCAGTCTTGCTAAGTACAAAAATAAAAATATTTATTAATAATTTTCTTATAAAATTATTATATAGTAGATATTATGGAGTAGAAAATAAGAATTTGTTTTTACAAAGAAGAATTTATTGCCTTAAAATAAATAAAATTTTATCTTTTATAATCCCAAAAGAGGTAATACACCCTTCCCTATTTCACTATTTTCTAATTACTCTTAGGCTAGGATGTTGTGGCTTCAGTCACTCAGCCGTTTCGGAGCATCTCTGAGGATAAGAATGAGAAGTGGAAAGCATGGGCCTGTCGAAGAAACCATTGAGCGTGGAATGGTCCAGCGCACAGACATGGGATGTTTCTTTAAATACCAATTTAAAAGGTAACTGCCTCCACCCACGTTGGATATTTATGTTTACCCTTCATGAAAATAAGCCAGAAGTTAATATTGCTGGGTCACCTGAAGCTGGAAGTGCATTGCACACGCTGTTTAATTAGATCTGCCCCGAAAACCTCAGATCGACTATCTAAGACCACCCTGAGAAGCGTGGTGCTCAGTTGCTTCAGTTGCGTCTGACGCTTTTGCCATCCCATGAACTGTAGCCCACCAGGCTTCTCTGTCCATGGAATTCTCCAAGCAAGAATACTGGAGTGGGTTCCCATTCCCTTCTCCAGGGGACCTTCCTGACCCAGGGGTCTAACCTGCATCTCCTGCAGCTGGATTCTTTACCACTGAGCCACCTGGGAAGCCAGTCCAGAGAAGACCAAATGCAAATTTTAAAGCTCTTGTCATCAGCCAGCTCCCTCTCCATGAAATGTTGTATGGATACAACCACCAGTAAGTGGACAGGAGTTCGTCAGTAAACCCTATGCGAAGGGTCCTAATAACAGTGGAATGAATTCACCCTCTTCAGCCCATTGCCTGTAGACGACAATTTAGCCCTTATGCAGTTCTGTGCTTTTTAAGGAATCCCACTTATCTCAAGTTGCGGGCATCACTAAGATCAGCCAGGCAAGGAAAGCTTACAGTAAGGTTTAGTCTTTCCTATGATAAGCAATCTGTTTCTGTGCTTTTGATTAAAATTTAATAAAAGTGTATTTCAGCAAGGCAAAGACTAGTTAAGGGCAGGTGAGGAATGATCAACACTGACTCCACACCAGACTAATCCCCCTCTCCCTTCTCAGATTCCCTATTCATCGGGACCAGGCAGGGTCCGAGAAAATGTGGCCTCGCTTGGGGCAGGAAGAACCTTTCCCCTAAACGTCCAAGCCCTGGGGGATGGAGCATTGATCTGGGAGTCAGTCTCCAACGCTGTGGCTCACCAACTGCGACTGGAACTGGAGATACCACATTCCATGGGGGGAGGGGAGCTTTCTCAGCATCCACCCTGCGCAGAATGCAGTTCAAGGAGGTCTAATTTGAGACTGACAGGCTGAGTGAGCCAAAGAAAACCAAGGCGTCTGAGCTGGGAAATCCCAGTGTGAGTGCAGAGCTTCAGCCATCAGGAGATTCCTCACCTCCTCACCGTGAGGACAGGGAGCTGTGGCGATTGCTGCATGGGACCCTCTGGGGCGGGCCAGAGGCTGCAGGAGGGCGCCAGCAGTCAAGGCTCTGAGCCACCCCAGGGAGCGGGCTCTCCAGGGCTCAGGGCTGAGTCTGGGTGGTGTGGAGGATGGTCTGCAAAACTGAACAATAGCCCTTTGAGAAATGTGTTTTCCAAAGAAAGACTTAAGTTCAACACATTCATTTTCTTGCTGCTAAAACCTAGCTTTACAAAATAACACATGCAGTGTGCATCTTTGCATCTGCGTGGGCTGCATATGTAAGTGTGTGTGTGTAAATGCGAATTTGTTCTTCTGACTTGGGCACGATGGGCTATGACTGGAACTTTATAGTTAAAAAAAAAAAAAAAGATGGGGCGATATAGTATGGGAAGAATAAGATAAAGAAATGGTCCAGGCCCAGAGGAGGAGAGGATAGGGAAGGAGGGGTTTTAGTCCTTCTAATGGGCTCAAAACTCCCTTTTCTGAGGAAAGACCGGAGGGAGGGGAGAAGGCATTTGAATTACAGTGACTGTGATTAGGGCCATGGGTTTCTGAGTGTGGATCATAACAACCAGCCAAGGACCAGATGTCTGAACCTGATCACATATGTCCTTTGCATACGCCTAGGCTTTTCTAACTTACCCTTGACTTGAGCCTGGGAACCCCATTGTCCTGAAGTCAGACGTGCAGCCTCAGAACTCAGCAAAGCTCCAGCGCCCCTCACTGCACACGTGGCTGCCCTGGCCCCTCTCCACCTCCCGCCCCTGATCTCGCTTCTCCAGCGGGGCATCACCCCAACTTGCATGGCGGTTCTGCAGCCCGGTGGCCCCTCTGTGGCCTCTGGCTCTCCTGGGGCGTAAGCCCTTCCTTCCTGGCTTTGGGGCAGCCTCTGCCCCCATGGTATTTGTTCTGAGAACCAGGGTCTCCCAGGGTCTTACTCAATACCTGTTGATAAAGACCACTCAGCCTGGCTGGACACCCTTGTCCAGTTCCCCCACACTGAGCCTTCTCGTGACCCTCCAGGAAGTGTGGAAACGTTGGTATCCGGCCAGCTTGGCGGGGCCCCTGCAGGACGCTGAGTCTCCAGCTGGAGTCCTGCCTGTGATGAACCTTCCCAAGGTGCCCGTGTCCTCCGGGAACTGTGCTCCTCCCATCAGGGGACAAGGACTGTCTCCGTTGGGCCTGCTGGCGTTTCTGTTGTGTGGCTGTCTTGTATTCAGGTGTCACCTCCCGCAGCCCTTCTGGAAGCAGCACAGGAAGGCCAGAGGCAGGGCCCGTGGCCACTTCTCAGCTCCTTCCTGTCCCTCTGAGCCCCAGGCTCTAACCAAACAGGGGTTGGTCCTCCTGGGAACCCACACTGCACACTCTCTCATCATGCGAATTCAAGCTGCTTGGAACTCATCTGTGAGTTCCTGATTCCAGCAACACAAAGCCTCACCCTCAAAGACACACGATTCTCAAAGTCCACTCCGGGAGTCAGGGGTTGTCATCATTCCAGGCTGTACCCACCGTTCTCATAAGTCAAGAAGGGCTTCCCACTCACTGGGCAGCGGAGATGGAGAAAGCATGCTAAAAAAAAACCCCAAAAAACAATAAACTGCCTTGAGACTCACACGGCCGCATGGGTCCCCTGTCTCTGTGGTCACTGCCCTACACCCTTACCATTCTAATCGGAATGCTTTCCATCAGGAAGGTGGTTCTTCCAGGATTCTTTGTCGTTTCCCATCCCCATCTTTCCCAGACAGTCAGGTCAGCTTAGTACTTTCTGTCACAGAACACGAGTAAAGCAGACTCACCAGCTTCGTTCTAAAGTGTCATTGCTTTACACCTCAAATCCAGAGAAAATGAGACCAATGGAAGCGTCTGCCTCTCTGCGTCTTTGTCTCTTTCTCTCTATACTGTAGAGAAAGTCGCTCATTTGTGTTCAACACTTTGCAACCTATGGACTATCCATGGAATTCTCCAGGCCAGAATGCTGAAGTGGATAGCCTTTCCCTTCTCCAAGGGATCTTCCCAACCCAGGGATCAAACCCAGATCTCCCTCATTGCAGGTGGATTCTTTAACAGCTGAGCCACCAGGGAAGCCCAAGAATACTGGAGTGGGTAGCCTATCCCTTCTCCAGGGAATCTTCCCAACCCAGGAATCGAACCAGAGTCTCTTGCATTGCAGGTGGATTCTTTATCAACTGAGCTATCAGGGAAGCTCTCTCTATGTATACAGATATACAAAAATGAATTCTCTATAAATATACATAAGATACACATATACTTTTTATATTTCAGTTCAGTTCAGTCACTCAGACCTGTCTGACTCTTTGTGATCCCATGGACTGCACCACAGAAGAGATGGGAATAACAGATCACCTGACCTGCCTCCTAAGAAACCTGTATGCAGGTCAAGAAACAACAGCTAAAACTGGACATGGAACAACAGACCAGTTCCAAACTGGGGAAGGAGTATGTCAAGTCTGTATATTGTAACCCTGCTCATTTAACTTATATGCAGAGTACATCATGAGAAATGCTGGGCTGGATGAAGTACAAGCTGGAATCAAGATTTCCAGGAGAAAAATAAATAACCTCAGATACACAGATGACACCACACTTATGACAGAAAGTGAAGAAGAACTAAAGAGCCCCTTGATGAAAGTTGGACAGAAAGGAGATCAAACTAGTCAGTCCTAAAGGAAATCAACCCTGAACATTCATTGGAAGGACCTAAGCTGAAGGTCCAATACTTATTCAAAGAGCTGAGTCATTAGAAAAGAACCTGATGCTGGGAAAGAGTGAAGGAAAGAGGAGAAAAGGGTGATGGAGGATGAGATGGCTGGATGACATCACTGACTCAGTGGACATGAGTTTGAGCAAGCTCCGAGAGACAGTGACGGACAGGGAAGGCTGGCATGTTGCAGCCCATGGGGTCACAAAGAGTCGGATATGACTTAGTGACTGGAAGACAACGGCAGTGTTACTCAGGATATTGCTTATTGAAGAAACAGGGTTGGAGA
The DNA here is from genome assembly GCF_016772045.2 of Ovis aries. NCBI lineage: Eukaryota > Metazoa > Chordata > Mammalia > Artiodactyla > Bovidae > Ovis > Ovis aries. The sequence continues at coordinate 68,986,955 of NC_056069.1, forward strand.
AGGCAATTTGGTGGTAATCTCTTACAGATTTTCTTAAACCTTTGCAAGTCTGTATAGAGGAAATGAAAACCAGTATTAGTAGGGAAAATAATGTAAAATCAGAAGGAGAAACGTTCCGTAGCGCTGTTGTGATGGCGGTTACATGATTGCATACATTTATCAGGACGCAGAGCTCCACACTGAAAGCACACATTGTAGTTTTGTAAATAAAAAGTGAAAAAAACGAGGAAGGATGTGAGAGAGGAAGGGGAAGAAAAAGAAAATACTGTGTGAGAATCCAGATCGAGATTCAAGGACGCAGACAGGATGAATTTCTGGGCTAGATCTTTCCACTCTGAGCTCAGAGGAACGCCCAAACCTTAACAAAGTTGGACAGCACTTATTTTGAAAGACCTTGAGGAAGGGCGATTCTATCCCTTTCCTTGGTAACCCCTTCCAGCTGCGGAAGTGCTTTATATCTCAAATTATTACCTTATGATGGAGTTAAAGCCCATTTCCGCCCCTGTCTCCCTTTCACCCCTTGAAGACAGTGAGCAGCTGCCCTCATCCTCAGAGGAGCAGGCTTGCAGCCCTGAGCCTCATTCTCAGCATCTCGCCCTCACAATAAGCAGACCTGGCTTCCCCTACCCCCTCTCAGAACACTTGCCATCAACTCATTCATCACTGCTTGCATTCTGGTACATAAAACTGAGCTCCAGCCTTCGAGAGAGGCTGTGTCCCATGCAGAGTGGACGTTGTGCTTGTGTGGTTCAACCTGCCTTTCTCTGCAAGCCAACGCCTGAACTTGTTACGTCACACTCACTCCATGTGGTGGACATTTCTGTTGTTGCTGCCGCTCCCATTGGCTGGCTTTGCTCTGCTTTCCGGATCCATCCTGGATGTGGAGACGGTCTGTGTCCACCTGCCTCTAGGGCTCTAGGTCTCCCTTCCAGACTCAGTCCTCCCTTGATGACGAGCTTTCCAACTGGACCCAACTCTGGATAACTGTCTGCATTTGCTTTCCTCCCTGTTTAAGTCATCAGCAACACACAGCCCCCATTCTCCAGAACTAGCATCTGGTGGGCTTGGAATGAATGGAGAGTCATCACTTGGTGAGACGTGAGGGGCTGGGATACAGGCATGTACATGGAGCACACAGGTGAGGGTAAGGACCAGAGAAGCTGAAAATCTAAGGATGGGGAGGAGATGGCCGGTCAAGCGTAGGGACTGGAGAGGGGACAGTAGTCAGAGAGAGTTCACAGCTGAGACTGGAAAAGCAAATTCAGTTCAGAAAGTGAAGGGTCCTATAACCCACGTGGGAGACTTCAAACCTCTGCAGGTGAGGGTGGTCCATGTGAGGCCATCAGCAGGGAAGGGATATTGTTGCAGGTAAATATCACCTTGGGTGCACTGGCAGGGTCAGGGAGAAGCAAGGCTGGAGTCAGGAAGACCAGAGAGGCTGGTGCTAGGAACCAGGTGGAAGGATGGGAGGAAGATGAACCTGGGCAGTAAATGGGGAGAGGAGGTGGAGAGAAGGAAACGCGTGTGAAGAACTGGCAGCTGGACGGGGGTCTTGGGGAGGACTCATCTGGAGACCTATGAGAGCGTGAAGCATGGTATGTTCCTCTTGGCCACTCGGTCCAAGGTGACTTCATGTCACCAAAATGGAGATCAAGGGCCACTGGGCCACTGGCCAGGTGGGATGCACGTCAGAATGGGCTTCCCTGTGTGCTTGTCTTTGCCATGGCCCATTGTGACCCCAGTTGTTTCACCCCAAAGCTCTTATATTCCTCATGGGCTACATTGCTTTTCTTCCAACACATAGCGTACACTCAGCGTACAAGCTCTTCGCACACTTGCTGTGCAAACGCGGCACTGCATGCTTTGCACACCCTGCACGGATGCTTACGTCCATCATTTCATCCAGAAGGTGCTTTCACTGAGTTCTCCTTTTGGTACTCTGCCTTTCAGAGCCGGCGTGTATTGTGTTCTCATATTTTAAGTATAGTTTGTATTTTAGTTCTGAAACACCAACACTACTCACCTACCTAGTGAGCTGCTTTTTTTTTTCTTTTTTTACTGAAAGTGTAGAAGGGTATTTTTAATGGAAGGAGGGCTTCCCTGGTGGCACAGATAGTAAAAAAAAAAAAAGAAAAAAGAAAAGAAATCTGCCTGCAATGCGGGAGACCCAGGTTCAATCTCTCCAGAGTCAAGAAGTTCCCCCAGAGAAGGGAATGGCAACCCACTCTCATATCCTTGCCTGGAGAATCCCATGGACAGAGGAGCCTGGCAGGCTACAGTCCATGGGGTTGCAAAGAGTCTGACACGACTAAGTGACTAACACTTTGACTCTTCAGGAAAGGCAGATATGGGTGAGTAATAGGCGTTCAGACCAAACACAGTGAGCAATGGAAAGCTCCACAGCTGGAGAGGTGGTTCTGCCAGGGCCATGGAGCTGCAGCCACCCCAGGGCAAGGCGAGGTGGCATCTCCAAGTCTGCCCCCAGGAAAACACATACGTTACCCGCTCCATACAGGCGTCTGCTCAGAAAACCTAACCAGCTGTGACAGACAGGGCACCAAAAGGAGAAAGCCAATAATAAGAAGTATGTTGGGATCAACCCCACTTCAACAAGCCTTTTAAAAAGTATATTTGAGGGTGCTCAAGTTTATCTGCAGAATGAATCAGAGTCCAGCATGGTAAAGGGTGGCCTGAAGCCAACACTGGAAGAAGGATGCTCATCTCAGGGGCTCAGATACTAGGACACGGAAACCCTCAGGCACAGGGGAGCAGTGACAAAAGCTGCAAGCATCTTTTCGCTTAGAACCAGCACAGCTGTCCGTGAAGAGGCACTCAGGTGAAGGGAGCTGTGGACTTCTGCTCTAGGTCTGCCTGCGTTCTCTTCTTTCTCCACCTCGCTCCGGCTTGCTGAGCATCGGCCTCCATCCACACGCTGGTGGCTGGTTTTCCCGTTGTGAAGCATCCTCGGCGTCCCAGGGATGCACCTCAACCAGCATTTGCTTCTTCTGCAGAGACTTCCTCCCAGGGGGCTCTGGCTCCTGCTCCGTAAGATTGCTCCTACAGGTGGTGACCGGCCCTCCGGACAGCTCCCAGCAAGGACGGGGGCTCACCTGGGTCTGCCTATTCTGCTGGGCAGCCTTTCTCTCTACTGAATAGCTCTTTTGCCCCTGCTGGGCTGCGCAAAGCTGTTCCTTCTGAAAAGCTTGGAGGGAATATCAGAGGGGAAGTAAATGCTTCCAGATCCAGGCTTGATGAGAAACGTCTTTCTGGCTGAATAGAAATCTTTGGCCTCTGATGCTTTCCTTTTATTCAAACTCAACACCTCACCTGTTCCTGACCCTGCATTTGTTTCCTGACAGCTAGTCTGAGCTCTTCCCAAGCTAAATTTTCTTTCCTGTTCCCCCCACCACCCAACATCTCAATGAATGGTTCTCATGATCTCATAGAGAGCAGGCTTAGCAAAAGGGCAGGTGACATGCAGAGCGGAACCATCACTGGACTGGTGTCAGGAGAGGATCTTAGTTCTGATTTAACTGGGGGGCAGGGGAGGAGCCCTGAGCTAGAATACTAAACTCTCCTGAGTCCTTACCTTTCTCAACTTTCAATAGAAAAAGTACGTTAACTTTCCCACCCTGTCCATCAACAGACTCCAGCCAGTCAATGCACCACTGCCTTCTTTCTTCAATCCAATATCCAACATCTACTGTCTCCAGACTTGAGGTGTTGGCCACAAGACAGGCTCCAGGCTAGGGCAACCAGCTGATCTTCAATCATGGGAGCCTGGCTGTCCTTTCATATAAGGGAGCACGGTTCTACTTCCTGACTCCTCCTGGAGTCCATCAGAGGCATGATGTGCTAACAAAGCAGAGAAACAGCGGGAGAGGGACTTCCTTCTGGAATATTCCATGTGTCTCAAGACCTCCTGTGTCACCTTAAAAAGGGGAGGATGCTCTCAGGAGGGGCAAAACCAGGCTCAAGGCCACCCTGGAGGATGCAGCTTGAGCCAGATTTAACTGGATTAAGAAAAGCAATAAGTCATGTCTTTTAAGATTCACTTCATTTTTACCCTTATGTTTAGGGTGTTTTCTACAAGTGAGGCTTTGTGCTCAGCAGTATATGTAGACCGTTTCAGTTAAGCCTATGAGATAATTATGACAGTTATTATTGTACTCTTTCCGTTCTCATTTCCAGAATTGGAACATGGGGTGGGGGGTGGTGGTTAAAGCCGGAATAATGAGTTCAAAGCTCAGGGGATGATGACTCATCTCTAGACCAAGTCCGTCCCATATGCAAAGCCCTTCAAATGCCAACATGTCAATTTCCCCAGAAATTAGAAGACATTGCTAGTATCTGAGTCCATTGAAAATAGGAAGGTAGTGATTTGATGCTTTTCTTTCATAGGACATAGGAAACTGGCACTCCAGCATGAGTACAGGAAAACCAAGAGCTGGTTTGGAACTCAGAGCTGTTTATAGTAAGCTTCAGTGCTTCCGATTTTTCATCTGTCTTTCTTATTAATCTCAGGGTGTCTTCTCCAGGACCCTCTGTGCAGAAGTTGGTGAGCAGAATTGCTGCTCATAATTGGTCAGGAGAAGCCCAACAAGGCAAGTGGGTCTGGATGAACAACTCAAGAGAAATGTCAGTACAATAGAAAAAGATGAATGTATCTTATACAGTGAATGTTTTTAAGTGCAGAGCTGCTTTTAGACATTCAAGCCTGATCAATTAAAGCACAAATATAAGCGACACAGGACTGCTCCAGCCTCCCCTCACTTTATGTCATCCCTGACAACCTGAGCTGGAGCTGGACAAGCCTGCTTTATATGGAAACACACGCACCAAACCAGGATGCGGCAGGGAGAAGGTGGTTCACAAAGACCCGGGCTTTCAATCGTGCCAGCAGTTAAATAAGAAGCTACAGTGAACGCCCTGCACTTGCACAGATGTGAGATCTGAAATGTCCTCTTGTCCTCTTCGGATGACCCTAAATTAAAGGGTGAAATGCTTGAATTTGAACAATGTTGGGCTTATCTGTTGGCTAAGATGGTAAAGAATCTGCCTGCATTGCAGGAGATCTGGGTTTGATCCCTGGGTCAGGAAGATCCACTGGAGAAAGGAACGGTTACCCACTCTATAGTATTCTTGCCTGGAGAAGTCCAAAGGACAGAGGAGCCTGGAGTGCTACAGCCCATCGGGTCTCAAAGAATCAGACACGACTGAGTGCCTTTCACTTCTTCAGAGCTTCGGTTTTCCTGTCTGTCTGTGTGTCTTTCTGATGCAAATGCAAATCCACAATGAGGGAGAGAGACACCCACTCAGCAGAGGTCAAGGGCATCTTCAGCTCCACAGACCTCAGTTAGCTATGTGCTGCATGGTTCCCAGAGCAAAGATCCCTGTTACCTGTAGCTCTACCGCCTTCAAGCCAATGGACCACCTCAGGCTGCACAAGGGCTCAGGGACAACAGGAGGTCTGCTGCCACGCTGCAAGAACTCTTCAGCCGTCAGCTTCTCTGGCTGAGGTCTCTGAGCAGCACCCTTGGGTCTCCGACTCAAGAGCAGTTGTCTTGATCATCTCTCCATTGAGTGGACAGGAGAGATGGAGGTCAGACACGCAGGCTGGAGTTTGGAGACATGTGGTAATGTCTTTCTTTTTGCCCTGAGAAGAGGTATTGGCTTTCTGAGATATCCTGACAATTATTTAAATTTACTGCATTTTTGCTGATTGATCATTATCTTAATTTTTCAATAAGACAGGATATTTTCTTTACACCAGTTTCTGGAATCATTTGTTGTCCAGCTGCCAAGTCGTGATTGACTCTTTGTGACCCATGAACTTCAGCAAGCCAGGCTTCCCTGTCCCTCACTGGCTCCCGGAATTTGCCCAAGTTCATGTCCATTGAATCGGTGATGCTATCTAACCATCTCATTCTCTGTCACCCCCTTCTCATCTTGCCTTCAATCTTTCCCAGCATCAGGGTCTTTTCCAATGAGTCAGTTCTTTGCATCAGTTGACCAAAGGATTGGAACATTAGCCTCAGTCCTCCCAAGGAATATTCAGGATTGATTTCCATTAAGATTCATTGGTTGGATCTCCTTGCAGTCCAAGGGACTCTCGAGAGTCTTCTCCAACACCACAGTTCAAAAGCATCAATTCTCTGATGCTCTGCCTTCTTGATGGTCCAGCTCTCACATCCATACATGACTATTGGAAAAACCATAACTTTGACAAGATGGATGTTTGTCGGCAAAGTGATGTCTCTGCTTTGTAATATGTTGCTTAGGCTTTGTCATAGCTTTCCTGCCAAGAGGCAATCTGGAATCATAGATGGACTCAAAGGTGGCCACGGTGGCCTCCTCAAAGGGTCTTCCATGTCTGTCTTTGCTCACTCAGCCTGGAGCAGAAGCTCAGATGCAGAAGCAAGGTGACCTCCTGAAGGCTGCGTGCTGGGTCGTGATACAGTGCTCTGGCCCACGCCCTCCGTGCAAAGGACTGAAAAGCCGTGCATCGTACCTGCATGGACCTGTGCTCCAGACTATGACAGAGAATGTCCGTTGAAGAAAAGTGATGGAAACTTCCACGGCAGTCCAGTGGTTAGGAATCCCCCTGCCAATGCAGGGGACACAGATGGGACCCCTGGTCTGGGAAGATGCCACAACCTTCTGTTCAAGCAAGCCTGCACCACGGTGAAGAGCAGCCCCCACTCGCCGCAAGTAGGAAAACTTGTGAGCAGCAAAGACCCAGTGCAGCCAAAAATAAAAATAAATACAGATTTTTTAACAAAAAAGAAAAAGTGATGGAAGAACATCAGGACCATCCCCTGCCCTTATAAATTAAACACGCAGTGAACTAAATTCTAGATCATGGCTCGTCTCTGGGTCCAGAGATATAAAATGCTGCAGGGGCTGTGAACACAGACTTGGCCACAAAGAGTTCTGAAAGAGTCAAGCAAGTGTTGATATGAAGAGAGAAAAATCCTTCAATTTGCTCTAAGTTCATGCTCTCCAAGAAACTGCAGAAAAGATAGTCTGACATTCTCTCATAAAATATCAGAAATGCTGGGTGAGTATGAGATGCTCAAGGTCAACAAAGAGGAAAAGGAAGAGTCTCCTAAGATTTTTCCAGCCTCTGTGGACCTTGGTGTGAATCCAGGGATCTGCATTTGACAGGCTCAGGGCCCCTGGCTAAGGCTGAGCTTCTCGAGGGCACCCTGATCCAGCAGAATCCAACCAGGTGGACATGGCACCCAGTTATCCCCAGGGGCTGGGCAGGAGTCCCTAAGTGCCCACTCAGGAGTACCTGGAGACTCCCAAGTTAAACACATTCTTACACTGGACAGTAATGATGTTGACCGTTAACTGTTACCTGCAAGTCCATACTCTTTTATTTCAGGAGATAAGTAGGAGAAACTCCTTTTCTCCAACACTTTTGACATAACATCAGACTCCCATCTCTTCTATAGAAAGGTTGCTTTCTTCCTTTAGACTCTGCTGTGTGAGAACACTTTTCTCTAATAGTTGAGCAGAGGTAAAATGAAGATCGTATGGCATTCTGGGCTCCAAATCAAATGGGAAAAGTCCTTCCCCCTCGCTCTTTCCAGATTCTACTCTGCACACCAGAAACAAGCGGAAAGGAAAAGCAAGAAGGAAAATCCCAAGATTAACACAGCAATTACGATGGTCGTGACAGCAGTCACCATTTATCCTGGAGACACCAGGACTTGTGCTAAGAGTGTTATATTTCTTCTTCATCTAGTTCTCACAGAGAACCTGTGGCTGAGCATTATATCACCCAGCGTAAAGATCGATGTATTGAGAAAGCTAACAAGTTAATGACTGACCCACCACCGCAGATACAGGAAGTCTGGAATCAGAATTCAAATCACGAGCCTGTGCCTACTGCAGGGTCGGCCCTCAGCAAGAAACGAGGGGGAATTCATGGCAGGTTCTCAACCAAAGCCGCCAGAATGACAGTTATCTGGGCGCTAATTCTTCTGGACTATTCAATTATTCGAATAATCATCTTCCAAAAAGCAGGTTTAGAGTTTGAAACACGCACGATGGTTTGTGCCTGCTAGGATAACTAGTTGCTGTAAAACGTAAGTCAGATTAAGGAGTCCACATTGTTAATTCATCCATTAAAACCCGTCATTAGGTTCATCCTTCTCCCTTCACTGAACATGGGAACATAGAGGCAGGATCTGGGCCCCAAGAAAGTCCGGGATGTTTTCAGTTCAGTTCGGTTACGCGGTCGCCTGTGACTCTTTGCAACGCTATGGACTGCAGTACTCCAGGCCTCCCTGTTGATCACAAACTCCTGGAGCTTGCTCAAACTCATGTCCTTTGAGTCATTGATACCATCCTCTGTTGTCCCCTTCTCCTCCCGCCTTCAATCTTTCCCAATATCAGGATCTTTTCAAATGAGTCAGTTCTTCACATCAGGTGGCCAAAATATTAGGGTTTTAGCATTAGTCCTTCCAATGAATATTCAGGGCTGATTTCCTTTAGGATGGACTTGTTTGATCTCCTTGCAGTCCAAAGGGCTGTCAAGAGTCTTCTCGAACACTACAGTTCAAAAGCATCAATTTTTCGGGGCTCAGGTTTCTTGAAGGTCACATCCATACATGACTACGGCAAAAACCATAGCTTTGACTAGACAGACCTCTGTGAACAAAACAATGACTCTGCCTTTTTAATACGCTCTCTAGCTTTGCCATAGGTTTCCTTCCATGGAACAAGTCTCTTTTAGTTTCATGGCTGCAGTCACCATCTACAGTGATTTTGGAGCCCAGAAGTAAAGTCTGACACTGTTTCCACTGTTTTCCCATCTATTTGCCATGAAGTGATGGCACCGAATGCAATGATCTTAGTTTTCTGAATGTTGAGCTTTAAGCCAACTTTTTCACTCTTCTCTTTCACTTTCATCAAGAGGCTCTTTAGTTCTTCTTCGCTTTCTGCCATAAGGGTGGTGTCATCTGCATATCTGAGGTTACTGATATTTCTCCCGGAAATCTTGATTCCAGCTTGTGCTTCTTCCAGCCCAGCGTTTCTCATGATGTACTCTGCATATAAGTGAAATAAGCAGGGTGACAATATACAGACTTGACATACTCCTTTCCCAATTTGAAACCAGAATGTTGTTCCATGTCCAGTTCTAACTGTTGCTTCTTGACCTGCATACAGATATCTCAGGAGGCAGGTCAGGTGGGGTGGTATTCCCATCTCTTGAAGAATTTCCACAGTTTTGATCCACACAGTCAAAGGCTTTGACATAGTCAATAAAGTAGAAATAGATGTTTTTCTGGAACTCTGTTGCTTTCTCAATGACCCAACGGATGTTGGCAATTTGATCTCTTGTTCCTCTGCCTTGTCTAAATCCAGTTTGAACATCTGGAAGTTCATGGTTCATGTACTGTTGAAGCCTGACTTAGAGAATGTTGAGAATTATTTTGCTAGCTTGTGAGATGAGTGCAACTGTGTGGTAGTTTGAACATTCTTTGGCATTGCTTTTCTTAGGGATTGGAAATGAAAACTGACCTTTTCCAGTCCTGTGGCCACTGCTGAGTTTTCCAAATTTGCTGGCATATTGAGTGCAGCACTTTCACAGCATTGTCTTCCAGGATTTGAAACAGCTCAACTGGAATTCATCACCTCCACTAGCTTTGTTCATAGTGATGCTTCCTAAGGCCCACTTAACTTTGCACTCCAGGTTGTCTGGCCCTAGGTGGGTGATAACACCAGCATGGTTATCTGGGTCATTAAGATCTTTTTTGTATAGTTCGTTTGTGGATTCTTGCCACCTCTTCTTAATATCTTTTGCTTCTGTTAGGTCTGTATCATTTCCGTCCTTTACTGTGCCCATCTTTGCATGAAATGTTCCCTTGGTATCTCTAATTTTCCTGAAGATATCTCTAATCTTTTCCATTGTATTGTTCTCCTCTATTTCTTTGCACTGATCACTGAGGAAGGCTTTTTTTTTTTTTTTTAACCTCTCCTTGCGAGTCTTTGGAATCTGCATTCAGCTGAATATATCTTTGCTTTTCTCCATTTCCTTTGGCTTTTCTTCTTTTCTCAGCTATTTGTTAGGCCTCCTCGGATAACCATTTTGCTTTTTTGTATTTCTTTTTCTTGGTCTTGATCACTGACTCCTTTACAATGCCACAAAACCCTGTCCATGGTTCTTCAGGCACTCTGTCTATCAGATCTAATCTAATCCCTTGAATCTATTTGTCATTTCCACTGTATAATCGGGATTTGTATAAAGGGATTTGATTTAGGTCATACCTGAATAGTCTAGTGATTTTCCCTACTTTCTTCAATCTAAGTGTGAATTTGGCTATAAGGAGTTCATGATCTGAGCCAAAGTCAGCTCCCAGTCTTGTTTTTGTTGGTTGTGAAGAGCTTTCTCATCTTTGGCTGCAAAGAATGTAATCAGCCTGATTTCGGTGTTGACCATCTGGTAATGCCCGTGAGTAGTCTTCTATTGTGTTGTTGGAAGAGGGTGTTTGCTATGACCGGTGCATTCTCTTGGCAAAACTCTGTTAGCCTTTGCCCTGCTTCATTTTGTACTCCAAGGCCAAATTTGCTGTTACTCCAGATATCTCTTGACTTCCTACTTTTGCATTCCAGTCCCCTATGATGAAAGGGACATCTTTTTTGGGTGTTAGTTCTAGAAGGTCTTGTAGATCTTAATAGAACCATTCAACTTCAGCTTCTTCAGCATTACTGGTTGGGGCATAGACTTGGATTACTGTGATATTGAATGGTTTCCTTTGGAAACTAACAGAGATCATCCTGTCATTTTTGAGATTACACCCAAGAACTGCATTTCAGCGTCTTTTTTTGAGTATGAGGGCTACTCTCTTTCTTCAAATGACTCCTGCCCATGGTAGCAGATACAATGGTCATCTGAGTTAAATTCGCCCTTTCCAGTCCAATTTAGTTCACTGATTCCTAGAGTGTCGATGTTGGCTCTTGCCACCTCCTGTTTGACCACTTCCAATTCACCTTGATTCATAGACCTACATTCCAGGTTCCTATGCAGTATTGTTCTTACAGCATCAGACTTCACTTCCATCACCAGTCACATCCACAACTGGGCGTTGTTTGTGCTTTGGGTCCATCTCTTCATTCTTTCTGGAGCTGTGTCTCCACTCTTCCCCAGTAGCATATTGGGCACCTACTGACCTGGGGAGTTATCTTTCCATGTCCTATCCTTTTGCCTTTTCATACTGTTCATGGGCTTCTCAAGGCAAGAAAACTGAAGTGGTTTGCCATTCCCTTCTCCAGTGGACCATCTTTTGTCAGAACACTCCACCATGTCCTGTCCATCTTGGGTGGCCCTACACAGCATGGCTCATAGTTTCACTGAGTCAGACAAGGCTGTGGTCCATATGTTCAGTTTGATTGGTTTTCTGTGACTGTGGTTTTCATTCTGTCTACCCTCTGACATATATGGGTAAGAGGCTTATAGAAGTTTCCTGATGGGAGAGACTGACTGGAAGAAACTGGGTCTTGTTCTGATGGGCAGGGCTGTGCTCAGAAAATCTTTAATGCAATTTTCTTTTGATGGGTAGGGCCGTGTTCCCTCTGTTGTTTGACCTGAGGCCAAACTATGGTGGAGCTAATGAAGAAAATGGCAGCCTCCTTCAAAAAGTCCCATGCATGCCACGCCACACTCTGTCCCCAGCCCTGCAGCTGGCCACTGCTGACCCACGCGTCCGGCAGACACTCCTGGACACTCATAGGCAAGTCTGGGTCAGCCTCATGTGGAGGCATTGCTCCTTCCTCCTGGGTTCTGGTCACGCAGCGTTTTATTTTCGTGTCTCCAGGAGTCTGTTTCTCCAGTCCTGCGTAAGTGCTGGCGGCTCCACGGTGGGGTCAGTGGTGATCACCTCCAAGAGGGCTTCTGCCACATGCAGGTCCGCTGCCCCCAGACCCCCTGTCCCTGTGGCAGGCCACTGCTGACCTGAACCTCTGCAGGAAGCAAGCACTCTAAGGCAGGTCTGGTTCAGTCTCTGTGGGGTCTCCAGGTGTGCACCATGTTCACCCAAGGTGAATGAAAACCTACAAATGAGGCATTTGTAAGCAAAAGTAAAAAAAAAAAAAAAAAAAGAAGAAGAAGAAGAAATGAAACAAAACAAAGCAGAAAGTCCGCACGTGTGTACCACATTGGCTGTGACGCCCTACTGACAGGAGCATTTTAAGAGGTCCAAGCCTCACAGCCTGTGGGTGTAAGAAGGCGTAACAAATAGCAAAACCCTGAGCTCCTTTGATCTGACTTCATCTTACCTGCATTGATAGCATCGGCCAGTCTTCATAAGGAAACGATCAGGTCCTCTCTACCCTAAATCTGTGAAGGTTCCATTTTGTGCTTCAAAAAAACGTCAAATCACCTAATTCCAGATAGCCCTTGAAAAGATGAATTGGGTCTGCGCTGACAGGTAGGGCGTCCCTCACCTGAAGGGGCTTGACCTCCTGGCAGGAGATACGTGTTCACAGAGCTGGAAGGGCAGGCTGTCCCCTACACCGGCCCTCCTGGACACCATTATATCCGTTCATTCATGAAAACCAGGTGTTTTTAAGAAAACACGTCAAAATCAACGTGCACTCATGTCAGGCTGGTGTGATGTAGGCTCTCGGGGCGCTCACTTCCTATTAGGGGTGATGAAATGCACCTAGCACATTAGTGTCAGGCGCATAAGACAAATTCTGCAGCCAGCTCTAGGGCCGTGAGTAGGCCAACAGATCGATCAAAAGTGCTCTTTGGCATCGCCCACTTGTGGGAAACTCTGTCCGTCTTGCAGGATCTGGAAGCTCCCATCCGCTCCACAGGGCCCTGGGTTACTGGGTCACCTGCATGCTCACCTCACAGCAGAAGGGACCCCTGTCAGAAACACAAACAGGAAAATGGGAGACACATGTGCTAACCACTGTGTAGAAAACCAGGAAGGAATGACTGAGGGCTGCCCTATGAAAACATGATTCCCATTAGGAACTCAGAAGTCGCAGGACAGGTTGGCATGTGTACAGGGAGGAGGGGGCCGAGACTCGGCCAGCGATCCGGCAAATGGGCTGTAATTGGATGTCCCGTGTCACTGGTGGAGTTGGGGGCGGTGGGTAACACCACTCTCTGAGGAGGGGGTCACGTTTTGCTTCAGAAGGGGTGGGGGTCTGGGGGATTGGCTCAGCCTGAAGGAGCAGCATCCTCACAGTATTTGGGTGTAGCGGGCACACTGCCTGAAACACAGGATCTCCCTGAGTCCTCAGCTGACTTGCCTCATGGGATCTCTGCTGGCCACTGACTCATGCTGGTCAGGTTTTCAGGACCCTGGATAAGGCCTTGTGAGCTTCCACACTCAGTTTCCAGATAGAGCCGATGGGTGCACCAACCCCCCCCGACCCAGGTCATAACCGTAGGAGTAGAGGGGAGTGGGGGCATCACCCAGCTGGGGTCACCTCCTCACCATCCAGGTTCATAGTGAGTCCAAGTCAGCAGATCAGGTTCCACTGGGAAGCTCCTGGGACCGGAGGCCTTTCTTGCAATATAGTCTCAACAGCACCTTCACAGGTCACCAGAAAGTATGTTAGTCATTCAGTCGTGTCAGACTCTTTGTGACCCCATGGACTGGGTCCTGCCAGGCTCCTCTGTCCATGGGATTCCCCAGGCCAGAATACTGGAGTGGGTTGCCATTTCCTTTTCCAGGGGATCTTCCAGACCCAGGGATTTGAACGTGGGTCTCCTGCATTGCAAGTGGATTCTTTACTGTTTGAGCCACCAGGGAAGCCTGCACAGCTGCCACAGACCACCAGTCCAGCCCTAAAGTCCTGAATGATGGGGGCAGGGGGTTAGGGGAGACCCTCTCCTCCGAGGAGCTCTTGGCTGCCCTGCAAGGAGCACCAGGCTCTGTGGTTCAGCCACTCAGTCATGTCTGACTCTTTGTGACCCCATAAACTGTACCAAGCCAGACCTCCTTGTCCTTCCCTGTCTCCTAGAGTCTACTCAGATTCATGCCCATTGAGTCGGTGATGCCATCCAACCATCTCATCCTCTGTCATCCCCTTCTCCTCCTGCCCTCAATCTTTCCCAGCATTAGGGTCTTTTCCAATGAGTCAGCTTTTCACATCAGGTGGCCAAAGTATTGGAGCTTCAGCTTCAGCATCAGTCCTTCCAATGAATATTCAGGGTTAATTTCCTTTAGGATTGACTGGCTTGATCTCCTTCCTGTCCAAGGGATGCTCAAGAATCTTCTTCAGCACCACAGGTCAGAAGCATTAATTCTTCGGCACTCAGCCTTCTTTATGGTCCAACTCTCACATCCATGCATGACTACTGGAAAAATCATATCTTTGACAGACATTTGTTGGCAAAGTGATGTCTCTGCTCTTTAATATGCTGTCTGGGTTTGTCATAATTTATCTTCCAAGGAGCAAGCGTTTTTTAATTGCATGGCTGCAATTGCTGTCCGTGTTGATTTTGGAGCCCAAGGAAATGAAGTCTGTCACTGTTTCCATTCTTTCCCCATCTATTTTCCATGAAATGATGGGACCAGATGCCATGATCTTAGTTTTTTTCTGAAGCATTTCAGCAGGAAGCTTTATCAGGCCTCCATTAAAGCTCCTGGATCACCACTAACCAGGGCACCAGGACTGTGGAAACAAGCACTTCCCCAAACGGATGATCTGCTCTAAGCAGCTTTCTATTGTAAATGGCAAATGTGTTCTTTTCAAAAGAGCATAAAGTTATAAGAATAGGAAGGTTTCAAAACTCGGCACTCAACTGCACATGTTTGGAGCAGGGTAGGGGGAGGATTGGGGGGTGGTCCATTCTATCCCATCTGGAAATGTTAGCTCTGAAGCCCTGGGGTAGCTCTCAAGTTGCCCACGTTTCTGCTTTCATAGGAGAGATGAAGATAATTATCCTAAAGGTATTGTTGGTCTCAATTTCCAGCTCGAGATTTAGGGGCAGCTGTATATTGATGGGCGCTGACCAGCCAGGGCGAGTCAGTTAGTTATGTCATTGCTGCTTTGTGCAAATCCTCTTCCTTGAAGGTCAGTCATTTATTCCCAGTCTCAAATGCCAGTCTCTCTACTGAGTACAAGGCAGAGAGTGGACTGGAGTTGGAACTAGAAATGTGCTTTTCTTGTCTTTGCGAGAAGAAGCACATCAGAAGATGAAAATATATGATACATCATAGAGCGTGGGACCCCGGGTTCCAGGATGTGAACTAAGTACAAGGCCCTGGTGGTCAATACAAGAGCCCCTGAACTGGGTTTGAATATGTGGACAGACACAAGCAAAATGATGACACTTGACAACACCATGCATTTCCTGAAAGCCTCTTCAAAGGGGCTGGAAGAGAGAGCCGAGTAGACGAAGAGGACACTGAACTGAGACGTGTTCCTGCCGCCGCCGGCAGCCTGGTTCTCTCTCCCCGAAAGGAGGGACGCCAGGTGCGCAGCTGGGGAGAGGCGGCGGAGGGATGCTCTGCAGTCCCAGGATCGTCTTCTGCTTTGGCTCATGAGAACCTTGAGTTGTGGGTGAGACGCAGATGATGAAGAGCTCAAGCACATTGTGCCTTGTGGTCTTTATATCTTACACGAGGATTTATGATAAGGAGAATATACGGCTTCCTATGTGAACTTCTGCCTCTGATGTTGGCTATGGAGACAGGATCTGAGGCTTTGAAGTCAGCCAACTTGATCCTTGCAACCAGCGAAGCTTGTGCTGAACGACTGGAGCCAACACGTGTATCTCTCATTGACGTCAGACCCTGCACACGGAAGACACATCTGAAAACTGCGATCTTTCTTTGCAACCTCCTCCAAACTGGCTTTCAACTTCTTTGATATTCTCTAAGAAAATAAAGGAGTTTATAAATCTGCACTTTTTCTATTGCCTAAATGGACTTCGTCTCTTTATTGCCTGTGTAGTTAACAGTGTCCATAAAATTGATGAGTTCCTTGTATTGTAGAAATAAAATTTTAACAGCACACACTCAAATGATGCTCAGACTTTTCAGATTCTGAGTCAGTGGTTAATGGAGTTGATTTCTTCAAATAAGACACTAGTTGTTTTAAGGGGCACAGAGGATGGTGGGGTGAACAGGCACATAGGAAGTGTCCCACCTTGCAGGGGCTTGGGCCAGCACGGTGAGAGTCTGTGTGCTGTGTGTACATGGGGCGTCTGTGTATGTGATGTGTGTGCACGTGTGCACATGTGTGTGTGGGTGTGTGTACTGTGCACGAGTGGAGGGCGGGTGTAGACGGCCTTCTCACGGCACAAAAGGAAAACTTCAGTGAGACTGAGTCTGCCTTCCCTAGCATTAAAATACTTTTAATTCACCTCAGAGTTCTGATTATTATGTCTGAGTCTGGATTTATTTCCAGAACGAGCTGCCATTTATCAGATTAGACGATGACACTTCTCAGTGATGGGCTGGCCCAAGACAAAAGGGCATGGGGTTCTCCACACAACAATTTAGAAATGCTAATCTTTAAATCTGCTGTAAATATCCATATCCAGGTTGGGGAGAGGCAGGTGGGAGAAGTGAGAGAGGAAACAGAAGCCACACATGAGGCCCTGCTACCCTTCGAGCGGCCAAGTCCTCCTGTGTTGGTCAGGGAGCCACAAAGGAGTATTTTGTATTTCCAGTAGATTCTCAGGAAAGATTAAGTGAACAGAGAGCTGCTGTCTTCCAGGTTAATTGTTCACTTGATGGTATGATGGCCATTTGCAGAATACTTACTATTGTTGGCTGAAGCTCTGCTGAAGGGGGTTTACCAGTGAGAACAACTTTAATTCAACATAAAGCATTGACTCCTCAGTAAATGTGAAATTATGTACTTATCAGATGACATCAGTTATAGAAAATACTAGGTCTTGGAAGGAAGATGGATGGTTCAGAGTGAGGAAGACTTCCCTTGAACACAGATGGGCAGGGAGACCTCATGAGCAGACAGCAGCAGGCAAGACTCGGGAGTGGGTACCTGGCTGGGGGGCGGTGATGCTGAGAGAGTGAGAGAGAAGCCCGAAGCTTGAGGTGGGGACATGGAAGGCCGTGGGGGTGGGAGAAAAGGAGCTTCTGGAACTTATGGGGTGGTCAAACTAATCACTATGGTTGTGGAGCTGCTGGGAGAGTTTGGTGTTTGTTCTGAGTGAAATGAATCATTTATTACTGGAAAGTTTTGAGCAGAAAGATGCCAAGACATAATTCATATTTGAAATGTTCACTTTGCCTACTATACTGAAATTAGACAAGCAGAGAAATGTACTAAAATTAAAAAAAAAAAAAAGAAAGACAGGAAAGGACCTAGACCAACCTGACATGACGTCATGTTCCACCTGGGAAATCTCAGAGACATATATATGGGTGCTCTCCAGATGAATCTGTGAATTTAACCTAACTGCAGCCATGATACCAAGTGTTTCATTCTTCTAGAAGGAAGCAAGTTGACTTTAACGTTCATTTAGAAGAAAAAAACCAAGAAGACTAACCAGAAGAACAATATTAAATATGAGCAATGATTTTATAACACAGTGTAGACACACAGACCCTCAGCGACGTAAAGGCTGTCAACAGGCGACGGGTAGATGCGCAGATCCGCAGTGGAGAGCTGCACAGCCACGGAACGGGTGAAATGGCACCCTTTGCAGCTACATGGGTGGACCTGGAGATCATCACACTGAAATGAAGTGCCAGACAAAGACAAGTATCATCTGATACCACTTATATGCAGAAATTAAAAATGATACAAATGAGCTTGTTTATAAAACAGAAACAGACTCAAAGATGAAGAAAACCAGCAAAGGGGGCAGCAGGGAGGGATAACGTGAGAATTTGGGATTCAGTTCAGTTCAGTTCAGTTCAGTTGCTCAGTCATGTCCGACTCCTTGTGACCCCATGAATCGCAGCACACCAGGCCTCCCTGTCCATAACCAACTACCGGAGTTCACTCAGACTCACGTCCATCGAGTCGGTGATGCCATCCAGCCATCTCATCCTCGGTCGTCCCCTTCTCCTCCTTCCCCCAATCCCTCCCAGCATCAGAGTCTTTTCCAATAAGTCAGCTCTTTGCATGATGTGGCCAAAGTACTGGAGTTTCAGCTTTAGCATCATTCCTTCCAAAGAACACCCAGGGCTGATCTCCTTCAGAATGGACTGGTTGGATCTCCTTGCAGTCCAAGGGACTCTCAAGAGTCTTCTCCAACACCACAGTTCAAAAGCATCAATTCTTCAGTGCTCAACCTTCTTCACAGTCCAACTCTCACATCCATACATGACCACTGGAAAAACCATAGCTTTGACTAGACAGACCTTAGTCGGCAAAGTAATGTCTCTGCTTTTGAATATGCTATCTAGGTTGGTCATAACTTTTCTTCCAAGGAGTAAGCGTCTTTTAATTTCATGGGTGCAATCACCATCTGCAGTGATTTTGGAGCCCTCCAAATAAAGTCTGACCCTGTTTCTACTGTTTCCCATCTATTTCCCATGAAGTGATGGGACCGGATGCCATGATCTTCATTTTCTGAATGTTGAGCTTTAAGCCAACTTTTCCACACTCCTCTTTCACTTTCATCAAGAGGCTCTTTAGTTCCTCTTCACTTTCTGATTAGGATATATATATATATATATATATATATATATATATATATATAATATTACACACATATATATAATAGGTAATCAACAAGAACCTACTTTATAGCACAAGAAACTGTATTCAACTTCTTTTAATATCTTAAAATGGAAAAATATGAAAAAGAATATATATATATAACTGTATCACTTTTCTGTACACCTGAAACATTGTAAATCAACTTATTTCTATTAAAATAAACAGAACCTCAGTGCATGAGAACAAGAGGGATGCTGCACAGGGATGTATAAACACATGAATGACAGAGAATGGAATGTCCAGAAGTCGGTACAATTGTGTGGCAAAATGAATTATATGGTGAAGTTACCATTTTAAATTGGTAGGAAAAATTGAGCTTTTTAAGAACTGGCGTTACACTAGTGGGATAAACCACCAGATTGAAAAAGATTCTATTGGGTCAGTTTGTTTCATGGTGTTGTTGTTGATCAGTAGCTAAGTCCTATCCAACTGCTTGAGACGCCCTGGACTGCAGCGCACCAGGCGTCCCTGTCCTTCACCATCTCCCAGAGTTTGCTCAGACTCATGTCTGTTGAGTCGGTGCTGCTGGATAACCATCACATCCTCTTTCGTGCCCTTCTCCTTTTGCCTTCAATCTTTCCCAGTACCAGGTTATTTTCCAATGAGTCAGTTTCCAATAACTCATTGGCTATTTTCTAGTGAGTCTTCACATCAGGTGACCGAAGTATTGGAGTTTCAGCTTCAGCATCAGTCCCTCCAATGAATATTCAGGGTCGATTTCGTTTAGGATTGACTGGTTTGATCTCCTTGCAGTCCAAGGGACTCTCAAGTCTTCTCAAGCACCACAATTTGAAAGCATAGGTTCTTCAGTACTCAGTGTTCTTTGCGGTCCAACTCTCACATCTAAAACTATAGCCTTAGATATACAGAATGTTGTTGGCAAAGTGATGTCTCTGTTTTTAATATGCTGTCTGTGTTTGCCATAGCTTTACTTCCAAGGAGTAAGTGTCAAATTCGTGGCTGAAGCCTCATCACACACCAGGATAAATTCTAAATATACCAGAGATCTATGGAGAAAAATGGAACCATACAAATAGTAAAAGAAAACGTAGGTAAATATTTGTAAAACTTGAAAGTGGATGATTGGTGTATTTGGGAACATTAAAAAAAAACCTCTTGTAAAAACATCTTTGTAAAAATACATAAACAGGATAAAAAGAAAAACAATTAAAAGGTAGAGAATCACTTGCCAGCACGTGCCTGCACACACAGTCACTGTTGTGTCTGACTCTGGGCCTGCCAGACGCCTCTGTCCATGCAATTCCCCAGGCGAGGATACTCTAATATGCACAGAGCTTCTTAAGTGTGTAAACAATATCTCTGTAGAAATGGGCTATGCAAAGGGACAGACAGATCATAGTCAAAGAATGCAGGTAGTGTTTAGTCCTATGGAGAGACATTAACTTCACTCAGAATTAGAGGAACATAAATCAAAACTACAGCGGAAATCTTTAGCACTATGACATTGGCAAGCCTCCAGCAAACTCAGATGACAATACTATGGAAACAGGCACTTTCAATTATTCCCAATTCAGTGCAAAATGGTGCAGCTCCTGGGAGAAGCATCAGGTATTATCCAGCAATGTCCCTACACTACAAACCCTGGACTATAGAGAGGCAATAGATAAAGGGATAGATAATAGAGGCGGATAGGAGTGGACTGATATATAATAGATGATAGACGGGCAGAGGTAGGTGATTGACAAGTGGGAGACTGATAAAAATATACAGATTTTATTCATTATATGGGGCTTCCCTGGTGGCTCAGTTGGTAAAGAATCCGCCTGCAATGCAGGAGACCCCAGTTCGATTCCTGGGTTGAGAAGGTCCCCTGGAGAAGGGATAGGCTACCCACTCCAGTCTTCTTGGGTTTCCCTTAAATTATATATAGTGTATGAGTGCATATCCATGCATCCATCTGTTATGTTGAAATAATGAGCTGGTAAATCATAATCAGTACACAGGTTAGCTTTAAGTGAGTGAGAACACAATGTGAAGAGGAAAGGGGCACGTTTGCTTAGAGGCAACTTCCCAACCGTGAACATATTTCACAAAATGTTAAAAGCAATTCCTAGAAAGCAAAAGAAAGAGCAAAGATATAACACAGCTGTGTATATAGTTGGTGGCAGAGCCACACATAGAGAAACTATCATAGGAAGAGGCTGGGGAGGGAAATGGTAACCCACTCCAGTACTCCTGCCTGGAAAATACTGCGGACAGAAGAGCCTGGCGGGCTGCAGTCCACGTGATCACAAGAGGCAGACACGACTAAACCATCATAGGAAGAGGTTGGAAAAGGGAAACGTGGCTCTTCCTGCAGAAGCTGGGCAAAGAGAGTCTTCACTGTTTCTGGCAGTTCTGCTCTTAGTGGTTGGTGTTTTCCTCTGGGATGGCTGTGCACCTACATTTGAAGGAAAAAGGAGCATCTGTGTTGGTGACCTGGAGAACTGGGACTCTCCTGGGGTAGGAAGGAGACCTGAGTATTTTGTCCTAGCTCCTACTCGCTTCCTGAGGGAGGGCTATCTTGGCTTGCGTTGCTTCTTCCCAGCCAGAGTCAGGAGACTCCACGTCTGCTTGGTTTTCTTTCAATCTCTTTCTTGAATGAGCTACTTTACCTTTATTTTAAAGGTGGAATCTGAACATAGACACATAGGGAGAGCACCGGTCAAGACGAAAGCAGAGGCGCCTCTTCACACAGACTGGATGAACACCAAGGATGCCGGCAGAGGGGCCTCCTCCCAGGGTCAGAGGGAACCAGCCTGGCCTGCACTTCCTCTTGGCCTTCTGGGCTCTCAAGCTGTCTGGTGGCGTGTTTCTGCTGTTTGAGCCCTGGGTCTGTGACATGTGTTACGGCAGTCCTAGGAATGTGGTATTGCCATGCCAAGGTATACTCCGAGCACCCAGCTGCAGAGAGGTAACACCTGTGTTGCGTGAGCTCCAAATGCAGAGCTGAGTCAGGGCTGTGAGGCAGGCATCTTCTCTGGGAGACGGTCATGTAGGAGAGTACGGCAGCGACGCAGGGATAGGAAGAACCAGTCAAGACACACCGTCGCGGATGCTGCCTCTGGGGAATAGGGCTCAGCCCTGCTGGGAGCTGCATAGCAGAGGAATAAGCCTGTGTCGTCGCCAACAAAGGCAGGGTGGGGAGCACCGGGGCACCCACCCATCAGCTCCTGTCAGCAATGGCCAACACCAACCCCCTTCCCTTCTGGCTGCCTGCATGGGGGTCCAGAGTCCTTGGGCCAAGTTCGTGGTTGTTTCAGTGAAAGCCCTTGAGTCGTGTGGATGCCCCTGGTGACTGATAAGGGTGTTGCCTGTGCATGAGCAAACACGCTTGTACATGAGGGATTCTGTGCACACGTGGGACACGTGGAAGACCACATGTGGCAGGTGGCCCCACGTCTTCATGAGACCCCCTTTCTCTGAGTGAGTGTGGGCCCTGAACTCACTTCTAACTGATAAAATATGGCAAAGGCATTTGACTACCATGCCTGATGGTGTTATATCATATGGTAAACCTAGACAGCATATTAAAAAACAGAGATAGCACTTTGCTGACAAAAGTCCATCTAGTCAAAGCTATGGTTTTTCCAGTAGTCATATATGGATGTGAGAGTTGCACCGTAAAGAAAGCTGAGCGCCGAATAATTGATTCTTTCAAATTGTAGTGCTAGGGAAGACTCTTGAGAGTCCCTTGAACAGCAAGGAGATCAAACTAGTCAATCATAAAGGAAATCAACCCTGAATATCCACTGAAGCGACTGATGCTGACGCTGAAGCTCTGATAATTTGGTCACCTGGTGCAAAGAGCTGACTCATTGGAGAAGACCCTGATGCTGGGAAAGATCGAAGGCAAAAGGAGAAAGGGGTGTAGAGGATGAGATGGTTAGATGCATCATTGATTCAATAAACATGAATTTGAGCCAACTCTGGTAAACAGTGAAGGACAAGGGAGCCTAAAGCCCACAGTGCTGCAAAGAGTTGGACATGAATTAGCAACTGAACAGCAACAACAGTGGTGCAACTGAAGGGATGTTTGCATCGTAATTAAGGTCCCTGGTTCTGACTTGATGTTAATCGAAAGGTGGTCATTCTGGGAGGACCAGGCCTAATCAGACGCGTCCTTTTATGGCAGGTCCAGATGTGAGGCACTTGGAGCCATGAAGGCTTTCCTTCTCTGGCTTAGAAGAAGCATCTGCCATGGATGCTACAGCCCGAAGAAAGCGGCCCCTGCCAGGAACCTGAGGCCGTTAGCAGCAGGTCCTTCCCCAGTCAAGCCTCCAGATGAGAACGCAGCGCAGCCAGCCTCTGGATGGTTCTGGAAGACCTTCCTCAGCAGATGGTAAAGCATCTGCCTGCAATGCAGAAGACCTGGGTTCAATCCCTGGGTAGGGAAGGACCCCTGGAGAAGGAAATGGCAATCCACTCCAGTACTCTTGCCTGGAAAATTGTATGGATGGAGGAGCCTGGCAGTCTACAGTCCATGGAGTTACAAAGAGTCAGATATGACTGAGCGACTTCACTTCACTTCCTCAGAAGAGATCTCAGTTGAACTATCCCTAGACTTCTGACCCATGGAAACTAAAACATAATAAGTTAAATCCTGTGCTATCTTTTACACAGTAAAGGAAACTAATATAGATGCATCAGTTTGAGGAAAAGGAAAATGGGAGAAACACAAGAAAAGGGAAAAAATGCAGTTTCCCACATGCAGTATTACAGATTTGTTTAAATATGCACAGTTTTCAAGCAAAATTGGAAAAAAAAATTTACCAATATAGCAACTTAACTGGACTCCAGTAAGAGATGCACCAAGTGACAGTTATCTATACAGAGACTTAATACTATGTGGGACTCCCCAGTAGCTCAAATGGTAAAGAATCTGCCTGCAATGCAGAAGAGCCTGGTTCAGTCCCTGGGTTGGGAAGATCCCCTGAAGTGATAGGCTACCCACTCCAGTATTCTTGGGCTTCCCTGGTGGCTCAGCTGGTAAAGAATTCGCCTGCAATGTGGGATACCTGGGTTTGTTCCCTGGGTTGGGAAGTTTCCCTGGAGAAGTGAATAGCTACCCAGTCCAGTCTTCTGGCCTGGAGAATCCCGTGGACTATCCATGGGGCCTCAAAGAGTAGGGCACAACTGAGTGACTTTCATTTTCAATCGTGTATTTTTTATACTTTACAAAAGAAAAAAGGGGGGGACACTGAGTTAAATATTTTAAAAGTAAAGAAACATATAAGCCAGACCTTCTAGATACCCACGTGGACTGTATTCAAACAAGAGTCATCTAATGGATGTGGAACCCCTACAAGCAGCCAGTCATCCGCAGACCATCTTCCTAGAACTGTGTGCATCTTCTAAAAGTGGGGCGGCTTTTCGCTTCTCCAAGCTCATTGCTTGCTTCCTTGAGCAACAGAGAGATCACCACAGGGTGTGGTTTGCAAACAGGGTAAGAGCTGCACAACGGTCAGCATGAGGAGAGAAGCACATATGAACGATGGCCACGTCATCCCAAGGACTTAGGGACTGACTCACGCGACGCGGGACCAGCCAGATGAATACCACGGCAAGGCCTTCCTTCCTCTGGGAGCATCCTTGGAACTGATGAGGTGTTTCTATATCACGCAGGCTTCCCTGGTGGCTGGGATGGTTAAAAGAAAAATCTGCCTGCAGTGCAGGAGACCTGGGTTTGAACCCTGAGTCAGGAAGATCCCCTAGAGAAGGGAATGGCAACCCACTCCAGGATTCTTACTTGGAGAATTCCATGGGCAGAAGAGCCTGGTGGCTACAGTCCATGGGGTCAGGAGTCAGACATAACTGAGTGGCTAACATTCTCCTTTCTCAGCATCATGCAAGTGCTCTAGGAAGATAAGTGGTGGGACAGCTAACACACAGAGAAGGGGGAGAGGAACCACAGACAGGACAGTTAGCACAGCATCGGGCTGGCCGGGACCTGGGCTCCTTGGGGTACTCCATCGCCTTGACTATATTCTTTATTATCCAGGTCTCACCTAACAGCTGGTGTAGGAAAAATATTTTCAGCCTGGCTTCTCAGCCAGCCTTTGGTGGTGTGATTTCAGATTTGCTTGAACACAGTATTTGAGTTCATAAACATTTTTAAAGTATGATAGAGGGGATCAACCCCAGACAGTGCATTTTAAGAAAATTGAATCTAGTTCTTTCAGTTAGGTAGCTGTAAGAGCAATCAGTGGGGCTGATTTTTCATCTAAACTACCCTGCAAGTAGGTCTTCTTAGCTGCTCCTACAAGGGGGTGACATCTTATTTGAAAAATGCAAGAGGCTCATATTCTACCTTCGAAGATAATTTTTAACAAAATCTGTATTGTTCTTACACAGAAAGCCCTGGAATTTATTCACCTTAGCTCTGCTCCCCTCCCTACAGCTAAAACTCCACAGAATAAGGGCCTGGTTGACAAGTCCTGATCATGGGGTAGGGAGAGCTCACCACACCCTGACATTCCTGTAAATGGACACCTGTGCGTCCTGAAGTTTACAGATGTCACACGCATCTCCCCGGCTCAGGACAGTCAGAGATGGCGCCCTAAAGGGATTCAGAGCTTTGGAACCCATTTTCTCGTGTGTAAGTCTCAAACATGACTTTACAATCAAGTAACCCTCAATTATGAATGAGGCGAGACCTCCCAGCTTGCCTGTCAAGGACCTTGTTGACAAATTCCAGGCCAGGAGGAATGCTGTGCGTGCATCCTGCAGTTTAGGAAAAGCCTCTGCAGGGTACGTCCTTCAGCGCCCCGAGAACCCCCACCTCCTACGGTGTCCTCTCTGCTTACGGCAACTCAACCGCCCGCTGAAGGTGACCGAGCGTCAGTGACCTTTCACGAGCCAGAAGTGCTTTCCAGCAAGTGAAAGCCCTCCTTCTCTTAGGATCTAATGCGGGGACTGAGTTTCTCAGGAGGCTGGTGCCCCCGGCGGTGTGGAAGGTGAATGATGCTGAGGCCATTAGGAGCTCTTTCTGGATGAGAAGGAGGGATTCAGGGGGTGTTTCTGTTCAATACAGACCTCCTGGGAAATTGAGGGGTTTGACCAGTGATCCCAAGACAGGTGGAGAAGGGCATGGCAACCCACTCCAGTATTCATGCTTGGAGAATCCCGTGGAAGGTGGAGCCTGGCGGGCTATACAGTCCACAGGGTCGCAAAGAGTCAGACGCGACTAAAGCGACTGAGCACGCCCCTCAAGACAGGGTTGATCAGCCTATTGAGTCTTCTCTCCCATCCTGGGTGCGGGTCACAGTTAGCAGGCCAAAACAGCCGGGGTGTCCCAAGGACACTCTCGTCACAGGATGAAGCCGTCTAACCCCCGAAGCGAGTTTTCTCAGGCAGCATGGCGGTTGTTCCCTGGGGCGGCTGTTAACAGGTCCCATGTAGGCTTATGCCCCATAGTCCTGGGCCCACAGTCCCAGGGCAAGGTGTCCGCAGGGAGTGCCGGGCTGCAGGCTCCGTGGAGCGCCTGTCCCCGGTGTGGCTTCTGCTGGTTTGCTGGCCGCTCGTGGGGTCCCCTGGCTCCTGCCTGTGGAGCTCCAATCTTTGCATGACATCCTCCCCGTGCACATGGCTGGACCCAGATTTCCCATTCTCGTGGGGACACCAGGCCTACTGGATAAGGGACCCAGAGTAATGACCCCATCTTAACTGTATCATCTGCACAGACCCTACTTCCAAATAAGGTCACGTTCACAGCACTGGGGCTTGGGAGGTCAGCGCTTCTTCGGGAGAAGCAATCCAACCCCATAACAGTACTGGTCAGAACTGCCTGTGCAAGAACCACTGGGATAAACCAGCTTAATAAAAGGATATGAATGTGAGGCAAGGTAGAGACTTGATTTTAAAGAGTCCATGACCCTCTACCTGGACAGCAATCTTTCTAACAAATACCTGAGGGGCAAAGCCAGCACCTGGACTTACATGAGATGTTCACCCTGGGTGGACCTGGAGGAGAAAAAGGCTAGGGGCTGGCTGAGAACCTACACTCCCTGCCAGTCTTCGCCTAAGAAGCGTTGTGCACTTCGTCCCCACTGACACCATTTCAGAGACGCATGGTTCATCTCTTGCTGATTCTGCTGCTATTTCGTCCAAGGATGGACTCCACTGGGCATCCCAGGATGTGCCCTCTTGGGGGCTCACTGCACTCAAATGCTGAGAGTGACATGTAGCAGTACTGCGGTGAGTTTAAACAAGGACCTGGGGCACAGCACAGGGTACTCTGCTCACTGCTCTGCAGTAACCTAAACGGGAAAGGAGCTGAAAAGGAATAGACACGTGTGTAAGTAGCACTAATCATTTTGCCGTGCATCTGAAGCTGTGCTGCACACGTGAAGTGTTGTGTACAACGCTGTGAATCAATTTAGTCCAACATACAGTCAAAATCTGCAAAGAAAGAAATAGTAGGGGCGATGATCTTCAAAAGCTGAATTCTGTTAATATGAAGGTGTATTCTGCCTCTCCTGGCTTCAGACTAAGGGATGCCCAACCGCAGACAGATCGGAATGGGACTGCAAATACTTCGTCTTTAAAAACATCATGACAGGTGACTTTTGTACTCTATTTTTTCAGTTATTGGTCTCCGGGAAATGTTTGGCATTTCACAGCGCTTTGCGCAGATGTGGTATTTCTGGTTGCGTTTTCTCAATCAGTTTTCAATCTTGGCTCCGCCTGTCATCACAGCAGTCTCTGTGTGATGCTCCTGAGGAAAATATGACTTAATGCTGCTCTGCGCGTTTTCATTTTCACTAGCTCAGGTGATCAGGAAAAAAAAAAAAAAAAAGATCGTAAACAAGCAAATGTTGAAGGTCAGGAAAGGGAAACAGAGATCATCAGTATTCACAGTGATTCCACTCCTGATTTATGGTGATATGGTGGCTTAGACTTGGTATTTGACAATATCCTCTAATGGGTCACTCTGTTTTCAGGAACATGAACCATTAAAAAAAAAAAAAAAAAAAAGAACCCTGCCTTGTTTCATATCCCAGTGACCTTTCAGTATGATTTTATTCCTCACAATTTTTTCTCTACCACTGCACGCTAGCTGGCTTCTTAAATTAGCCTCCCCACCTACCAACTGGGCTTAGCCTTTCCAAAATCCTATTTTCCCCCAGGGTTGATGGGTTTCCTCACCCTTCACTTTTCAGGGAAGTCAAGGCACCCATTTCCCCCCAGAACCTTCAAGGTGGCATTGGGTCTCCTCACCCCTCAGGATCCATCACACCCACTTTCCCTCTGAGGTCTGGTCTGAGGATCCAGTTGTCTTCTTAGGCAACAGTTAATTTAACAAGCTGACTCATATGTGAACTTATCCTCCTGGAGAAAATTCTGATAGATTCAAAGTGAAGAACAACTTCAGAAAATCTGGTAGTTAAGGTTTATAACGGCTTCCCAGGTGGTGCAGTGGTTAAAGAACCTGGTTAAATCTCCTGCCGAGCAGGAGTTGTGAGTTTGATCCTGCGGTCAGGAGTGTCCCCTGGAGAAGGAAATTGTAACCCACTCCAGTGTTCTTGTCTGGGAAATCCCATGGACAAACGAGCCTGGAGGGCTACAGTCTACAGGGTCGCAAAGAGTCGGACACGGCTGAGCGACTGAGCACTGAGGTTTATTAACTTGCCAACTGTAGACTTTTTTCCTCAGCTTGAGGGTGATTGGGTGTATCTGGCCACTGGTAAATATTAATGAACTTGGATGCTGCAATTAATTAACTTTGTTCTATATAACAGAGCTAGTAAGCAGTTACCTGCTGGGGACAAGGTATGTCTTGTCTCCAGCAGCAAGATATGCACTCAGTAAGAAGGTCGGCCGGAAGGGATTCTCGGATGTTCATGGCTAATTCTTCAAAATCACACAGGTTTCTTGAGTGCCTTCTACATGCCAGCTAGATTTCTCAGTGCAATACTTTTTTCTTTAAAAAAAATTAATTTATCAATTTTCACTGGAGGCTAATTACAATATTGAGGTCATTTTTGCCACACATTGACATGAATCAGCCACGGGTGTACATGTGTCCCCCATCCTGAACCCCCCTCCCACCTCCCTCCCCATCCCATCCCTCTGGGTCCTCCTAGTGCACCACTGGCTTTGAGGGCTTTGTTTTATCCATCCAACTTGGACTGGTCATGCATTTCACAGAAGGTAATATACACGTTTCGATGCTATTCACTCAAATCATCCCATGCTCGCCTTCTCCCACAGAGTCCAAAAGTCTGTTCTTCATATCTGGGTCTCTTTTGCTGTCTTGCACATAAAGTCATCGTTACCATCTTTTAAACAGTATCTTATGGAAAACAGAGCGGCTTCTTAGATAATTAACAGAACAGGTATTTTAGTACATTCAACCCTTCTGTATTTGTGAATATGTTGAATATTTTCACCTTTCTCCTTCCACAGTTAATTACAGCGTGTTCTTTATGATGGACTAGAGTTCATTGAGAAATATTTCAGTGTGATTACTGCTAATGCTATCAGGCCTTAATCTTTCTCTTCCTCTTTATCCTATGAGTGCTTGCCTAGTAGTCAGCCCAAGAGTCACGTGTCATGAAGTTGGGAAGTTCTTTGCTAAATAGGATAAATGATGAGCATATTCAAAGGTCAAATGTTTTGAAGCTGAAATCATTATAAAGCTACATACTGATTCCTGACTGGCCCCAAGGTCAGGAGAAAGCACCTTAATCATGAAAGTAACAGGGGTTTAAAAAAGTAAAAAAAAGCACTGTGATGAAACCCAGTGAATTTGCCCCAACTTATTGTGGAGATTTATGCCCCAGGAAGGTCCTGCTTTATGTCAGCCTGGCTGCGTCGGTGTCTCTCTCCCCCTCCTGGAAGCAAATGCCTCAGGACCCAAGAGGAGACTGGATGTCAAGGATCTTGAACGTGTCAGAACGACTTTCCTCATCAATGTATGTGATGGCGCGTCGAGGGGTGGGTGTAGCCCTGGCTGCCGTGCGCGTTTTTCAAAGGCTTGCTCAGGCTGGGCTTGCTCCCATCTCAGACAGACGCGTTCCTTCCGGCCTCAAACGGCTCCCAGTCTCTGCCAAGAGAGCTAGGATGTCGGCAGGTCAATCGGGAAGCGGGGGAGCCCGCTGCACCCCAGGCCCACATCCCCCAACTCTGTGCTTACTGCCCTCCACACAATAGGCTTCTGGTGCACTCAGAGCTCACCCAGGGCGTGGGGTGGGCTGGGGTGCGGCTGGCCAGCCCCTGCTTCTCATCCCCTCAGTCACACACGCTTTAGTTCCCTGGTGTCTGGTAGAAACCCACCAGGCAAGGGAGCTGGGCTCACCCCCGACCCTGAAGCCCACTCTCACAGCTCCGCACCACTGGCCTTCGGCGTCTGCCCATGGGCCTGGGTTAAGGGCCTCAGTGTCTATGCGTCTCCCACTATCGCGTCTTGATTCCCTATGTACACTTTTCTGACCAGAGATGGGCTGTATCCCTCTCACATGTGCTATTTCATGCCGAGTGAAATATGCAGTCTGCACACCGAGTTTTTAAAATCCTGAGCACCGTAATTGTGGAAGAAATCAGTGCGTGGTGGAGAATTCCCCTCGGACTTCACAGCTCAGCCAGTCGCAGACTCCCAGCGACACACGAGGACTCTGCCCTGCCTACCTCCTGGCAGGGCAGAGGTTTCCCCCCAGTTGAACAAATGTGGGTGTGTTCTTTCCTTCTCCATAGACGCTCTTCCATTTTCCAAGATGGTTGCCGAGCCCAGAACAAGGAAATTCCGGGCCGAGCGTGGACGAGCCAGAGGCAGGCAGGCTGCAGCCGCACCCCAGCCTTGGCCCTGCGCTGCATCAGCCCAATGGTGCCGCACAACAGCTTCTCTCTGGCTCTGCCTCCACCACACTCCTGGCTCCAATACACGAGGGAGAGAGATGGAACGTTCTGGATCTGCGTCCAGTATTTGTTATGAGGTCATCCGTTTCTTCCTCTGAACAACGGGCCAGTATTGACACCTTCCTCATGGAGTTTATGGGAGGGAGTGATGCAAGAGCACAAGGGATAAACAGCCTGTCTTGGCTCTGTTACTGTTGGTACATGTGCTTGAGACTGGAGGGAGGTCCAAAATTCCAGGCCCTTCAGACGGGTGTGACGTCCACACGTCTACAGGAAGCCCCTCTTCAAAGCAGACACGTCAAGTGATGGGACGTTCCTTGGATGGTCAATGCAAGTCGCACCAGCCGGCCCTGGTCCCAAACCACAGGTGATAAACAGTCACAAGCTCTCCTGAGCTCCCTGTTTCCCCAGCACTAAGCTGTCGCCCCCTCTGAGAGACCCAGTCGCAGTCACTCCAGCCTCCAAACCACTCAGGCTGATGCGGCGGGCACCACGTGAGCACCCTGGGGCTCTGGCCACAAGCTCCTGAGTTTCCCTACCTGGAGAAGGGCAGAGGCTGTGCGAGCCTGGCATGAACTTCTGAGTCTCTGCCAAACATAAACAGCAGTACGCGGCAATGAGTCAGACTCACGGTTCCCCTCTCCCCTCCCCAGCCTCATCCAGCTAGGAAAGCAATAGTCACTAAGCTCTGGCAGCCGAAGGCCATTCCTGCGGAGCACCGTGCTCCAGCGGCCGTGACGATGCTAACCAAGCAACGGACACCGACAAGCCCCCAGGACAAAAGTCGCAGGGACATCCGTGGACATCCAATTACTGCTGAAATGAGGTGATTATTACGGGGGAAGACAGCTGTGTGCGGAGGTTCCGCCAGCTCACCACCAGTGGGGGTTGGGGCAGCGATTTCTGTCTGTAGCACAGATTTGGTCTGTCTGTAAAGTTCTGGTTGTCTTGTAAGACATGGGTTCAGAAGGTAGTAAGACTCCTCCGGAGACCTCTCCTGGGGATGCGCTGATCAGCACCCTTGCTTCCGTGGGTTTGTTGACTGCACGTGAAGAGGCATCATCATCTGTCCCTGCCACTAGAGCATCAGGTGCCCCTCTGGGCAGCCCTCCTGAGGCCTGGGCCGGGGCTGAAGGGCCCCTTCCTCACCCCACAGCCTTCTATCTGTGTCTGGAAGGCAGGCCTTCACTTGTTAGCTGGACTGAGCAGGTGCTGACCAGGGTGACCACAGCCTGCACCCGCCTGCCCTCTGCTCCTGTCCTCTGAGGTCATCTGCAGAGGGCCCTGCTCACCTGTTCCCTCATCATCACAGAAAAGTCCCCCCACAGCCTCCCTCACAGGGAACTCACGATCATTTATTTTTAAAAGTAAAGGAAAAGGAATAAACAATGACTATGTGTGTTAGTTGTGTCCGACTTTTCATGACCCCATGGACTGCAGCCCACCGGGCTCCTCTGTCCTTAGGATTTCCCAGGCAAGAACACTGGAGTGGGTCGCCATTTCCTCCTCCAGGGGATCTTGATGCTGGGGATTCATCAGTTAGCAGATAAGATTCAAATCTCTGCCAACAATGGCCTTACACCCCAGGGCAAGGGACGGGTAAACAGCAAGATGGATGAACAACAGCGTGTATGTTTCCTATACTAGGCTGCTCCGGTTACCATAAAAAAATGCTTCGAATGGAACAGCTCAAGCAACAGAAATCCACGTGCTCACAGTTCTACCGACTAGTGGCCCAAGATCTAGGGTCCACTGGAGTTGGGTTTCTGAAGATGGCTCCCTCCCTGGCTTTCAGACTTCTCACTGTGCCTTCTCAGTGACTGTCCTTGGGGACAGAGACTGTCCTTGGAGAGAGAGCTCTCTTCTCTTCTTACAAGGATACTAACCCTACAGGATCAGTGCCTGTGTGTGAGTTACTTCAGTCGCGTCCAATTCTTTGCTACTCCATGGACTGTAGCCCGCCAGGCTCCTCTGTTCATGGGATTCTCCAGGCAAGAATACTGGGGTGGGTTGCCATTTCCTCCTCCAGGGGATCTTCCCGACCAACAGATCGAACATGCATCTACTGTGTCTCCTGCACTGGCTAGTGGGTTCTTTACCAGTAGTGTGAGCTGGGAAGCCCATAGACTCAGGGCCCACCTCTAAGCTCAATTCCCTCCTGAGAGAGCCTATCACCACATCCAGCCACATAGGAAGTCAGGGCTTCAACACACAAAATGCAGGGAAACGGTTTGGAGAAATGTCTACTTAGATCTCCAGCTCATTTTTGGACTGGATTTTCTTTTTGAATATTGAGTTGCATGCGCTGAAGTCTACAAACAATAAATACTGGAGAGCGAGTGGAGAAAAGGGGAATGCTCCTACACTTTTGGTGGGGATGTAGATTGGTGCAGCTACTATGGAGAACAGTATGGAGGTGACTTTATAAAAAAAGTAGAACTACAGTATGACCAGGAATCCCATTTGTAGGCATGTATCTAGAGAAAACCATCATTCAGAAAGATACATGCACCCCAGGGTTCACTGCAGCACTGTTTACATGGAAGCACGTAATGCTATTTACATGGGAGCGACCCAAGTGTCTGCTAACAGGCAAATGGATACATGTGGTACATATACACAACGGAATACTGCTCAGTCATAAAAATAATTAAATAACGTCGCTTGACTTAAGACGGATGGATCTAGGGTCTTCTTGGCAGTTCAATGGGTAAAGAATCCACCTGTAATGCAGGAGATGCCAGAGATGAGGATTCAATCACTGGGTCAGGAAGACCCCCTGGAGGAGGAAATGGCCTCCCACTCCAATATTCTTGCCTGGAGAACCCTGTGGACAGAGGAGCCTGGTGGGCTACAGTCCACAAGGTTGCAGAGAGTCTGACACTATTGAAGCAACAGATCATATGTACGCAGATGCACCCAGACATTATCATACAAGTAAGTCAACCAGAGAAAGATAACGATTTCTTTAATTTTTAAATGAACTCTAAGGGAAAAACATTTATTAAATGAATGGACTAAAGAAAATTCAACAAGACTTCCACAGTTAGCAGCAAATCATGTGATTTTTTTTCCCTTTCCTATAAAATGTCTATACCCCTTCTCTGCACTGGGTAGAAAGGCAGAGTCTCTATGTCAATACCACAGTCCACTTCAGTGTCTCTTCTGAATAAGATAAATTGGTCCCACTCATTTCCATCTACATATTTGAAAAAATCCCAATGTAGACAATTTTTCAAATTGGAAGGATCACACTTAGAATATATCATATAATCTAGGAAATATTGATTGCACATTATCTGAAAAAATGAAAAACACTGACATCGTCACTGTTCTTACTACCTGAAATCATTGGAAAACATGGAAATGAGCTAGATATAGATTTCGTCAGAGCTCTGGGTCAGCAGTCTAACTATTATTGAGTGAAAGCTGTGACATTGCAATGGATCCATACCTTTTTACTTCTAAATTGGTAAATACATATCAACTATGGTTCACCATTTAATTTTCATCATTATAACAGATGGCAATTTATGGGATTATGGAACTAAAATATTTTAAGATTGCATTTGCTTATAGTTGAGAGTGTTTCGTGGGTTTGTTTTGCTAAACTGTAGCATATTCCTAGATAGGGCCGCTGGGGAGGCCCTCACTGTATCTACCCACCACCGACCCATCGCCTGCCTGTCCCATGACGTGCAGGTACTCAGCACCGCCGGGAAACAGCATCCGGTGCTTGTGTTAGAGCTTCCGGAAAGAGCGCAACATGGGCAGAGTGTGAGCAAACGGGCCAAGCGCCCTCCTCCCCAGATTGAAGGAGGGCATTTTTATGAACACTTACTCGCCCTATCACATGATTCTTTTTTTTTCTAAATTCAAGTTTAAAGAATTGGAAGGAGGAGCCCAAGAGAGAAGAGAGGAGGGAAGAGGAGGAGGAGGAGAGGGAGGACCTAGATGGGGGGTGGGGAGAGGGAGAGGAAGATGGAGAAGGAGCAGGATTAGAAGTGGGAGGAGCAGTGCGGAGAGGAAACAGAGTCAGAAACCTTCCCCACGAACCTCCCCCGGGGGGACCTCAGCCCAGGCAGACCCCAGGGTTGGTATTGCTTGCCCGCTGCTGCCTACCTCCTTCCCATCCACCGCAAATACAGATGTTTTCATCCACACGCATCCGTCCCGGGCTCCATGGGAGGCGCTGAGTTCCCACGGCCATTTCATGTGGGTTTCTGTGAGCTCTCCTAGAAGCTAGTCTTTGATGCCGTTGTTGGCCCATGTAGCTCATAGCTGGAGCAATGCAAGCTGGCCCTGGAAGTTCCCTTCTGTGGAAAATGTCTGGAGAGTGGTTCACGCCTCCTTCCAGCTCTTTAGATGAGATGATGGTAAATCTGGGTAGCTGCCACCCGAACCATCCTCGCCTGGGCAGGGGGTCCTGCCTGGTGTGCAAGGCTGCTTCGCTGCAGGAGCCTCGGGTTTTTGAAGCAATCTGAGTGATCCTGATGTGAGTGAAATGTGGGCGTGACTGCTTCTACTCCATTCTAAATACCCAGAAAGATAAGCTAGTCAACTGGCCGCTTTTCAGTCGCTTTACACCCACTGATCACTCCTCCCTTCTCCACCCTCTCACTCCATCTCTTTCTCTCTTTCATCCCCAAAGCAATATGAAAACGACTCCTCACTGAATGAAAAGAACTAAAGAAGGCATAAAAACGCCCTCTGTGTTTTCAGTCAGGGTTTCACCTAAGTTAATTCGTACATATTTTACGTAGAAATTCTCAGAAAAAAATACCCCTAATTTTCAATTTTTTCCCTTTGCTAATAATAGCTACTATTAAAAGAATTCTCTAAAAGTAACTATTAGCTCTGGAGAATATAAATAAATGTAAGATTTATTTATAGAATAATATGCAGAAACTGTACCTGGGGTATAATTGTTTTGAGTATTTCTTTAGCCCTACAAAGTAAAATAGCTTTGAAATTCATATGTAAATAATGTAAATAAGTTTTAGCTATGGAGAATAGATAAAATTCTTACATTAAAAATAGGACTTTTAAATAATGACTTGATTGTCTAAGAAAAAATACGGCAAAGACACAAAACTACTTTCATTTGGGCGTTTTTCATAGTAAATATGCTTTTGCATAAAAATACACTTAATTCATGAGAGTTCGGTGTTTTTCATAGAGATGCAACTCTCATGCCTCTGGAGTTGAGTGAACCAGTTTGGTACTAAAACCCGTTTGATCAATGCTCCTTTCTGGAATAACAGCCTGGGGGAGAAAGGTGAGCTTCAGTTCAGGTAAAAGGAGGAACTGATGTTTCAGGAGGTCTGGATTTTATCCTCAGTTTCACTGGGAAAGATACATGCTATTCATTCTCAGAAGTAAGGGGTTGAAAGCTGGGCCCAATTATAGCACATAGTAAATCTATTTTATTTTCTCCTCTCTGAAATTCTAGCTTAACGTATCATGAAATTGCAGAGAAATCCTAGACATCAGAAGCATTTTCTAGCCTGGGAGAGGCTCATGGAGCACGTGAGTGGAGCATCAGCCTTCCTCTTACTGAGCGTGTGGGTGGGGAAAGTGAACGTCACTCAGCTGTGTCTGACTCTTTGTGACCCCATGGACTGTAGCCCTCTAGTCTCCTCTGTCCATGGAATTCTCCAGGCAAGAATCCTGGAGTGGGTTGCCATTCCCTTCTCCAGGGAGTCTTACCAACCCTGGGATCAGACCCGGGTATCCTGCTTTGCAGGCAGATTCTGTACCACCTGAGCCACCAGGGAAACCCTAGTGTGTGGGTCCCAGTGTCCAGATCCATGTCTTTAAGCTGGGCGGGTTCCCCTCTATGAGCAGAAAGCCCCTGAAGGGAGGCGGGGCACTGGAATAGGACACGTGATTCCCCTGATCCTTATAAACAGGCAAATCACTCATCCCCAAAGCATAAGCCATACGATCACATTACTGCATTTGCCTCAAGAGCTCACAGAAGGAAACAGGCATGCTGACCCCAAGACGAATCCCACGCCATTTCATTTTAAAATGTATTTTGTGTGTGCACATCTGTACACGTCCATGCATTAGGAAAGGACACACACACACGCAGGGCCGTATATAGGTAACATTTATTTATCTCACCTTCATTTATCTGCATCCGGACATTCATTTCTTAAAGTGATCCTCAGAGAGTTTCCTGTTTAATTGCTGTCTGCATACAGGGGGTGAGGCTGTCTGAAGTGCCAGGTGGGTAATAAACTAATAAAACGCATTCCCCAGCCTACAGTGTAAAAGCTTTGTACAAAATGAAGGAGCTGTTTCTAGTTCACATTATGGCCCTTGTTTGGAGGGGTGGTACTGCTCTCCCCATCACCAGAGAGCTGACCTGGCATCGCACGACGTGACTGACCCAGACGTCAGGGCCTCCAGAAGCCCAGCGGGCTCTGGGCCCAAAAGAGCCTTGGCGCTCAAAGACATACCTTATCTCCAGGAGAAGAAACGCTTCCTGTGGTCACAGATGACTCGCTTTCTTTGTTCAAGGACATAGCTCACCTCTGAAAATGCTACTGACTTCCAGATGTGAAAGGATTGAATCATTATCTGTGTGTTCCTAGTTAAACCCACTCTCTTAGATGGGGAAAATCTACAAAAAAAATGTCAGATTTCATTTTCTTGGGCTCCAAAATCCCCATGGATGGTGACTGCAGCCACAAAATTAAAAGACAATTGCTCCTTGGAAGAATAGCTATGACAAACCTAGACAGCATATTAAAAAGAAGACGCACATCACTTTGCAGACAAAGGTCTCTCCAATCAAAGCTATAGCCATGTATGGTTGTGAAAATTGGACCATAAAGAGGGCTGAGCACCGAACTTTCAGTCTGTGGTGCTGGAGAAAACTCTTGAGAGCCCCTTGGACTGCCAGGAGATCAAAACATTCAATCCTAAAGGAAATCAACCCTGAATATTCATTAGCAGGGCTGGTTCTAAAGCTGAAGCTCCAATACTTTGGCCAACTGATGCTAAGAGCCAACTCACTGGAAAAGACCTTGATGCTGGGAAAGAATGAGGGCAGAGAAGAGGGAGAAGGGGGAGACGGAGGATGAGACGGTTGGATGGCATCACTGACTCAATGGACGTGATTTTGAGCAAACTCCAGAAGATAGTGAAGGACAGGGAAGCCTGGTGTGCTGTAGTCCACGGGGTCACAGAGTCAGACGTGACTTCGTGACTGGACAGCAAGAACAGTGAACGCATTCTCTAAAGTGCGGGCTCCGGAGTTTTCAGCGATGGGTGCTCGGATGCTGGGTCAGGACACAGCTGCTGACTTCTGACACGTGCTTGAGCGGCGTTCCTCATCCCTCCCTCCCGGTGTCTGAGGCCAGTCTCCTCATCTCTAAGTCACATTTGGTGTCAGTCGCTCAGTCGTGTCCGACCCTTTGCAACCCCATGAATCGCAGCACGCCAGGCCTCCCTGTCCATCACCAACTCCCAGAGTTCACTCAGACTCGCGTCCATCGAGTCGGTCACTCAGACTCGCATCCATCGAGTCGGTGAGGCCACCCAGCCATCTCATCCTCAGTCGTCCCCTTCTCCTCCTTAGTGTTAGCGTTAGTCGCTCAGTCATGGCTGACTCTTTGCGGCCCCATGGACAGCAGCCCACCAGGCTCCACTGTCCATGAGACTTTCCAGACAAGGATACTGGAGTGGGTTGCCATTTCCTTCCTGTGAATGAAGTGGGTCAGCCTCCACGACGCATAAAATGCGAGGAAGCTACACCGCAGTGTCAAAAACACTTCGGTTTTAATTTGCATTTGCTTCAAGTGCCACAGATGAGATTGCAATGAGAAGTTGCAAAGAGGGGAGGGAGTTTCAAAAGAGAGGGGATATATGAATACCTATGGGTGATTCATATTGAGGTGTGACAGAAAACAGCAAGATTCTATAAACCAATTATTCTTAAATAAAAAATCCATTTAAAAAAGAGGTTGCAAAGACACTGTGAAGCCGTGAGGAGGAGGCAGAATGGGAAGGTGCGGTGCAGGGCCCTCTGCTTCCCCCAGGATGCTGGGAGAGGGGAGGACCCGTCAACCCTGCGTCTCCACACCACAGAAGGAGGCTCAGATGTGGGTGTTTGCGCCACTGTCCTGACGCTGGGCCAGCGCCATGCAAGGGAGTTCCTCCTTCCTCCTGGCTCATCTCTCACTCATCCCCTCAGAAGAGTGAGGAGGGAATCCTGTCACCAGCTTCACCTGGGGAATCCATGAGTCCACTTGCTGAAGAGTCACAAGATGAGTCTTCATTATTCAGACCCCTGGAGCTTCAAAATGCGCATGCATTCTTTTCTTTGTTTAACATAGAAGTGTTCTTCCTTTTTTACTGAACTGAAGTTTTCTTCTCTTTTTATTAAAGTATAGGTGATTAACAACGTTGTATTAATTTCTGCCATACAGCAAAGTGATGCAGTTATATTTATATTATATTATTATATATTCTTTTCCATTATAGCTTATCCCAAAATATTGAATATAGTTCCTGATGCCGTACAGTAGGATCCTGTTGTTTATCAGTTCTGTATGTAATAGCTTACATCTGCTAACCAACCTCCCACCCTATTGCACTCGTAAACCCCTCCCTCTTGGTAACCACAAGTTTATATCCTCTATGTCCCTGAGTCTGTTTCTGGTTCACTAATAGATTCAGCGGGGTCATACTTTAGATTCCACATGACATCATACAGCACTTGTCTTTCTCTTTCTGACTTGCTTCATTTGGTATGATAGTCTCTAGTCCTAATGCAGAGAGTCGGACATGACTGAGAGACTGAACTGAACTGAACTGAGTCCTATCCATGTTGCTGAAAATGGCATTTTTTTTCATATTTTCTGTGGCTGAGTAATAGTCCATTATATATAGGTGTTGTTACAGTTCAGTTTCCAAGTTGTGAAAATACATAATAAATATAAATATATGATATATATAAGAGACTGCCTGGTAACTCAGATGTTAAGAATCTGTCTGCAATGTGAGAAACTCAGGTTCAATTCCTGGATTGAGAAGATCCCTGGAGAAGGAAATGGCGACACACTCCAGTATTCTTGCCTGGGAATTTCTATGGACAGAGGAGCCTGGTGAACTACAGTCCATGGGATCACAGAGAATCAGACACAACTGAGCAACTAACACTTTCATATATATATATATATAAATATATATATAGGGTTTAATCCTAAAATGGCCAACACTTTCATGCACTTTCATATATATATATACATATATATTTATACCACATATATATTTATACCAGTTTATATATATATATATATATATATATATCACATCTTTTACCTGCCCCTCTGTTGATGAACACTCAGGCTGCTCCCGTGTCTTGGCTATTGTGAAGAGTAGAGTGTGCACACACTCTAGCTACATTAACTGGCTTTAAAATCGCCTGTTGGAGTTGTTGTTTGGTTGTTTTTGTTTGTTTGTTTGTTTGTTTGTTTGCCTCTTGGCTATGGCTATTGCAAAAGATCTCAGGATGCCCAGTAAATCTCTGTTCCATCTCTCTCTTTGGAGACCCCAAATTAGTCATTTATGGAGCTAGTTATTGAAACTATTCGATTCTAGGAATGGAAGAATACACTCCTGAAATTAAATAATTGTCGTGAGGATGTGTGTTGGACGTAAGGATGAGGAATGTAGCAGAGGCTATTTGACATCTCACATGTAAGGTTTTCAAACTGCGACAACTCCCACTTTTTCTCTTTCACTGAAACAATCCTAAGGCTGTCTGATTGCTAGAGAGCATTGGTTAGTAAGATTGGGTCACAGGCTGCCCTGTTGATGGCAGTTTTACACACAAAAGTAGCCACTTACTTTGCAAAGCAATGTTAAGCAACCTCACTGCAGAGGTGTGTGATGCTGAGACATTTCCAGAAACAACAGCGGCGGCAAGTGACTCAGTCCCGGGGAATCACCCTCCCTTGAGCATATTCGAGGGAGACCTGGGCCTGCACCCTGATAGACACCTGGGCCCCAGTGCATTTGGCGATGTATCTGGCTGATATGACACAGGGTCGCAAAGAAAACCAGATCCTAACAAGTGCTTCATCATCTGTCATGATACAGCGTTTAACAAAACCAATCCGTACAACCTAGGGTAACTGGATATGGTAGTTTTGGAATCAACCCTGAATATTCATTGGAAGGACTAATGAAGCTGAAATTCTAATACTTTGGTCACCTGATGCGAAAAATCAATTCGTTTGAAAAGACCCCGATGCTGGGAAAGATTGAAGGCAGAAGGAGAAGGGGGGCAACAGAGGATGAGATGGTTGGATGGCATCACTGACTCAACTGACATGAATTTGAACAAACTCAGGGCACTAGCAATAACAGGGAGGCCGGGTATGCTGTAGTTCATGAGGTCACAAAGAGCTGACCATGACTTAGTCACTGAACAGCAGCAGGGGTGGAAAACAACATTTATACCATGTCTGAAAAAGCAGCAGCATTTAAACTTGAGAAAAGCAAGCCCCCCAGTGCCACAGCAGCATTACTAAGGGCATATGTGCTCCAGGCCATTCAGAGCATCTGTGATTTGACAGCGTAAAGACTTCTGAGCCATTTTCATGTCGAAGAAAGCAGTCTTCCCTCCCCTCTGCAAGCATAGTTTAAGGTTTTGTCAAGATTCTCATAACTAACCTATATATTTGGCATTTAACATCCAGGCTGCTCTCAGTCATATTGGGTTACTAGCGTTTTTTAGAGCTTTGTTTAGGATGTAAGTACATTTTTCAAAGATACTGCCAGAAACTTTTCAAAAATTAGAATGGGTGGGCAAAAACAATGTTTTACTCCACTACAACATTTTTCTTCTTCTTTTCTGAGTCCTCTGAGGTCAGAAAGCAACTAAACAGCCTCTTGATGAAATTGAAAGAGGAGAGTGAAAAAACTGACTTAAAACTCCACATTCAAAAAATGATCAGAGCATCAGGTCCCAGCACTTCTCGGCCAATAGACGGGGAAACAGTGGCAGGCTTTCTTTTCTTGGGCTCCAAAATCACTGCAGATGGTGACTGCAGCCATGAAATTAAAAGACACTTGCCCCTTGGAAGAAAGTCTATGACAAACCTAGACAGCATATTAAAAAGCAAAGACCTTGCTCTGCCAACAAAGGTCCACCTAATCAAAGCTATGACTTTTCCAGTAGTCATGTATGGATGTGAGAGTTGGACTATAAAGAAAGCTGAGTGCCCAAGAATTGATGCTTTTGAACTGTGGTGTTGGAGAAGACTCTTGAGAGTCCCTTGAACAGCAAGGAGATCAAACCAATCAACCCTAAAGGAAATCATTCCTGAATATTCATTGGAAGAACTGATGCTGAAGCTCCAATGCATTGGTCACCTGATAAGAAGAGCTGACTCATTTGAAAAGACCCTGATGCTGGGAAAGATTGAAGACAAGAGGAGAAGGGGACAACAGAGGATGAGATGGCTGTATGCCATCACCAACTCGATGGACATGACTTTGAGCAAGCTCTGGGAGATGGTGAAGGACATGAAAGCCTGGTGTGCTGCAGTCCCTGGGATCATGAAGAGTTGGACACAGCTGAGCGACTGAACAGCAACTCAGATCAGGAAGGTCTAACTGTACTTAGTAACCAATGTGAAGGTATGTCGTTGTCTTCCCTTGGTCCCATCTATTCCATAATGTCACAAAAACATTTCAAAATATGGAGAAATTAAAAAGCAGAAACATCACTTTGCCAACAAAGGTTTGTATAGTCAAAGCTATGTTTTTTTCCAGTAATCATGTATAGATGTGAGAATTGGACCATAATGAAGGCTGAGCACCGAAGAACTGATGCTTTCAAATCATGGTTGGAGAAGACTTTTGAGAGTCCTTTGGACAGCAAGGAGATCAAAACAGCCAATCTCGAAGGAAACCAACCCTGAATTATTCATTGGAAGGATTGATGTAAAGCTGAAGCTCTAATATTTTAGTCACCTGATGTGAAGAGCTGACTCATTAGAAAAGACCCTAAGGCTGGGAAAGATTGAGGGCAGGAGGAGAAGGGGAAGACAGAGGATGCGGTGGTTAGATGGCATCACTGATTCAATGGAAATGAGTCTGAGCAAACTCCAGGAGATGGTGAAGGACAGGGAAGCCTGGTTTGCTGCAGTCCCTGGGATCATGGATATGACTAAGTGACTTAACAGCAGTCTTCTGAAATCTAAAACAAGATGCTGCCTGGAAGGGGTGTCACAGCTGCAGGAGACTCAGTTGTAGAAAGTGAATGGCCCACCGAGGGTTAGAAATTCAAACCTGTAGGAACTGACCTGCATTCATTCACTCACTCAGTCTTCAGTAGGGATGGCCTGGGGCAACATGGCCTCGGTCCTGAGCACGATGGGCCAGTGAGGCAGGGAGACCCCGTTTCAACAGACGTCAGTGCACTAGGCCAGCAGGCGGGACGGCAGTGCAGGATTTGACCCCACTGAAGGGCATGGCTCTCGACCCCACTTCCGGTGCTAGAGCAGCAGTCAGCCTCCAGCCGCCACAGCCCCGTCCACTGAGTGCCTCCCCCTGTCCCTGCAGGGCGAGTCTGCAGGCTTTGTGGGTGCTGCGTTCCACCTGGTACAGCTAACCCCTGGAACACCCCCTTATCTAAAGAACTTGATGGAGAGTGGCAGGCTGAGTTGCTAACCCTAGCCAGGCAGCACCCTGGGACCCCGGATTAAACGTGCGCTGGTTCCTCTCACGCCATCAGGCTGTAGCTGACAGGTCAGTTTGAAGCCACTTTGTAAGCGGACCAATCTATGATTAAGATAGGATGAAGCATATTTGGAGAACTGGATAATAAAGGCCATATTTTATAGCACTCTTCCCTGTTTTGTGACTTCACGGTTTGAAGCAGAGCAACTCCTTTTCATAAATTCTATAATATTCGTAGGGCTTCCCTGGAGGCTCAGACAGTAAAGAATCTTCCTGCAATGCAGGAGACCTGGGTTTGACCCGTGGGTGGGGAATACAACAGGGTGGATGGGGATATGATGAGTAAAGAACCATCAGTAACACCAAATTGGTTTAGAACTGACTCAGCACTGACTGCGGAATTGAAGTCAGCGATTCAGATGCTAAGTGTGCAGGTTCCATTCCTATGAAAGTAACTAGAGAGATGTAAAACAATACTTTAAGGACTGCAGAGAACTTACGTCCGGGAGAAAGCAGAGTGAAGGCTGGCCCCAGGACGGAGTGTTCCTTCTGCGAGAGCTGGTATTGCATCGCATGCTGGCCTCTGCAGGCCAGGGGCTCATGGGGAGACTTGGGGATCTCCCTGCCAAGAATGTTTTGGGTTTCCTACCACTGGTAATTCTCCAGTCACCCCAGGCAGACAAGAACACATGGTCATCTAAGATTCCAATGCCTCTTCTGGTTTACAATCTTTTCTTTCTCCTCCGTCATTTCAACTCACCTTCAACTGGCAGGTCCGAGCAAACTTCAAATCCCTCCTAGTCCTTAATGGGTGAGAGAG
The DNA here is from genome assembly GCF_016772045.2 of Ovis aries. Classification (NCBI taxonomy): domain Eukaryota; kingdom Metazoa; phylum Chordata; class Mammalia; order Artiodactyla; family Bovidae; genus Ovis; species Ovis aries. The sequence goes on from NC_056069.1 coordinate 69,031,011, forward strand.
CTCTATTAATCACTCTGCACTCGTGGATTCCAAGTAGACTTCACTGCAGGTTTTAAAATTATCTAAGTCATTCCCTCAAGGCTGCAATCAGATGGGCAAACGATAAGAGGAATTCTCACCTAAAGACTGTGGATACAAACCGGTACTAGCCTTGCGGTGGGAGCTGGATGACACTGATCAACACTGGTCCTTCAGGATAACACAGAAGATTCTAGCCATCCATACAACATGGGTGGACCTCGAGCGTGTCATACTGAGGGAAGTGAGTCAGAGAAGGAGAACTATCAAGCGGCGTCCCTTCTATGAGGAATCTAAGAAGACATGTTACAAATTAACTTACAAAACACAAGGAAACTCACAGACCTAGAGAACAAACTCACGGTCACTGAGGACAAGGGGCAATAGGGAGTTGGGGTGGACATACACTCTGCTGTATTTAAAATGGGCAACCAACAAAGACCTATGGCATGTGAAGCCAAAGTCACTCAGTCATGCCCAACTCTTGGCATGGACTGTACAGTCTATAGAACTCTCCAGGTCAGAGTGGGGAGCCGTTCCCTTCTCCAGGGGATCTTCCCAACCCAGGGATCGAACCCAGGACTCCTGCACGGCAGGTGGATTTTTTACCAGCTGAGCCACCAGGGAAGCCCCAGTGTATGGCTCAGGGAATTCTGCTCAGTGTTACACGGCAGCCTGGAGGAGACAGAAGCCTGGGAGAGAATGGATGCACGTACATGTGTGTCTGAGTCCCTTTGCTGTCCACCTGAAATTATCCTAACATTGTTAGTCAGCTATACCTAGTACAAAATGAAAAGTTCAGGATTTTGTTTAAGGTGAAAAACACCAACAGCAATACTGACCCTTTAGCAGAAGGCCCATGAGGCCAACAGTGGCCTTGTGCTCTGAGGCCAATGATGCTGAGCCTGCATGTGACTCGGCCGACGCCGGCCAGCACTGGCTCTGGAGGATGCCAGGCGATGCTCAGGATGCAGGATGGCACCTCCTGTGTCCCTCGTGAAGGAACTCCTGCAAGAAACCAGGTGTGGCCAGTGTTTCAGGTACATTTCATCCAGTGACTAGAGGAGGCTGGCTGGGTATTGGGGTTCAAGTTCAGAGGGCATTAGAGGCAGGTGACTATCTGACATGGCACAACAGCGCTCAGGGTCAGTGGCCTTCGAGACAGTCACTCCAGCCCAGGAGTGACCCAGGAGCCCCCTTCTGCCCTGCCGGCTCTGCTGCCCACCATTTCATTAATTCTGCAAAACAATTCATGTCAGATTTTTGTCATTATCAGTTGACTCAATGAATTCAAGCTTCGGGGCCACCCTGCTTAGTTCCCAGGTCTTACTGAAAAGCAGGATCATTTTTTTTCCCACCCTCCTCCAATAAGTTGTGTGAAGAAAACTGCCAGTCTGCTTCCCGGCCTGCTGTGAACATCTTTGTTTTGTATCTTAATCCCTGTTCACAAAAAGGAGCTGTGTTTCACTTCTGCTGTGTGCATTCCAGGAAGCCCCCAGCCTGGTGGATCCAGGGTAATTTGAAGCAGGGACGGAGTTGGCGTCTTAGGAAAGAATTATTTAATTAGAAATATAAAGAGATTAGGAAAGAATAGTGTAGTAGGAAAATTTAGTGGAGAAAAGAGGCTGAATAACTTGGTTTACGCGGAAAGCTAATAAAACCATGAGACAAGAGGTTTGCACTATCTACGTTAGGCCACAGGCACCCACTTGAATAGCGGAGGGTGCCCTGCCTTGGGCTCCCTCTCGTGTGGGTCTTAGAAGCCCAGGCAAGTAAGTAGACTCAGAGAGCCTCCGTGCTCCAGATGGGAATTCAGCCTGAAAAGGAGAGGGAGGGAAAGGGAGAAAGAGAGAGAGGAAGCCCACACAGGGGAAACCAGTCTTTCCAGTGACTGGCCCATCCTTTATTGTCCAGAAAGGCTTTTTATACTTTTGGTTGTACATAGAGATCAACGGATAATACAAAATTATACAGTGTCAGCAGCCCTGACTCTTATCGAGACCAGGCTTTCTCTCTGCATACCTAGCTGTATACACAAGTCTTAGGTGATTTACATCATCTTTTGGCCAGAAGGCCAATTAACATTTTACAGCCCTTTTCTGATAAGGGTAATAGTGTTGTTCTTCCCAAAGTCTGGTGCCACTCTCAGAAAGCACTAAATAAAGTTACATTCTTACATAGCAAGGACACAACAATTTATAACAAAGAAAGAGGAGTACAGTGATTTATAACAAAGAGAAAATTCATTAACTCAAAAGTCTAGTATTGCTAACATCAAAACTACTATATTCCTATTTCTGCATCACGTTTACATTGATTAGTATCCTCCCAGGTGCCCAAAATATAAAGGATATGGAGGCCTGGTGGTAAACATTAACTCAACAATGAAACCTTTCACCAAACTAATTCTTAGCTCTAAAAGGCTCTATATCTCTAAGATGTTTTCAGCTTCGTGCCTCTCAGGTTGGGGGGCTATAAACAATCACAAGTTGTAAAAGTCCAGGGGAACCGTCAGGCAAGTTCGAGAGCCGTCAGAGGGATTTGAGCTGAGACACTCCTTTCATATGCAGGAGACCAGTTGGAGCTCTAAGTTAACTTTTTCCAGAGAAAGGTGGTCGGGGATAGCCTCCTGTAATGTCAGAAGAGTATAGTAAGCAGACAGTAAGCAGACAGATTTTGGTTTCGGGGCAGATGCTCAGGCAGAGGACCCCTCGAGACCTGACTCACCTTGCCCATCAGGTCACTCTGCATGACCTTGTCATGGGTGGGATCTCCCGTGCTGGCTCCCGGCACCCTCCTCCTCACAACCCTGCCCGCCCGCAGCACCCCACTCGCCCCACACCTCCACCGCTGGGCAACAGGTGCCCTGAGCTGGCTGACACTGCTTGGCCCAGCTCCCCGTGGGTCCTTAGCAGAGCTGGGTGGGGTGACGTGCAGAGCTTCACATGGCAGAGGCTTGGCTGTGTGGAGCTGGCCTCTGCAAGCTGCGCCCGAAGGTATGCTCCAGGGGCCGTGTTGCCCCCGTGGAGTGGAGTGGGGCTAACACATGGGGGGCTCTATTAAATTACTCACACGACTCTCTATTCTCGCCCCACAGACATTCTCCTGCTGTTCTCCATGAAAGACCAAGTCCAGAGGGTGGACCTCTGTGTTCCCTCCCCAACACCCGCAAATTGGTGCTGAGGTTGGGATGGGGAGGCCATCCCACTCCAGAGATGCCCCCTGCTCACATGTTCTGGACCCTGGGCAAGACTGTGGACACTCTCTAGTGTCTGAAGACTGTAGACACTGTTGTCAAATTCAGGTGACGCTTTCCTGCCTCTGTCTCCTTCCCTCTCCTCTTTCCCCTTCTTGGTGTATAAGCCCTGATCCCCTGATATTCGACCTTTTGGGCAGCAACTGATCTCCACCAACTGGCCTTACCTCTTGCACAGTTTGAGACATCAGTGATAGGAGGCCCTACATGTGTCTGTGTGTTGGGGAGGGGCTCGCACTGGGAAGGGGACAGGGAAGAGAGGGGAGGAAAAACTGGGTCTCCTGAGAAGGGAGGAGACACTTTGGTTCTTCCCTTAGTCCTGCTGCTGCTAAGTGGCTTCAGTCCTGTCCGACTCTGTGCAACCCCATAGATGGCAGCCCGCCAGGCTCCCCCATCCCTAGGATTCTCCAGGCAAGAACACTGGAGTGGGTTGCCATTTCTTTCTCCAATGCATGAAAGTAAAAAAGTGAAAGTGAAGTCGCTCAGTCATGTCCGACTCTTCACAACCCCATGGACTATAGCCTACCAGGCTCCTCCATCCATGGGATTTTCCAGGCAAGAGTACTGGAATGGGCTGCCATTGACTTCTCCGTCACTTAGCCCACTTCACTCCAAAAATGCTTGAAATCGACGTATCTTTTCGCCATAGGGATGAGTAGTATTAGTGTTAGTCGCTCAGTGGTGTCCGACTCTGCGAAAAGGATGAATTTCCTTCCAAACGCCTGTACCTGTTCTTCATTAAGAACAAAAGAAAAAGAAGGAAAGAAAAAACTTTTTGCAATGACACCAAAGTAAATGACCTTGACCTTACTTCTTGCAAACTAACAAACGAGTCCTTTGATTAGAGAACTTGGCCCTCCGGTTCCTGGGTCGCCGTGTGGCACATCCGTGTTTCTCTCCACCTGCTTTCCCGTGACTGGCTTTGCAGAGCACGTGACCCACCTTGGCTGGATTCCCCCAAGCCTACCCCCAAGCCTTCCCCTCCTGACAGGGGACAGGACATGGCCCCTGTCCCAGCCAGCCAGCAGTGGATGTAAGGAAAGGAAAACGGGCCTTGAGGGTGGAGACGACGGGGACCCTCCACCCCTCGGCTCAGCGGTAGGTCAGGAGCTGGTCCTCTGTCACCAGCTCTGTCTGTGGCTTTCTCTCCCCTTCCTGCCATGCCAGCCTGATGGACCTGGCAGGGAGGGCTTGTTATGCCTCCAGGAAATTGAGATTTGGAATAGCGTCCCTTGAAAACCTCTATTCCCTCACCCCTGTTTATTTTTCCTATGGCACATGTAATTACTGCCTGACATTGTACTTTATATTTGTGTGATTATGTATTAGCTGCCTTCCCACCAGAACGCAAACCATCTGATGTGTGTGTCTCATGGTCCTCAGTAATGCTCGGCACTAAACAGACTCGGGCTAAGTGTCTGTTGGACAAACGAGTGATTAATTCTGTGTCGCCAAGCGTTGATTTCCAGAAAGCGTTTGACTCCTTGCCAGAACAGTTTACATTTCTCTGCTAAGGTTCCTTCTCTGCTCACCCAGTCTGTCCACCTTTCCCCGCGAATGCCTGAGCGTAAGCACGATCGGTCTGTCAGCATCTCTATCTGCTCTTTCCCACATCTCCATCTGCTGTGGGGATGCTGCGATTCTTTCCCGATGTTGGATCATTATCCCCTGTTTTTCTGAACCTAGTAATCCTTACATTATATACTCTCAATGATATACAGAATTTGGAGTCTGGGAACCTCCTCTAGATTCTGTTGATTTTTCTTATACTGTTAACATTTCTAGTAACGTGCAAGGCAAACCACAAAGACAGAAAAGATGGCCATCCTCAGAATTGTGTGTCTTCATCTAAAAACAATAACGAAAGATTCCCCTTAACTTTTAAAAAGTCATTTTTCATATTCTTTCCACAAGGAAATCTTCCCAAAGACTCGGATTTTATTTCTGCTCACAGCTGCTGTCGCCGTGGATGCCCTGCCTGTTGCCCCTCTGCGCCGGCCCATCTCCTAAGTGAAGTTGTCCCTGCCTTGGGCACAGTCTGCCCAAGGACCTTCTCTGTCTGCAGGACCAAGGGAAGCTAGACATGCGGTGTGATTAGCACTCGGGAGCCACGCTCAGCCCCTGTCCCTTAACCGGACGGAGTCAGAGGGGAACTCTGGCTCCCCTCCCCAGGGAATCACCCTCCTGACCTCTCAGTGCCCCCAACAGTGCCCCCCTGGTTTCCTGGTAATGAACCCCCCCTTCCTTCCTCCCTTTCTGATTGGTTCCTCCTGAGGCCACACCCCAAACTCTTGCCTCTGACCCTGCTCCTGGGAACCAGTTTACAGTCCGCAGTCTGAGCCTTTGTCTATAATCCTCATCAGCCCCATGTCTGTGTCTAAACCTTTCCCTTCCTTCAGGAGTTACCTCGGGTTCTGATTGCTCCATGAACCCTTTACCTTCACCCTCGAGGTTTCTTACAGAAGTCCTGACAGTCTCAGCTTGTGCTCATCAAATCTTCCCAGGACTTTATCCATAACTGTCTGTTGGCATCAAGCATTTCTCGTTCCAAAATTCATCTTGGAGTCTCCTCTCCCTACTCAACAGAGCACAAATTCCAAGCAAGGACCACAGCTGCACTTCTTCTGTGTGACCCATAACTTGAGTGACTGGGCCATATTTAAGAGGGGTTGAAAACGAAAGTGAAAGTTGCTCAGTGGTGTCCAACTCTTTGTGATCCCACAGACTATACAGTCCATGGAATTCTCCAGGCCAGAATACTGGAGTGGGTAGCCTTTCCATTCTCCAGGGGATCTTCCCAACCCAGGGACTGAACCAAGATATCCCACATTGCGGACAGATTCTTAACCAGCTGAGCCACCAGGGAAGCCCAAGAATACTGGAGTGGGTAGCCTATCCCTTCTCCAGGGATTCTTCCTAACCCAGGAGTCAAACTGGGATCTCCTGCACTACAGGCAAATTCTTTACCAGCTGAGCTATTCTGAAACATTGCAAATGTTGCTTCACTCATTCTTCACTTTATATTTTTATTTTATTTTTCTAACTGATTTTGAGACATTCATTGGATTGAATATTCTTACCTTTGAGAAAGTTTAATGGAGCATATAACTGACATATAACACATCTTTGTAGGTTAACAGAATTAATTTTAATGGAAAGCTATTTGTCATTGTTAAATGCCAATTTTCAAGCTACATTTTTTCTCCTAAACTGTCATGTCATGTTCTAGTTTCATTGTGGTTTCAGAATAATTATAACAATTTTAGGATAATTACTTTCTCAATATTTGGCACAGTGGGGAAAGGTAAAACAGGGATGGTTCTACATTTGAATCCACTTAACGAAAGAAGCGCCAAAGAATTGATGCTTTTGAACTGTGGTGTTGTAAGACTCCTGAGAGTCCCTTGGACTGCAAGGAGATCCAACCAGTCCATCCTAAAGGAAATCAGTCCTGAATACTCATTGGAAGGACTGATACTGAAGCTGAAACTCTAACACCTTGGCTGCCTGATTCAAAGAACTGACTCATTTGAAAAGACCCTGATGCTGGGAAAGATTGAAGGCAAGAGGAGAAAGGGACAACAGAGGATGAGATGGTTGGATGGAATCGCTGACTCAATGGAGGTGAGTTTGAGTAAACTTCAGGAGTTGGTGATGGACAAGGAGGCCTGGTGGGCTGCAGCCCATGGGATTGCAAAGAGATGAATACGACTGAGTGACTGAATGGAACTGAACTGAATGATAGCAAGATCTTGCATTTTATGAGTTTATAACAAAGTGACTTCAACATTTGCCTGAGAGAGGTTCCAGAATCCAGTGCCAACCGTGCATTCAGTTAAAAGAGGGGAAACTGAGAAGTTATGGTAGCTCAGTCGTGTCTGACTCTTTGTGACCCATAAACTGTAGCCCACCAGGCTCCTCCGTCCATGGGCTTCTCTAGGTAAGAATACCGGAGTGGGGTGCCAGCCCCTCCTCCAGGGGATCGTGCCCACCCAGGGATCACGGCCAGGTCCAGAATCCTGCTCTGTAGGTGGATTCTGTAACACTGAGCCACCTGGGTTGCCCAAATGAGGGTGGAGCGATGTCTAAGCCTGCTTTCACTCTTGTGTCTGAAACAGCTGTCACCTAGGTGCTAGGACTCCACTCAAGCAACCTCACTGGAGCCCGGTCAGGCCAACTCATCTGAGTATCTTTCTACATGCTTTCTAATGCATGACAAGCTCAGCAGAGTGGTTGAGCTGTTCATCAAGCCGTGCCTTTATTCACTGAACCGAGATCTCCCAGGAACCTGCTGTGCACCTGCCTAGGGCTTGGAGCTGTAGACACAGCAGCAGAGGAGACCTCACCCCCGTTCACAGGGACCTTCAGTCACGTCCTGATTCCTGACCCCACCCATAAACTGGGAATTTTCTCTTGGATGTTTACAGATGAGAGTTTGCTAAAATTTTGATTGTGAAAGAATTGAAAGCAGATGTGGAAAAATTGTACAATTATCAACAAACATAAATGTTTGGGTGTGTGTATATGTGCATGCTAAGTCACTTCAGTTGTGTCCAACTTTTTGCAACCCCACGGACTTAAGCCCACCAGGCTGCTCTGTCCGTGGAATTTCCCAGGCAAAAGTACTGGAGTGGCTTGCCATTTCCTACTCCAGGAGATCTTCCCGACTCAGGGACCAAACCCTAGTCTCTTACGTCTCCTGCACCGTCAGGTGGGTTCTTTACCACTAGTACCACCTGGGAAGTGTGTGCATCCTTCTATTTCTTGCTATCGCAAATTTGGCTAATAAATCAGAAGCAAGGTGCTGATGTTCAGTGAACCATGGCCAGCCCACCTCCAAGAACCTATTCCACGGGAGAAACACGGGAAGAAGATAATCCGTTGCAGGCTGCGCCATGAGGATGGACAAGAGCGTTTTAGAGCACAAGTGTGATATTCTTGCTAGAGACAGGTGAGATTGTTGGCATCTTGCTTCATACATGGTGGATATTCTGGAGCTGTCAGGAGCTAAGCTGGGGACTGCGCTGCCTCTTGAAGCCTGTCCTGGTCAAGGAAGACACATCACACTTAATGGTCAGTTTCTTTAGACTGGGGGACTTTGGGTTCTGCACTTTAAAAGAAAATGTATAGGTTAATTTATTAACTTTCTCTTTTTAAAATTTTTAGTTGAAGTATAGAGACTATACAATATATTACAAGTCTCTATACAATATATTACAAGTTACAAGTGTACACTATAGCGATTTATATGTTTAATGTTTATAGTCCATTTGCAGCCAGTCCTTATGAAATATTAGCTGCATTCCCCAAGTTATATAATGTATCTTTGTAACTTATTTTATATCTTGTTGTTTTTGTTGTGGTTCAGTGGCTAAGTCACGTCCGACTCTTTGTGATCACAGGAACTACAACATACCAGGCTCCTCTGTCCTTCACTATCCCCTGGAGTTTGATAGTAGAGATGATGGAATTCCAGCTGAGCTAATTTTACACCTAATAGTTTATAACTCTTATTCCTCCAGCCCTTTATAGCCCTCTCCCTCCCCTCTCCACACTGGTTACATTGATTGTGTCTAGCTTATCCCACTTCTGGGTCTATGTCCAAAGGAAATGAAACCCTGATCTCAAAGAGATAGATATGGTACTCCCATGTTTATCTCAGCCTTATTTACAGGACCCGCGAGGTGGGAACAGCCTAAGTGCCTCTCAGCAGAGGACCAGATAAAGAAAGCATACATATAAACGTTTGCATGGTAATGATACTCGGCAGGCGTTGGCGGTCCTTTAGTGCCCTGGGCTGGGCCACCGTGATTTCCGGAAGGCATGCTGGTGGTCAGATCACAGTCCGAGGGGCAAGCTGCAAGCAAGAGTTACTAGATCTGGAGAACATAGGTCCCCCTTCATGAAGGACGGTCCCCAGAGCTGCTGCACAACGCTGACACTATGCGCCGGGACTTAGCCACGTAGTCGTGTTTATCTGCAAGGGGGCTGAATCACGCGCTTACCCCAGGTGATCCGACCTCAGCTACAGTGACGGAGGCAGGACATGAGCAGGGGCATGATCTCAGCTGACAGTCAGTTGCCGCTGTTTAGTCACTCCTGTCCGACTCTTGGCGACCCCATGGACTCAGCGTGCCTTGCTTCCCTGTCCTCACTATCTCCTGGAGTTTGCTCAGACTCACGTCCATTGAGTCAGTGATGCTATCTAACCATCTCATCCTCTGCCACCACCGTCTTGAACAAAATTTAAGAACACTGCCTGATATGACCCACTAAGTAGCCTGAAGTCATTGGCTAGAGTCTGTATAAATTTTTTAAGTCTATACTTAATAGAATAAACTGCCAAATAAATGTCCTCCCATCTGCTATTCCGAGCACTCCAAGAGCAAACATGTTACAGGCACACCTTTAACACAGCCGTAACGGACTATACCTTTGCACATTTCCTTTCGGTTTTTCTTGGAGAAAAATCTGTCTCAGAAACGCTTGCACATTAGAGCCAATTTCAGACTGGAATTTATAGAACACTGCATACCATTTAGCTGGCAGATCAGAGCTGCTCCTTTAGAAACGTCACAGGAAACTTCCATTATACACTGCAAATGTGCGGGAAGAAAATTTTGAAACATAAATTATGAGAACCCTTAAAATATATAACGCCTTACAGACTGTAGTGCTTTACCCAGCTGTCGTGATCTTTCATGTAAATGCGGACCTGATGTCTTTTTAAAGAGCTGTTTTGTCTTCCTGGCTGCCTGAGACATCGCTAAAGAAAGCAGATGCTTTAACATAATCTTTAAGAGACTGGGAAGGCGACTTTAAGTCAACAGAATTTGGGGGCTGACTTTGGGCTGCTTAAGTGGAATGGACAGTTCCTGTGAATAGACTTGTTCAAGCGCTGTTCCCTTAGTGTTGATGCTCAAAGGTCAAGCAAAATCCCACAGCCTGGGTAGAGCCATGGACCCAGGTTATAAATGCCCCCTCACCCTCAGGCTCCTGCTCCTTCCCAGAAAGACGTGCCTCTCTGATCTGCACGTGGACTGTTGATCTGAGCCTGCCATCCGTGTTACTATCAGCATTTGCATCTGCTTTCTGGGATGAAGCCTACAGCTTCAGGCAGGTCTCACCTGTAGCACCCAGGTTCCCTGCTCTGTGTGTTCATCCCTGTGCTAAGGTGATGGCTGACCAGAAAACCCAAAGAGGAACATGCGTGGAAAGTCCTTCATCCCCCAGTGAAAGCCGACACGTGGGGACTGTGACTGAACCGTGTCCTTCTGACCATGTACTCCAGGAATCGGAATGACGGCGCACAGAGAGCCTCTTTCTGCAGTGACCCTGAGACCTGATGGATGCCTTCCAGGGTCCAAGCAGCTTTCGATGTCAGTGAGCTCACGCTGACTTCCCAGCAACTCTAAATACATGGGCAGCGTCCGACTTGGTCTGGCCTGGGAATTCTCTTTAAAACGCCCCCTCAATCTTATATAGTCCACTGACACCCCAACCGTGCAACCCCGGGCTGGGATCCACGAGATAGAAACTAAAGCACTGCTATTGGTATGAAACTGCATTTTCTTCTCATCAAGAGCTTTCTCGGAGTCTCTTTTTAAGACCAAACAGAGCAAATGTGTCCCGGAGGGAGAGGTTTCTGGGGAGGGCGCCCCGCCTCTGTCCAACCAATGGCAGCAGGCCAGAGCCTGCTCCCCGAGGAGCCCCGCCACCCTCCAGGGTGCAGCAGGTAAGGACCAAGTGGAGATGAGTTTAGACAAACCTCCTTTTTGCCCTGAGATCCTGGTTTCTGCACTGGCTTTCTGTTCTCAATTAAAATAGCAAACGGTCGAACTGTGGATAAACTTCCCCAGAAGAAGGGTGGAGGGCTTCTGAAAGGCTTGATTTACCAGCATCTCCCTGAGACAGAAGATCCCCTTGAACTTCCTAGTCGTGAGTGGCTTTGCAAAGAGGCCGGGCCACTGTGCCTCTCCCAGCACCTCGTCTTCCCAGCAGCCTCTCCACCAAGGCCCCTGCCGCCCCACCCCGCTTACACTGCCTAATTAGAGCTGAAGGTAGGCTCACGCTTCTCTTTAGGGGTCAGTCTCTGTGGACACTTAGCTACCCTCGAACTTTCCCCAGTGCCTCGGAGGGAGCTTCTGGTTTCTCCCACTTCTCAACACTTCCGAATTTTAGAATGGATTTCCCCTCTTCCCAACTTGCTGAAATATACTTTCAGCCTTATTTCAAAGAAACCAGAGAAGCACTCTTTCCTTGGAATTTTGTGGGACTTTATCTTAAAGTTTGAGGCAGAGGGCTTTATCCCTGCCTTTGTCACTGATGAAGAACATGTCCCAGGATGCAAGCCCAACTCTGTGAAGCAAATGAAAATAAGATATCACCAAGGGGAACAAATTATTAAAAAAAAAAAAAAGAAAGAAAAGAAAGGTGGCAAATAAAGAGAGGGGGTGGGGACATTGACTTCTGAATCCTGACGGGTAAACAGAGCAATAATACCAAGTCCCGTTTTTAATAAATCTCTGCTCCTCCCCAAACACTCCACCCTGCAACACCCATGAATTAGAAAGGCATGGATGCTTCAGAATTCCCAGAAATGAGTAACAGAGTCACGCTTTGGAGCAGAGAGGGAAGCCAAGAGGGCTGAGAGTGGTACCCAGCCCCCCCATACCCCCCAGGGCTGGCAAGGGGACCGACACAGGGGCAGCCCCTGCTCCGGGGAAATCGGTTCTGAGTCCGCAAGTGCGTTTTCAGAGCTGAGGCCAGTGTGATAAAGTGCCGTTCCTTCACCAGAAAGAATGTTTGCTTACTATTTCATCATCCCCTAGAGGCGCAGGGGAAGGAAATAAGCGCATCAGTTGTCATTATGACAGGATAAAAATGGGGCCATCATATTTCAATAACACAATGCGATGAGCCGCCCAGCCAGTGATGAGTTATGGGCTCGCCGGCTCGCGCCCGACTGTAAGTTAATATTATCTCCCCAGGATAATTAGAGTGAAGTTCAATTACTGACCCTGAAGTGCCGAGCGGGCCACACCATGGGTTTTGACACAGCTTTTTACACATCTATCTTCTCACCTAACGCACTACATCTGCATGGCGGCGGTGATTAATCTTGCGGGCGCTCCGAGCGGCGCCATTCTTCTCGCAGGGACTGGCGGGTCCCTGGAGTCCCCTTGAGCGGTGCGAGCAGCTCTGTTGCACTGTTTGGCTGCCAATTTACCTTCCTCTTTGTGCTGGGTTCCTGTGGTCACTCCTGACTCGGGTCAAATGAGCACTTCCCCGCAGGTCACCAGATACCGAGTGTGACCAAGCCCAGCTACCCGTGGACCTGCCGGGAGTCGGCCCCGTGCTCTGCTTGTGAGTGGTACCCATGTGACCCCAGGGAGAACCGGGGCTCCTTGTTTCTGCGGGAGGATCCAGACACCGGGCGCCTTCATCTTTTCAGCTTCCCATGCGGCCCTAAGCCCCCTTGAAGCCTCCCTGTCGCTTCTCCATCTTGGTGAAGCCTAAAGACCCACGCACCCCACCTCCCCCCAGCCAGGTGCTACTCAGGCGGCCTCAGGTGGGGGGAAGAGAGGAGCTGGAATGAGAATTAATGGGGTACAGTGTGGGGTCAGCAAAGCCACCGAAACATAAGGTTATTAAGTCAAAGGAACCTTCTTGAGAGCCTTGCATCTGCGACAGCTTGGGATTTGCAAAAACTAATGAGATAAAAACTTTGAGTCCCTATATCTTAAGCCATTTTATTTGTTATGAAATGCATGTTTCGACACTCTGGGGCTAACGGTTAAAATAATCAGGGTTTGGCCTCTGTGTTTTGGGGGAGGCCTGGGCTCCCGGGCCCGTGGGCGTGGGAGGAGGGGAGCTGAGGGTATGTGGCCTGCAGACACAGTGGCAGCTGGTGAGGCCAGGGCCAGGCTCTCAGGGGCTGGTTTCTGCTCTTTCCAGAATCTTCTGCCAGAGCCACATGCCTCTTAGGGCACGTTTCCTTCACTCGTTTCCTCCTAGCAGGTGCCCCATATGTTTTGGGGGGACCTGAGTTAGAGAGGATGGGGAGGCTGTCGCAGTTGCAAGTGTGCCCAGACTTAACCCTGAAAGGGTGTCAGCCTTTCGTCTTTAAGACTAACACAGGCAATTGTTTCCAGGGAGCTGGTGAAACTCTAGCTCTTGTTCTGGACCTTGGTGGGTCTGGACTGGAATCTCAGACTCTAAGGCCACTTTCCTCATTCACAAAACCGCTGCAGCTGCCATAGCTGGTCCAACGGAAGCATCCAGAGCTGGTCTGTCTCATAGCAAGTGGTCAGCTGTCCTGCACAGGGCCATCTGCCTTAGTCCCGGGGCCCATGATTTATACTGGGATCCCATCCACCCTGCTGCAAGCCAGTTCTTTGTTTCAGTCAAATTCCATGCCTTAGGTTGCTCAGATATCTGAGGTCATTTATCCAAGAGTACCAGTGTGCTCTTAGATAAGCTAGGAAACTTTGTTCTGTTCAGTATGGTAGCTTAGTCGTGTCCAACGCTTTGTGGACTGCAGCACACCAGGCTTCTCTATCAGCATATTAAAAGCAGAGACTTCACTTAGCCAACAAAGATCCATATAGTCAAAGCTATGTTTTTTCCAGTAGTCATTTATGGATGTGAGGCTTGGACCATAAAACAGGTTGAGGGCCAAAGAACTGATGCTTTCAGATGAAGACTCTTGAAAGTCCCCTGGACTGCAAGGAGATCAAACCAATCAATCCTAAAGGAAATCAGTCCTGAATATTCATTGGAAGAACTGGTACTGAAACTGAAGCTCCAATACTTTGGCCACCTGATGTGAAGATTTGACTCATTGGGAAAGCCCCTGATGCTGGGAAAGATTGAAGGCAGGAAGAGAAGGAGGGGACAGAGGATGAGACAGTTAGATAGCATCACCGACTCAATGAACATGAGTCTGAGCAAACTCCAGGAGATAATGAAGAACAGGGAAGCCTGGCATGCTGCAGTCCCTGGGGTCAAACCAGTCAAGCACATGACTTAGCAACTGAACAACAACAACTCGCGTAAGATGCTGTTTTAACTCTAGAACCATGTGGAAGAGTCCAGACTTGATGCAGAGAATGGAAAAAAGTGCTTCAGTCATCATGGCTGATAGTACACGAGCGTTTTGCTATTGTTTCCAATACAAGAATGGAGTATGTGGTTGAGCTGGCGTCCAGAATGACTGCTGACCCCTTGAGGTCCCTTCCTGGTGATCGATGCTGCCTAGATGAGGTCCGGATCCTGGGCTGCAGGAACAAGTCAGTTCTGCTGAGCGTGGGGGTCAGCACTGCCAAGGGATTCCCAGGATTTTCCTATCTATGGGGATGGGGTACCCTGGGCTGGGAGCTGACAAGGGCTGCTGGGGAGAGATCGGAAAGATGGCCTTGCTCCTCACAGCTGAGGGATGTGTGCCCTTCGATTGTTGTTCTCATTGTTTAGTCACTAAGCTGTGTCCAACTCTCGGTAGCCCCATGGGCTGCAGCCCACCAGGCTCCGCTGTCCCTGTGGATTCCCAAGAAAGAATACTTGTGTGGTCTTCAGTTACCCCCTGCAGAGGCAGAGCAAGATGGAGGCAGATGTCTCGCTTCCCCCGACTTTGATCACCCTTGTTTATTTCATGGAGAACAGGTTCTGTCCACACCAGCAGGACAAAGGCGGCCACTGAGAGCTTTGCAGGCAAAGGCTGCACACACCTCACACAAACCCAACAGGGGCTTCCAAAGAGCCTCAACCTCACTCCCATGTGCCAAGACACCACTCAAGAAAGAGTTCTACCCACCGATGGGCAGCAGAGGTGCACAGGAAATGCGGTCATGGACCCAGAGACTAGAAGAGGGCTCTGATCTGCTTGCCATCTGGGCCACTCAGACTGCGTCTCTGGCAGCCACATGGGGACGCTCCAGTTCATCTCCGAAGCATCCGCCGCATCCTGCTCAGATATCAGAAGGGATCCTTTCCCCCCCGAGAGGCAAAGACACTAAGTGGAAGCACCGGCTTTTAATTCCTTCTGGAAGCGGGGTTAAGAACAGAGGCATCGCCTCAACCTCTCCCCCGGGACACTTTTCTTTGCAAAATTACTCTCGGGATCAAGCTCCTTTTGACGTGCCTGGGATCAAAGGCCCTGAGTCAGCACATTGCAAGCTGCAGGTGAAACCCTCGGAGCCTGATGACAGGAGTGACAGATGAGTGAAGGCAAAGCAGCTTTCAAACTTAAAAAAGAAATTGCCGCTTGACTTGCCCAAGCAGGGGAGAGTTTAAATATGCAAGGGCGGGGGGTGGGGTGGAGATTGGGGTCTGGTGGGTGGGGTAGAGAATGGGATGTTCGTGTAGCTCCAGGAGCTCCAGGTGTTAAAAAAAAAATGCACCAGGTATCCCAGCTCTCCCTGCATGGTCCCCTCATCTCGTGTGTCTTCCTATCGCAGGCGATAGCACGGAGCTGCCTGTGGTCCTTTCTTCCTCTCGGAACTGGGCGGGGCTCCCCTGCATCCTGTTACCCTGGGGGACTGTCAGCCATCTTTTCTCCTCTCCTCATCCTTCCCAGGTTCAGACACAATGGCACATTTTCGTTTGGAGATCCTTTGTCCAGGTGTTAGCCTGCTGCCGCTTTGACCCAAAATGCAAGCCCGTTTTTTTTTTTTTTTTTTTTTCTCCTTCGTGAAGCACAGCATCTGTTTCCATTCCCTAGCCGCACTCAAATCCCATCCTGTAAGCTGTCCCCGGGCTTTGCTTCAGCTGCACTCTGCCTTTGCCCTCAGCACATTTCCTTTCTGAATCAATAATAGAATATCTGCCCCTCTTAACATGAAACAGAAAACTCTTCTTTCTTGCTCACATGTTGTTGTGGTCGGTGCTTGACAGGGCAGGCTTTTTCTGGGAAGCAGAATTTTAGGGACGGTGAACGGCTTTTAGCGTGGGGTCAGGCAGAGTTGGCTCTATTTGTAACTGACCTGGGTGTGGACCGAGTGTCCTTGTCTCTGCGACCATGACTGGGTAGGCCTGGTTCGTCTCTTTGACCTCTGGACCAGAATCTCATAAGGCTCTGGGACACCCAGTGTCCAAAGGCCATCCTTGGAGGGCTGTTTGTGTGACTTTTCCCAGGGCCAAATTGACCAAGCATGGCAAGGAAGAACCATGGGGCTCCTGCTGGCCCAACGCAACATATGCATCCCTTGACTTACCCATATGTCACCCGGGGACCTTACTGCACCAGGAGAACCACAAAAAGGACAGGATAAAGGAGAGCAAAAGGGAAAGGATAAATGGCAGCTGGGACCCCGGGAGTCTTCTGAGAGAATCGGCACACAGCAGAGCATGGGCTGCTCTGGAGAAACCAGAACCTGTCGGAAGCTCAGACACACCGCAGACCACAGGGGTGACTACAGGAGGCGCCCTGGGTGGGAGGAGTCCTGGTTCCCACTTTCCCTGTCTGTTCCCCGTTCCTGAGCCCGACCCCAGCCCCGTTTCCTCCAGGATCATGGCTGGGCAGGAGCACAGCTCCCTTGCCCCGCCCAGGCTGGGCCTCACTGTGACCTGCGGCTGGACGGTGACCATCCATGTGTGACCTCCAGCAGCACCGCGGGCTCCTTGGAGGAGCTGAGTCCCTGCCACGGCTGCCCCGTCTTGCTCCCCTACCTGCCTGTGGGATGCCCAGTCCAAGGCCGCTGCATGGTACAGGCACTGCCCGCCTGACCCAGTGAGTGTCTGAACAGCCAACCCACGGACACCCAGCCCTCAGATGTGTTGATGTGTGAGAGAGAAAGCCCTACAGAGTTCAGCCTCAGATCTCTGATTGCAGCCAGGATTTCGGTAACTGAAATGGGGTGTCTTCTCAGCCTGCCGCCCCATGCCTTCCTTCTTAAAGGGCCTGCCTCAGCATGGAGCCCTCGATCTGCAAAAAAAAATAAATAAATAAATTTTAAAAAAAGATACTTTGGAAATTTCTATTCACAATTAATTTCAAGTTTACTGTGTCCCTGGTACCAAGAAAGATCGTTGGAGGAAACTAAAATAAAGACAAAAATAATTATGGTCACTGTTAGTAGAAATCAGACCTCAACTCAACTAAATTTTGCTAAAATACTGGTTTTCTTTGCCTCCTTCTCATTGTTTAAAACACAGGTATGTGCTTATTGAATCTTGTGCAAACTGGGAAATAGATTGTCTACTTGTTTGAAAATATACAAAATATTACGCAAATTGATTGATACATACATGAGTTGACAATTTCAATAAGTTATGGAAAAAGGTGTCAAGGACTTCAGGATGTGGTATCCTCTTGGGAGGGAGGTAAGAAGCCTGGATAGGGAGGTAAGCCCAAACATTTACTGTGGGTTTAAAGCTTTATGGCTCATTACTCAGCATAGCCCAGTGTGGAAGTAACCCAAGCATCCCCTGACAGATGAGTGGTTCCAAAATGTGCTATATATGTGCAGTAGAATATTGTTTTCGTTTTTCAGTCATTAACTCGTGTCCAACTCTTAGGAGCTGGAGTCCAACTTCATGGACTCCAGCACACCAGGCTTCCCTGTCCTTCACTGTCTCCCAGAGCTTGCTCAAACTCATGTCCACTGAGTCAGTGATGCCATCCAACCGTCTCATCCTCTGTCACCCTCTTCTCCTCCTGCCTTAAATCTTTCCCAGTATCAGGGTCTTTTCCAATGAGTCAGTTCTTTGCATCAGGTGGCCAAAGTATTAGAGTTTCATCTTCAGCATCAGTTCTTCCAATGAATATTCAGGGTTGGGATATTATTTGGCCTTGAAAGGGAGTGAACCTCTTAGGTATATTGCAATATGAGTGAGCCTTGAAAATATCACACTAAATGAAAGAAGGTGGACACAAAAGGACAAATACTGCATGGTGCCACCCATGTGAGGTCCTCAGGGTTGTCTGATTCAGAGACAGAAAGTAGAAGGTGGACCCCATGGTCTGTGGCATCAGGGGTGGGGAGATAGTGTTTAATGGGGACAGAGTTTCAGTTTTGCAAGACAAGGAGGTCGGGGAGTGTGGTGATAGCTGCATGATGGCGTGGATGCACTTGATGCTACCAAATAATTAAAATGGTGAGTTTTCTGTTATGTGTAAGCATTCCAGACTCACAGGAGGAGAAGGGGGCGACAGGATGAG
This sequence comes from Ovis aries, assembly GCF_016772045.2. Classification (NCBI taxonomy): domain Eukaryota; kingdom Metazoa; phylum Chordata; class Mammalia; order Artiodactyla; family Bovidae; genus Ovis; species Ovis aries. Next base: position 69,049,442 of record NC_056069.1, read on the forward strand.
ATGGTTGGATGGCATCATTGACTCTATGGACATGAGTTTGAGGAAACACTGGGAGATGGTGAAGGACAGGGAAGCCTGGTGTGCTGCGGTCCGCAACGAGTCAGACATGACTGAGCAACTGAACAAGAGTAGCCAGGCTTCAAATTTCCAGGCGCCTCTCCTTAAACTTAGAGGACTCAGAGGCCTTTCTTGAGTCCGTTTGTATGGGTTCATGGGGACATGTGTGTGCGCGTCTACTGTATTTTTTTGCAAGTCCAGCGTGATTAGGAAGGTATCAAGCTAGATGCACTGTTGTAATGTCACCTGTTCAGAGCTTCTTGGAGCTAAGCTTCTCCTCCTTGAGGATGCTTCCCTGAGGCGATGCAGCTTCATCTCCCTGGAGACCTCCTATGAACTTCCCCAGGGCCCCTGGCAGTTCCCAGGATGCTGGGCAAAGTTGCTTCAGTTGTGTCTGACTCTCTGCAGCCCCATAGCCTGCCGATCTCCTCTGTCCATGGGGTTCTCTAGGCAAGAATCCTGGAGTGGGTAGCCATTCCCTTCTTCAGGGGATCTTCCCGACCCTGAGTGCAAGCCTGCGTCTGTTACGTCTCCTGCACTAGCAGGCAGGTTCCTTACCACTAGTGCCAACTGGGAAGCCCACAACTCCTAGAAACATCGTGGATTGAGTAGCCCTAAATAGTCTGGGCTCCCAGAACTGACTAGGGGTGGTGAGGGGGGCTCTGTCCACACCCCTCCATTTCCTGCAGCATCTCGTGGATGGCACAGCCTCACCTTCTCCAAGCCTGGCCTTCAGATCTGCTCATGTTGCCCAGTGATCCACCCCTGCCTTGTGGGACCATCAGTTTCCTTGCTGCTTCCAATTACGTAAACTTGAGCCTCACTGGTACTTGTATAACTTTGCACTTTAAACATTCTTATGCCTTTGGACACAATTGAGTCAGCGAAGACTTGAAAACACCTCGAAATTAAGCAAAATTCTGGCAAAGAAGCCTGAAGTTGGCTGTCATGAGAAGGGACTGACATGGAGAATATGTTTTTAATATTCCTTTCCAAGTGACAAAGTGAACTTCCTGGGGGAACGGGGAAAGCCGGACAGAACACTCATCTCCGGAACTGGAAAAGGTGGCAGAAGATGAAGAAACACTTTGCAAAAATAGCAACCTGAATGTTAAGATTCATACTTATTCATAGCCTTCCTTTTTTTCTGAAGACTCTGGCCGTGTTGGGACATATCCTTTTCCTAATGCTGTGAGGCTTAAGCCCAGAGACACTGGGGAAAGAATTTCACTGAAGTTAAGAAAGAGATGTGCGATTTATAGACAGTTAGAACTTCCTCAAAACTTTATCTGGACTTTAGACACAGGTTCTTACAGGTTCATTATTTCTGTTTTCCAGAATGGTCTGTATTCTTTCTTCTGGTCTGGATTAGAGGCTGAATTACTGAAGGATTAGGAGGGAGACTGTTCCAGAAGCCGGAAGTATTAGAAATCTCACACACACACAAAAAAATCTGCCTTGGTGCTATTCCCAGAAAGATCTTAGGGCCTGGAGAGGTTTATATAGCTGGCTGAGTTTGGGATAAACATCTCCAAAACGTCAGGCGTGTTTCCAAAGTGAAATGAAATTTGAAGTCCACCCATTTCACTAGTTATTAAGATAAAGAGAAATCCCCTGTTGAAATTGGATTACACAATGGGTAGTTCTTGCCATTGTTGAAACAGATCTACCCACAAATTTCATGCCTGTCTTCTTTTTTAAGTCCAGCTGCTAGAGAGGGAAAAAAATCCCCCTTGCCCCTTCCCCTGGCGATTTGTCTAGTGTTGTCACTACTGAGACGGCCAACATCTGATGACATCAACATGGAAGATCTGACACTCGCTTGGAGGCCGTCTGGGGCTCAGGCAGAAGAAATGGGCCTTTCTCATTAGAATCTCTCTCGTGAGACCCAGAAATGGGGTGGAGTGCATACACCATGCACATGGCTGTACCTCCTGATGCTTAGCCTCAAAAAAATACAAATAAAACGAGACGTTGCAATGAGTTCTGGATTGCCTTTCCTCCAGCTCGGAAGCACATAAATTCCCTCTCCCTTCAAGGCGCACCTTCAAAGGCCAGGTGCCCACTTGTGTGGCTTCCAATCCTTCCATTCTCAGGGTAAAGAAGATATCAAACCGCCAGCATCCCCTTAAATAAAACGTGAAACGAACAACATTTGGAAACACCCATTTAAAAACGATCACAGACTCTGTTGACCAGAATCATAATGGTCCTTCTGACTCAGCCGGTTGACCTGTTGCCCATTCCTCTGGCACCTCCGGAGGAGGGAGCTTGTGATCTTGAACAGTGCCCACAGCCACGATGTTGCCTGACAAAGTCACACCCACATATGATGCTGGGTTCAGATTTCTGCTGTCAGGTTAAGCACAGTGACTCCTTTCTAGTCACCTTCACCTTTGAGGGGGGCTTCCATGGCAGTCCAGTTCATGATGCAGGGTACCTGGGTTCAATTCCTGGTCAGGGAGCCCAGATCCTGCACAGTGTACTTCAAGGCAAAAAAGAAAATCTGAAGGGAATGGGCACCTCTTTTCTGTTGGAGGAAATTTTCTTGACTCTGGATGACTTCTTTCCTGGGTCTCTGTTTTGGTCTTCTAGCTTTCTTCTGACGTCAGATGTGTGGACCTCCTGATGCCAGGTGTGTGGCCCTCCTAATGTCAGGTGTGTGGACCTCCCGATGCCAGGTATGTGGACCTCCTGATGCCAGGTATGTGGACCTCCTGATGCCAGGTGTGTGGCCCTCCCAATGCCAGGTGTGTGGACTTCCTGATGCCAGGTGTGTGGACTTCCCAGTGCCAAGTGTGTGGACCTTCCGGTGCCAGGTGTGTGGACTTCCTGATGCCAGGTGTGTGGACTTCCCAGTGCCAGATGTGTGGACCTTCTGGTGCCAGGTGTGTGGACCTCCTGATGCCAGGTGTGTGGACCTCCCACCACCAGGTGTGTGGACCTCCTGATGCCAGGTGTGTGGACCTCCTGATGCCAGGTGTGTGGACCTCCCAATGCCAGGTGTGTGGACCTCCCAATGCCAGGTGTGTGGACCTCCCAATGCCAAGTATGTGGACCTCCCACCGCTCGGTATGTGGACCTCCTGATGCCAGGTGTGTGGACCTCCCAGTGCCAGGTGTGTGGACTTCCCAATGCCAGGTGTGTGGACCTCCTGATGCCAGGTGTGTGGACCTTCTGGTGCCAGGTGTGTGGACCTCCCACCACCAGGTGTGTGGGCCTTCCGGTGCCAGGTGTGTGGACCTCCCACTGCCAGGTGTGCGGACCTCCTGATGCCAGGTGTGCGGACCTCCTGATGCCAGGTGTGCGGACCTCCTGATGCCAGGTGTGCGGACCTCCTGATGCCAGGTGTGTGGACCTCCTGATGCCAGGTGTATGGACCTTCTGGTGCCAGGTGTGTGAACCTCCCACCGCCAGGTGTGTGGACCTCCCACCACCAGGTGTGTGGGGCTGAGTCACTATTTCTCGGGCTCTAGTAGCCAGGGAACTATAGGACCACAGTGGCATGGTTGATTCTCTTTGCCAATGGATCAGAGGAAGCTTTCTAAATTCCAGGGTTTCTGTGGATATTTGCTCCCCTAAAACTCTGAGTAAACGGAAAGAATCAAGGTTCCTAAAATAAGATTCACACATACACCAGAGGTCTTGAGTCAAAGACCCCCTATAGTGAATTACCATTGGTATGTTACTGTCTACATGCATGGAGCTAGAAGGAGGTTTTCAAAAAGGCTGCATGTGGGGCTTGAAGAACCAGAGTTCCTCATGGGGTATTTTGGCAAGGAAGGCTCAGAATCTGTAAGCTTAGGTATTGTGGATACAGTCACTGGTCTTATTTTAGAAAACAACTCCAAGCATCCTGAGTGTTCACTGGAAGGACTGATGTTGAAGCTGAAGCTCCAGTACTTTGGCCACCTGATGCGAAGAGCTGACTCATTTGAAAAGACCCTGATGCTGGGAAAGATGGAAGGCAGGAGGAGAAGGGGACAAGAGAGGATAAAATGGTTGAATGGCATCACCGACTCAATGGACATGAGTGGGTAAACTCCAGGAGTTGGTGATGGACAGGGAGGCCTGGCGTGCTGCAGTCCATGGGGTCGCAAAGAGTTGGACACGGCGGAGCGACTGAACTGAACTGAAGTCCAAGTGGAATTACTTGTTTATCGCTTTATGGTCTGACACTAGAACATGGGGTCTGAGTTCTCTGGGGTTAAGGACTTTCAATCCAGATGATCCGTGATGGGTGTTATGCTGTTTTGTTAGAGTTTATCTGTTTCGCAACTCCTCTGCAGCCTATTTGAAGTGGTGGCTTCTGCTTCAATTTCTACTTCCTCCATCAGAGTCAGACTTTTAGAGGGAGGGTCATTTTTCACTTATCACATCAGAACTGTGTTTCTCAGTTTCCATTTGACCTACTAACGAGCTGGGGGAGCCTCACTGAGGGCCCCGCCACAGAGGACGTGCTGAATCCAGTCTCTTCTGGAATCTTCTTCATCTGGGCCCTGCCTTTCTCCCTGTGCAGTGGGAACACCCCGCGGACCACACCAGCTGTTCTCCAGTCGAGGTTATGGATCATTCCTGGTGCTGCCTTTTCCAAGGATATAAGATTTCCTCTAAAATGGTTCCTGCTCCCAAACGTGGACCTTTCCTTATGACCTTTCAGAATAATTGTTTTCTATCCTGCCTTTTCTGTGATAGTGATTTGGTGAGAAAAAGAGTCATTTCAATTTGCCCTGAGTGTTCAACATTCTGTTCTAAAATTATGACATAGAAATATTAAGGCATTGTGTATACACAAATTCAGAACTTAATGTCAATTTTTATAAATTCTTAACTTATTATATACATATTGACCTTATTAGTCATACTAATATGGGTTTACATACCAATTAAAATCATCTCATTCATCATTTACACCCTGGTTAGAAAGATATTATTACAAAATTTGGAGTCTGCTAATATGGTAATATAGATTGACAAAATATGTTGTCATTTATCTCAATATATGTTTTTATCTGAAAAAAAGAAAGCAAAAGCAGTTCACATGAAGTGGAAAGGCCTTATGTTTCCCCTCGCTATGCTGAGGACAGCCCACAGCATGCCTTCAGACGGCCTCCCTTACAGGAGAGGAGGCTTCCCAGGTGGCACTAGTGGCAAGCTGCCTGCCATTGCAGGGGGCATAGATGACGTGCCCTCAGCCCCAGGTGCGGGAAAATTGCCTAGCCTGGAGATGGCAACCCACTCCAGTGTGCTTGCCTGGAGAATCCCGTGGGCCAAGGAGCCTACTGGGCTACTGTCTATGGGGCCGAAATGAGTCAGACACAGCTGAGCATACACACACACACACACACACACACACACACACATACACACATACACACACATGCACACACTCACATACACACACGCACACACATGCACACACATATACGTGCACACACATGCACACAGAGAGAGACACACGCACACCCGTGCACACACATACACACTCATACACACAATACACACAGAGAGATACACACACACACACACACACACATACACACACACAGAGGAGATGAGCTCTGTAGCTATCTCCCTTTTAGAACATACTCGATTATTCCAGGGTCATACTTCTAAGGAACATTTCTTTTCATTGTCTTGGCTCCTTATAACCAAGAACTACTCATGGTTGTCTTGCTAACAAATCTTGTGGAGAAGGAAATGGCAACCCACTCCACTAGTCTTGCTCGGAGAATCCCCATGGACAGAGGAGTCTGGCAGGTTACTCTCCATGGGATTGCAAAACGTAAGACATGACTGAGTGACTAGGCCCCCAGAGCACAATATGGCCTTTAGGAATGGTCAGGTAGAGAAAGGACGTCCAGACTTAAGGCAAAGGACGGCCAGAGATGCCAAGTGAAACGGGCCTGACCTGCCTCCCCTCAGCAGAGGAATCCCACCATGAGCCAACACTGTTCCACTCTTAGCCCCCCAAGAGTCTCTTCATCTTGTTGAGGGTTCCGTTTGTTCTGGGTAACCAGTGCCTCCCTGACCAACAGCCTGTGATCAAAGTCCACACAGAGGCCCTTCCTTCCATCGGAGTTGGGGACAGTGAAAATGTCCAAGGAAAAGAGACTTCCTTCTTTTGGAATCACCACAGATGAGTGCAGTGGGCTGTCATCCATGAGGAAGATTTTTGTGGGATTGATCTCAATAATCAACCATCTCTTGATTTCACACTTCACCCAGTGACTGGTATTGTCATATTTCAGAAAATTGAATTCAGCCTTATGAAACATATGTTTAAAAGCTGTACACTTTCAATAATTATGCTATAACATCCCTGTTTTTATGCAAAGCTAACTAGATATTGTCATATTAAAATAGCAAATCCAATTCATTTCTTATGAAACACATGTTTAAAAAAAAAGAAAAGAAACACTTTAATTATTTCAGGAGTGTTCAGGCCAGCTCGCCAGCCGACTGGATATTGCATTTGTTTAAAACTCAATCATGCAAAATGAAGACTCGATTTGAAAAATTTTAATAAAGATAACCAGCCCATCATGATATCATTTGAATGCTAATCGGCGCTCCCATTCAGCAGAGGGACAGCGGTGTCAACTTCGCTGGAGGCTCTTTATTCCGCAATAAAAACATTTACATTCTAATGATTTTATTAAAGGGCTGGAGCTGTCAGCAGCCCCAGATGACTCCCTGGCAAACTGTATCAGTTATCAACTCATATTGCCTTTATCAAAACCACCCAGTGGCGAGCCCAGCGCCACAATGAGACGTCTGCGGCTCACAGAGCTGGTATTTAATCATTTCTTCTCCAGTATTGTTCTGCTTACAGAGCATAAATAAGAGCTTCAAATAACCCCAGAGTGCTCCTGACAATGAGACCAAGTCCGGACCCTATTTATCTTCCTCACGCTCTAAAGGAACCTTTCTCTCCCACACCCGCTCCGCCGTTCACATTGCGGTTGTTGCCGGCACTTAATTTCTCCTTTCTGTCTTCCTTTCTTTTACTTAATTTTTAATTCCCCACCCCCATCATCATTCAACAGCTCTGAATTTCTTCTTCACTCTGAACGGCAGGGCTCAGGAGAGAACCGGGCAGAGAGGTGACCCTGTTTGTGGCAGAAAGTGATAGCATGGCCCCCCGGGACCTCGGGGCCTGGGGCACCACCAGGCTGAGTGGGCCAGTACCTGGGGGAGGGAGATGTTGTCTTTGTCTTCGCCACCCCACAGAGACCTTAGGGCAGGAGAGAGGAAGAGGAGGGAAGGATGCTGGAACTGTCACCAAAAAGGCCACGGGCCCCGCACACTGGCCACCAGCAGCTCTCATCTGTCTTTGGCCTCCTCGATTAAAACGGCAGCGCGCATGTGGAGTAGCAACTGATAATGAAACCACCTTTGTGCTCATTCAAAAAGTACCCTCTCCTCCTGCTTTAAAAATTTCAAAATAAAGCTAAGGAATTCTGAGTAAAAGCAAGAAATCCTTTCCTGGGAAAATGGGAAACTGGAAATCTTTGTAAGAGTTTTGGGCAAAAGGTCCTGGTCTTGTCACACTTCAGAAAGAAGTCGTTTCAGTTCAGTGGAAATTGACTACCTTTCTTTTTCCACTTTTAACTGCTGGGTGTTTTAGTAAAAGTTTTCCTAAAATAGATGATGTTTTCTGATATGCTTTTCTTCTGACAAATGGTTCAGTAGAGAAGGGTCGGTGGATGGCGCTTGGTGGTCCTTAGCTTGGCATCTAAAAGACACACAACACCGTTTGTTAAAAACATCCTGCTCGGGTACGAATTTTAGTTTAACTTTGCCAGATGACTTTGATCCACGATCTTGAAATTGCCTGTGTAACTCCGAGGGGGTAAAACTGAGAGGGGATTTCCTCTGAGTCTGTAGGGATCTTTGCTACGTACCAAACAGCCCATTCTCCTGCTCATGAGTTGCTTTTTTTATTTGCTAATACCTGAAAAACCTTTAAGGCAATTCTCTAGAGCCACACAAAATGGAACCAAGAAGTCTGCAGGGCACCCCTGAGCACCCCTGCAGGTGAAGGCATTTCTGCCGGGACCCTCCAGAGCTAAGCCTTCTTTCCAGGCCTCCTGCGGTCTTCCCCTCCTCACTGTTCCTGGGGCTGCTGACTCTCCTGCCTCCTGGGTCTCACCTGTGCCTTGGGTGGACACACCTCTTCTGTTCTCCAGGTGACTGACAGCTCCACCAACCAGGGCCCAACCCAGCCAGCCCTAGAGGAGTATCCTGACATCCCAGCCCCGTCTCCATGGTGGCCAGAGGCTGCGGAAGGCAGCCCCACCACCTTGTAGCCTTTGACCTTCTTGATGGAGACAGGACTGCTGGGCATTCAGCAGGAATCATACTGACCCAGGGACCGAACCCAGGTCTCCGGCGTCACAGGCAGATTCTTTACCATCTAAGCCCCTGGGGAAGCCACGAAAACAAAGATGACTGCCAGTTAAACCAGAAAGTAAAGCTCTGCAGGGAAGTGAAAGCAGCGGGATTTGTAAGCAGGGCCACTGTCTGGCCATTAGCTTCTTCCAACATGACGTGAGTAGAGGCACCTGATCTTGAAATTGTTACTAATGTTTTTCAGACACTTCTGCTCATGCTCAAACCTCTGCTGCTGGATAAGGGGGAAAAGGCCCATGAGGGTCTATTTGCTGGCAGAACTCCTTGATATCTCATCTTCCCTAAGATATTTAAATAAGCAGGCCCCTCAAGGCCGGCAGTGGAGAGATGGACACAGATGGGAGTCCGTGCTGTGTGCAGAGATGCTAGGAGTTGGCAGTGCTAGGGGCAGCGGCCCCCTGTCACCGTGAGTCCCCCTCACGGGGAAGGCCCCTCCTGGTGAATTCTTCCTGCTTTGCCTGCCTTAGCTCCCTGGCCTTGGAAATCCAGACTTAAAGGTCACGGGAGCTTTAGATCCAAGCAAGGTAAGGTAGGAGATGTCAAGGGTCTTTGAAGACTCACATCTCAGTAGAAACAGAAGGAATCACTTTTTGCCAGCACATCATCTTCTCCGGACTACCTCTGGGCTCTGCTCCTCTCTGGGCTCCTGGGTGGCCTTCCTCCAGCCCTCCCTGGGGCCACCACCACAGGAAACGTGCATGGTGATGGGGGGCCACACGAGGAGTCCTAGGGGTCTTCTTTTCTCTCTCCCGTGCCCACATGTGGAAGCCCACCGCTGACCAGGGGGCGCTGATGGTTACGGATTGAAACATGGTGCCAGCTGGGTGGGGCTGCACACTAGACTCCCTTGCCTGGCTTCCCAGGGCCATCGCGGGACTGGAGGGGAGGGTGTGGGCATCTGTCACTCTCTAGCAGGGGAAGCCACCTGGATTGTTTGGGGTTTCTGTACACAGAGGCCTCCTCAAAGCCCTGTGCTGTGGAGTTCAGAGCCCAGGGTGACGCTGCAGGCTGCAGAGACAGTGAGGAGACCCCTCTCAGGGGCTGCTCTGAGATGTCACCTGCACGGCCCTGTCTCAGGTCCTTTGGGAAGACTGCTTCTTTTTCCTTTAGCACATTTCCCTCCCTGTGGATAAAACAGGACTCCGCACTCACCTGGGAGGCATCAATGTGAAATCCAGCTCTGTGAATGCAGAGAAACACCCCTGCCTAGCGGGGGCCTGATTGGCAATTTGAGGGCATCCAGTCCCCAAGCTAGACTTTTCAGTTACACAACAGCCCCATGGTAGGGTGGCCAGAGGCCACCACGTGGACGTAAACCAGCGGAGTTCTAGCAGCTGCCACAGAGAGTCTCTCGAGGCAAACTTTCTTAGAGTTTGGAAGACACAGCTAATTTTTTTATGGTCATCCACCCCTTTGGCATCTTTTCTCAAATGTCACATCTTTGTAGTTCAGCTTTCAGTCTGTCCTCTTATTAGTTTAAAAAATATCGCTTTGCCTATGTCAAGACAAAAGATAAATACCTATGCCTAGTCAATTTGTTATTTATATATTTCTTTCCAGAAGCCAAATATCAGATCACCCTGAAAACAGATTTGCAAGCCTGTGCTGGAAAAAAAAGGATTTGAATATTATAGCGTTATGCATTTATGCGCCTTTGGTTGAAAGTTTAAAAAAATGGACTATCTGAGACAGAGTCTTCCTTGACTGCCAGGAGTGGGGGGTGGGCAGGGCTGGGAGGGGTGTTCTGGCTTCAGCACCTTTAACACAAGACCTGTGACAACTGACTTGTCCATGACTGGAGGATGCATTGCAATATCATATTCATTTTCAAAAGAGTGCAGCTTGCAGTTTTAAAATGGAGAGTCACAATGATTCTAGATGCATATTCCAGCGGAGATGTCCATAGTGACAGGAAACTCAGCAAGTGCAGAAGATGGATGTCGGGTCTGCCACATTCTCGGGACGAATCTATTACCTGCGTATCATCTGTGCGTGCGCTTATCTATCTGTCTGACTGTCCAACCACCTATCACCTATCTGTCTAATCCATCACGTATTCTTTACCTGACTTGTGTCAAACAGTGTACTTTGGTCACCTGATAAGAAGATCTGACTCATTGGAAAAGACCCTGATGCTAGAGAAGATTGAGGGCAGGAAGAGAAGAGGGCAGCAGAAGATGAGAAGGCTGGATGGCATCGCTGACTTAGTGCACATGAGTTTCAGAAAAGTCTGGAAAATAGTGCAGGACAAGGAAGCCTGGTGTGCTGCAGTCCATGGGGTCACAAAGGGTCAGACACCATTTGGCGACTGAACAAAAAAGTGTTGAGCACAGAGCAGATGCTCCTCTGGAAGACTGCAGTCCAGCCTGGAATCAGTGATGAGAACTTTGGAGTCAGAAACTCTTTCAGTTCAAGAATAGAGAGGTCATCCACCCACTGAGGGTAAAGAATAAAGAGCATCATCCAGCACACTAGTCCACTAACTACAATGAAGAGCAATCCATGAAAATTAAGGGCTGTTTGAAGATTCAATGACTATTAAGTAATTATCCCCTGTTTTGTGGCGCTAGTTTGGAGGAGCACAGATAACAGGTGGTCCTGGAGGTCAGGAGGTAGGGGAGGGAGGGTGTGTTACAGTGAGGAAAGGGGCTTGTCCTTCCTGACGCTTGCAGAGCCTGCTCCCCTGTCGGCAGACCCAGGTCAGGCAGAGCTGAGTTGGGGCCACCTGGTTGCTAGCTCTTTATCTTCATCCATTGCTCTGAGGCAAGCGCTGTGCTAGCCCACTGTGTTTTATTTATGTATTTTTTTTTAATTTATTGGAGCTTGATTGACAACGTTGGCTTAGTTCCAGGTGTGCAGTATAAGGTGATTCGGTTGTATGTACATATATATATACATATATATATGTGTGTGTGTGTGTGTGTGTGTGTGTATCTTTTTCAGATGATTTTCCATTGTACGTTATTATTATTATTACAAGATATAGAGTTCTCTGTGCAACTAGGTCCTGGTTTATCTTATGCATAGTAGTATGTGTATGTTAATCCCAGCCTCCTAATTTATCCCTCTCCCCCGCCCCTTCTGTGAATGCAAGCTTGCTTTCATGTCAGTGAGCCTGTTTCTGTTCTGTGAATCAGCCCCTTCTTCCCTTCTTTTTGGGATCCCATGTGTGAGGGGCATCACTCAATAGCTGCCTTTCTCTGACTCACTTTACTCAGCATGATCGCCTCTAGGTCCGTCCGTGTCCTGCCCCCTTTTAGGAGGTGAGCAGAGGCACGCAGCAGGAGAGCCACCAGCTGTAGCTGGAGGATCTCGGTTCACCCAGGCTCCCAGACAAGGGCTGGAGCCCCACCACAGCCCTGCATAGGAGGGGAGGCCCCGAGCCGTGAGACGCTCGCTGTGTGCAAAGCCCCAGCAGACCCAGCCCTTCTCCTAGAGGGGTGCCTCTTCCAGCCCTTTCATTGCTGCTTTGTGTCAATGTGTCGATGGATGTACTTTCACTGATCAGCAAGCTACCAACTTATAAATGAAGGCAAAGAGCCTGTGAATTATTTCCCTCGGTGTATGCCGTTCAATGTGATCTTCATGTCAAGTGAATGTGCATGAATGGAGGTGAAACCTCATCTGTGCGCTTTCAGATACTTACTGAGCAGCTGCAGGGCACCAAGAATGGTTTAGGTGATGGGATGTGGCAGAGAAGATAATAGGTAGACCCTACACCTTCCAGCCCTCTTGTGGGCACAGATAGTTGGTGTACACACACACACCCAATGCAGTATGATGCAATAGGGTGCAGTGTGATATATAGAAAATGTTACGTGGCTAAGTATATTACTATGTATGCATGCTAAGTCACTTCAGTCATGTCCAACTCTTGATGACCCTCTGGACTGTAGCCCACCAGGCTCCTCTGTCAATGGAGATCCTCCAGGCAAGAATACTAGAGTGGGTTGCCATGCCCCCCTCCAGGGGATCTTCCAGACCCAGAGATCAAACCCGTGTCTCTTGTGTCTCCTGCATTGGAAGGTGGGTTCTTTTCACTAGTGCCCAATATTATTTATAACATATGCTAAAGTAATATAGTGCCACATATTTGTTGTTGTTGTTGTTAATGAAGAAAATAGAGCAAAAGGAGAGAAGTCACTCTATGTCCAAGACATAAATGAAAAAAAAAAAAAAAGGTGGCCCAAGTTGTTGATGCTCCGTATGGTCAGAAATGGTTGGATTAGACCTTTGGTAGAACCAAGTCATAGACCCTGTGTTTGCAGGACTCTTCAAAGTAACAAAATCAGCAAGATGTGTCCACATAGCTGTAGAGTGAAATACAAGCGTGTGGGCATGTCGACAACGCAGGTACGTACAGAGAGACAGAGAGAGAAGGGAGACGCTGTGGACGACACTGCAGACGAAAAGTTAATCAGTCGATCTAAAAAAGAAATGGAAAATTTTATTGGAGTCAAATTGATGATTATAATCAGGGAGCTGCCTCTCAGAAAATTCTGTAAAGTCTTTTGCCCAATAGAGGTCAAAGCAAAGTGACATAGATTTTTTCAGACAGGTGGCTGTGCATGAAATGATGTAAATTGTTGGCACATTCCAAATATCTAGAGGTAAGGTGGTGGGTCATTGTGGCCCCTCCCTCACCAGATCGAGAGGAAATGTTGCCTGTTCAGGAACTCTCTTGTGGTTGCTGGGAGGACGTTGTTCTTTACGGCTGAGCAGGTACCTCTGCGGAGGTGGAAGTGTGGGCGGTGCCTAATGCAGGTGGACGGATGCACAGTGCAGGGAGGCAGGAGGCCAAGGGGCAGAGGCAGATTTGCAAGTTCACATTTTTCTTGTCTTGCCATTAATCATGAATTGTGTGTCACAACTCAGATATAGATGTAGACACAGGTGATGTAAAAGCAGAGACAGAAATATAGAAATAGATGATATATATGTAGATATGGATTTAGATGGCAGAGAGAGGGGCAAAGATGGAGACCGCAAGAGATTTGTTTGAAGGGCTTGACTCTTGCAGTGGTGGAGCCTGGCAAGCCCACAGGCTAGAAGCTTAGGCAGGGTTTCCACAGGACAGTCTTGAGGAAGAATTCATTCTTCTTCAGGTAAATTCAGCTTTTCTCTTAAAGCCTTCAAGGAATTGGATAAGGCCCCATGAGAAAGGCTGGCCTCGTTACTTAAAGCCAACTGATTGTAGAAGCTTGAAACAACACCTGGACTGGTGTTTTATTAAAACAAACAAACAAACAAACAAACAAAAAAACTGAACTACAGCTCAATCAAGTTGACACAAAATTTATACACCACAGATTCCAAATGTGACAGTGAGATTTCCAGTAGGCAAATTGATTTTAACTGGGGTCAGAATTGACAAGAAGGGAGAAGTTTCTGGGTACCTGAAGTCCATGCCAAGTGAGGCTGAAGGCAGCCCTTTGAAGGCAATGGCCAGAGTGTTCACAGAACAGAATACACAGGAGCTGAAACTGCTTCCTAAGGGCGTAAACCGGTGAGGGTTGGGGCCTGAATGCAGGCCGCATCTCATGCATGCTGTGATCGTCGTCTCCGTTCTTTTTTAACTGCAGCCCTCCTGGCGTCATGGCGCCCACGCTGGACCAAGGATTTACACACTTGTACCTACCTGTAGATTGTGTGGGTCATCGCATTATCCCGTAATCCTTACGCCTGCCACCCGTGACCTTGAGTCTCTCATCAGAACACAAGACAGGCAGTATCTTGAGGACTTGATTTAAAATTGCAGTCTCTACAAACATTCCAGTATTTAACCTTTAAAAAGATGGAAAACCTGCCATTTGCAACAAGGTGGATGAACCTGGAGGACATCACACTCAGTGAAATAAGCCAGACACAGAAGGACAAACAGAGCGTGATCCCCTCAGATAAAGAGTAGTCTCATGCATGCTGCTAAGTCTGCTGCTAAGTTGCTTCAGTCATGTCTAACTCTGTGCGACCCCACAGATGGCAGCCCACCAGGCTCCCCCGTCCCTGGGATTCTCCAGGCAAGAACACTGGAGTGGGTTGCCATTTCCTTCTCCAATGCATGAGAGTGAAAAGCAAAAGTGATGTCGCTCAGTCCTGTCTGACTCTTAGCAACCTCATGGACTGCAGCCCACCACGCTCCTCCATCCATGGGATTTTCCAGGCAAGAGCACTGGAGTGGGGTGCCAGTCCCATGTACAGAAGCAGACAAAAGTGATGGCTGCCTGGGGCTAGAGAGAGAGGGACACGGGGAGGGGAGCCACTCTCTGTGGGTAAAAGTAGCAAGTACACAGGGTGTGCTGATTCCGGAGGTCTGCCTGCAGCATTCTGCCCGCAATTAACAGTGAGGTGGCAAAGTAAAAGTGTTAGACACCCAGTCATGTCTGACTCTGTGACCCCATGGACTGTAGCCCACAAGGTTCCCCTGTCCATGGAATTCTCCAGGCAAGAGTACTGGAGTGGGTAGCCACTTCCTTCTCCAATGGATGTTCCTGACTCAGGGATAGAACTCGGATCTGAGTCATCAGGGAAGCCCAGCAATAAGGTATCTGGCACTTACAGCGTGTTTGTCCCATAATCTGCTGCTCTCTACTCTTACTCCCAAAATATTAAGAAAACAAAACGAAGAGACTGAAAGAAACATTTGGAAGTGGTGGATATATGCCTGTTACCTTGTACAATGATGGCGATGTGATGGTGGATCCAAATTCACAAAACTATTTACACGAAATCTGTGGAGTTTTCCATACTTTGATTATACCTCAGTAAATCTGGGAAGACAAAATAAAGTAAATGGAAATGCAAATAGAAAAATAAAAAATAAAACTAGCCTTGAAAGGGATAGCAGGGCAATTGATTGCTCCAATAATCACTGTGGATGGTAACTGCAGCCATGAAATTAAAAGAGGTTTGCTTCTTGAAGAAAAGCTTTGACAAACCTAGACAGAATATTAAAAAGCAGAGACATCACTTTGCCAACAAAGGTTCATAGTCAAAGCTATAGTTTTTCCCATAGTCACATATGGATGTTAGAGTTGGACAAAAAGAAGGCTGAACACCAAAGAATTGAAGCTTTTGAATTGTGATGTTGGAGAAGATTCTTGAGAGTCCCTTGGACTGCAAGGAGATCAAACCAGTCCATCTTAAAGGACATCAGTCCTGAGTGTTCATTGGAAGGACTGATGTTGAAGTTGAAACGCTAATACTTTGGCCACCTGATGTGAAAGCTGACTCGTTTGAAAAGACCTTGATGCTGGGAGAGATTGAGGGCAGAAGGAGAAGGGGACAACAGAGGATGAGTTAGTTGGATGGCATCACCGACTCAATAGACATGAGTTTGAGCAAGCTCTGGGAGATGGTGAAGGATGGGGAAGCCTGCTGTGCTGCAGTCCCTGGGATTGCAAAGAGTCGGACAGGACTTAAAGACGGAACAAGAGGAACCCTCCAGAGCTCAGGATGGTCGCACTGCATTCTGGGAGGATGGGACTCTTTACAGAGCTGGGCCGCATATGGAGAGGGTCCTCCAGGATAGAGCCACAGGATGACATCTGGAGAGGGGACCGCAGGAAGGGCAGGTGACAACAACCTGCTTGGACCAAGTTCTTCCCCCCAACACCATCCTGGGGGTGTGTAGACCACCAAGGACAAGATAAGCACCCAGGCCTTGGTCTCTGTAAACCTCCTCACACAAAACAAAAGCAGGAGGGTGGCATCTGATACAGGTTTAAGTCTCCGCCACCCCTGTGGAAAGAAGGTTCCAGGTAGAGATGGGAGCAGTGTCTGCAGAAAGTTCTGTTTCCTTCACACTGGAGCCCATGGCTTGAGGTTTATCTCCATTCTAACTACTAAGGCGAGCATGTTGGAGGTTTTACCTGGGCACCTAAAGACATCAGGGGACAGAGCTCAGCTAAGAAAGACGAGAGCCGTGGTTGTGATCGGATGGAGGGGACTGCGGCCCCCAGAACAGCGCCGTCAGCGCTTGGAACGTGGGCTTCTCTGCCTGCACCCGCCGGGGACTCCTCCATGACCAGGTGCGTGCCAGGCTTCTCCTTCTCAGCCTTCCCCCGGCCCCTGCCCGCGCTGCCCGCCCTCCAGGCGGAGCCCAGCGGCCTGCCTCGATGCCCTGCCCTGCCCTGGGAGGGCTCTTTCTACACCACGTGTGCTTCCTCACGTCTTTGAACTTGGAGTCACTGTTGAAGCTTCACGTGGGAAAACAGGAGTCGGAACAGACCCTGCCCTTCCCAGGTTTTGTTTGCTTCTTCCCCTCACGCCAGCTTCTTTTCGGTGCTCAAACCACTTATTCTTCCAATTTAATAGTAATAGCTTCACACTGCCTTTGAGCTTTCAAGCCAGCATGCTCCAGTCGACTGAAAACAGCCCTGCTTCCGACCAGGAAAAGAGCTGGATCATTTCTTCCCGAGGAGCTGGGGGCTTCTATGGGGATCCGTGCCCTCGCGGGGGCTCAGCTGACCTCTGGGACCTGCCCGCATGACGGCTGACTGCTCAGCAGGGCCGCGTCCTGTCGGACGCTGTCAAGACTCGAAGCCCCGACTTCAGTCCACTCCTGCCTACCTGCTGCTCAGATGAAGACATCGCAGAGAGGGGCCCATTTTTATAATGTGAAGTAAATGTCAAGATGAAAGAAAAAGTCCTACGCACATGAATAATAGAGGAGAAGCCTCAAAACCGGCATAAATCATGACTTTGGCAGGTAATTTTTTATATCTTGGTGCGGTATCTTTTTATTCTATTGGTAAATTCATCAGTATAAAATATAGACTATTTTTATGAAATGAATACATATGAATTTAGAACAAGGTGCAATCACGGAGCCCCGGCATAACACAAGCCATTCCAGGTGCGGGTCGAGCTGGCGCTCCTGTTTCTCGACCTGCAGGAGTTTGTTACTTCAGGGCTTATATGCCCTGGGTACGTGAAGCTGGACAGTAACTTCACATGGATGAAAATGGCAGAAAAGAACCAGTTGCAGACCTGTGGACTGTCAGGTCGGTGAACCAGCACCAGCGCGGGACAGCTGCCCCCAGGAAGAGGCGAAACAAGAAACTCCAGAAGCAGGTGGGGATGCATGCGCAGCCCGCCTTCTCTCTCCTGGGGACGCCCAGCAGTGGAGGGGCTTGGAACCGTCTCTGCGTCACAGTCACAGCAGCTCCGAGCTTCTCCTGGGCATTTTCCCCGTGCACCGTGTGACCAGCCTGTGAGGGTCTGCGTGTGCCAGTGCTCGTGCGGCGTGGGTGTGAGCCGGTGTGTGCATGCACGTTTGCCCTTCTGTGCGCACAGCTCGTGTATACACTCACACTTACGTGAACCTGGGTGTTTACTCGTGTGTGTGTGTGTGTGTTGTGTGGATGCCTTCCGTGCAGACCTGGCTGAGTCCCCAGAGGACCCTCTCACGAAGTTTCATCCAGTCACATGCAGCCCCCTTGGACAGTGTGGGGTCCAGGCTCCCTGTCTTGGCCAGCGCTCTGTCCCGCCCTCTCCTTTTCCATCAGCAGCCCCACTGCTTACTCCAGGGCAGCTCTAGGCTGGTCAATCTGGAAGCTTCAGAAACCCTCCTACGGGCTCTTTCAGTCATAACAGATATTTTCCTTAAAGGTTGTGTAAGGATCACATCCCACAAAGTAGCATGGGAATCTTGCTGTAGTGAATTACCTATCTTCACAGCTCTGTCTGGTCTCGCTCCTGGGGCTCACACCGTTCTCTAAACCTTGCTTCCTTCTGCTGCTTCAAGCAAGAGCAAGGTTCCCCAGCCCAGGGGGGACACGGCCCCCCACCCCCACCCCCGCCGCAAGCCATCCTGCACTGAAGCTCAGGACCCTACATTCCACCACGTCACGCTACCAGAGGGGTGGTAAGTGCATTTAAGGCAACATATTTTCTTTCCATTCCATACTCCCAACCGAGCCCTCCTTGCTGATTCATGCATGGCAAGCGAATGAATGAACACAAAACGAAAAGGATGTGCGGTATCCAGATTACAACCGATGCGTCTGGAACCTGAATCAAGCCACAGGCAGTGAAGAGATCCATCTATAAACAGCGCAGACGCAGCAAGCCAGCGCGCTGGACTGTCGTCATTCCACATGTGACTCAATCTGGCATCTTCTCTGTGTAAACAGGGTTTGTAGCAGAGCCTCTGTAACCAGCTGCAGGACGAGCTCCACTCCAGTCCTTGGATCAGCCTCAGACCCCCTCCTAGCCTCAGTGTTCCCATCTGTAAAATGTGCAGAATAGGCTTGCCTGCCTCAGGGGTGGGGGAGTGGGGCTTAGAAGCAGGAAGCCCAGGTCAGTGCATCGAGTTCCAGGAGCAGAGACTGGCCCAGAATGAACGCAGAATGAAAGGAGCTTATATTGTCAGCACAGTGGGTCAGCGAGCGCCGGCAGGAGCACGTGAGAATGCAGGCAGAACTGACCATGGGATCACAAACGGCAGGGCTCCGGAGTCTGTAGGTGGGAGAGAGGCGACGGCAACCGCCAGGGAGCCGGCTCTCCGGACATCTGGGACCAGAGCCCCTTCATTAGTGTCTTCTCTCAGTCTTTATTTTCATACCTGCCTTTGCACATCTAGCTTGTGAGTGATGAGAATAAACGCATCCCTTACCGATGTGAGATGTTGTCATCACACATTTATCGGCTTTGGACTTGTATTTGAAATATCCCACACTAGAGCTTAAGGCTACTTGTAAAGACCCTCTGCATCTAAGGTCTGTCTGAGATGCAGAGAAAAAGGAAACACGTGATTAATTCATTTAAACCCAGACACAGCACGGACCCCCAGACAGCCTCCTCAGGGGCTGCGCTGACATAAACGCAGGAGAGCAGGGGGACTGCCAGGCCCGGGAGGGAGAAAGGGCAGCCATGTCCTGATGATTTACGGTGCAAGGATCGGCCACGCCTCGGTAATGGATGGGGACCAATGCTGGAAAATGCCAGAGCAGCGCGGGTAGGCTGCACAGAACAGTCGAGGGCTAATTCATTTAACAGACTGGATGTCCAGGGACCACGCATGACAGCTTAAAAGAGCGAGAAATGCCCGTGGGCCCGGGGGGAACAGTCAGGGCTGCAGGACAGGCCAGCCCCCTCTGTGTGGCTGGAGTGCGCTGATTAGCATTCGCCGGGGTGGCGGGCGACAGCAAATCAGCTAATGGAAGAGGCGGGAGGAGGTCTCGTGGAACTGGCTCAAGAGAAAAAGATCCTTGATCAACACTTTTGTGATACCCCCAGGAAACAGATCCAGGCCACGGTAACCCTCAACGGTTTCCAGCACCGTTTCTGGTGATGCTCAAAAAGCTGCGTGTGTTTAATTGGCCACAAACCTTTTTTTTTTTTTTTTTCACTTGTTCAGCAATTGTTACCTACTGTCTCTTGCCATTATCATGACTCAGGCTAGGAGATTTATGGTTACTGGGTGTGAGTTTCTAGAACAGTTGACTATCCAGAAAGCTAGAGAAATTATTACGTGAGATATTAACCCCTCTCTCATTATGTCCCTTCTTTATGAATCCGTGCTCTTTTTAATCTTCTGCCACTTATTCCCTGAAAGACTACTAACAGCAGCTACAAACATCACTCATTTAAACACTATTTTAAACACTAAGCAAAGGGTTGCAATGTGTGATTTATCACCCTTGACGATACCCTCTCCCATCAGACTTTCCGGCCTCTACTCTCTGGAAGAGAGTGCTTCCAGCCACATTGTTTTGCCTTCCAGCAGACTTGATAAACCACAGGCAAGGTCAAGTCAGGCTGGAAGATCTCCACGGCTCTCTCCTTGATCAGGGCCTTCCCCCCTTCACTGTCCTCCTTTACAGACCCCACTCCAGGACGCTCTTCCGGAGTCTCTCTCCTGCGTCTGTCTTCCCTTTCAAAGTGTCATCTTTGAAATCCTACTCTTCAGAGTTTGGCCAAGAGACCACCTGCCCCAGGTGTTCACAGCCTGAGAACCGCTGTCAGTTTCCAGGAGCAATGCCTGGTAACGCTGCGCCTTCAGCCTGCTGCCCTCGGCCTGAGCGGGGGTGGGGTGGGGGGAGGGAAGGGGGCCGCCTCCACTGCTGCCCCCCGGGGAGCAAGAGGTGGGGCCGGGGAGCCTCTGGCACTGGCCCCTGGGCCCTTAAGACTTGATCAGTTGAAGAGGTTTCACTCGCTTTTATTCGAAATGCGAATGCTATATTTTCATTTATTTCTTCTTATCCATGAAACATGATTGCTTCATCGTTCTGTGCCTTAAAATTGCACACAGAAGTTGGGCGTGGACTGCAAGTTGCTACTGTAACAGGTGGGAGGCTTACAGAGATCTGGTTTCTTCAATAACACAGAACTTACTAAAAATCAAGAGAAAATGCAAGATTTGTATTATAGTCAATAGGTGTCAATACAGGTGTCTGAAATCTTAAGGAATAAAAGCTAAGCCAATAGTTTATCAAGATTTTAGGTGTATTTTTAAAATGTATATATATATATATATATATATATATACACACATATATATATACACATGCCTGGATATCATGTTTTTCATTTTTATGAAATTAAACATTATTTAAATTATTATAATTAAAATTATGGATTACTGACTCCAGTTCCATTGCTACCGGAACAGCAGCTACTGCAAGCGTCACTATCATCTCACGAGCCACAAGGGAATGGAAGAAGTTTGTCTCTGTAGCAGCCTTGTTGTTGTTATTGTTGTTCAGTTGGTAACAACATGTCAGACTCTTCCCGACTCTATCAGCTACAGCACACCAGGCTACTCCGTCCTCAGCCATTTCCGGGAGTTTGCGCAAACTCCTGTCCACCGAGTGGGTGATGCTATCTAACCACCTCACCACCTGCTGCCCTCTTCTCCTTTTGCCTTCAGTCTTTCTCAGCATCAATGTCTTTTCCAACGAGTCAACTCTTTGTGGGACCAGTGGTAAAGAACACGCCTGCCAATGCAGGACCCATAGGAGAGATGGGTTTGATTCCTGGGTGGGGAAGATCCCCTGGAGAAGGAAATGGCAACCCACCCCAGCCTTCTTGCCTGGAGAAGCCCATGAACAGAGGAGCCTGGCAGGCTGCAATCCATGGAGCCACAAAGAATTGGACATGGCTGAAGTGACTTAGCACTCATATCACATTGCCATAGTACTGGAGCTTCAGCTTCAGCATCAGTCCTTCCAATCAATATCCAGGGTTGATTTCCTTTAAGACGCACCAGTTTGATCTCCTTGCAGTCCAAGGGACCCTCAAGAGTCTCTAATACCACAATTCGAAAACATCAATTCTTCAGTGAGCAACCTTCTTTATGATCCAACTCTCATATCCTTACATGACTAGTGGAAAAAACAGTTTTGACCATCTGGGTCTTTATCGGCAAAGTGATGTTTCTGCGTTTTAATATGCTGTCTAGGTTTGTCATAGCTTTCCTCCCAAAGAACAAACGTCTTTTAATTTCATGGCTGCAGTCACCATCCACAGTGATTTTAGAGCCCAAGAAAATAAAATGTCACTGTTTCCACTTTCTCCCCTTCTATTTTCCATGAACGGATAGGACCAGATGCCATAATTCTAGTTTTCTGAATGTTGAGTTTTAAGCCAGCTCTTTCCTCTTTCATCTTCATCAAGAGGCTCTTTAGTTCCTCTTCACTTTCTACCACTAGAGCGGTATCATCTGTATATCTGAGGTTGTTGATATTTCTCTCAGGAATCTTGATTTCGGCTTGGGACTCATCCAGCCTGGCATTTCACGTGACGTACTCTGCATATGGGCTACAATCTGTGGTGCCTCAAAGAGTCAGACGTGACCAAGGGACTAAACACAGCAGCCCTGCATATGAGTTAAATAAGCAGAGTGAAAATATACTGCCTTGTCATCCTGCTTTCCCAGTTTTTAACCAGCTAGTTGTTCCATGTCTGTTTCTAACTATTGCTTTTTATCCCACATACAGGTTTCTCAGGAGACAGATAAGGTGGTCTGGTATTCCCATCTCTTTAAGAATTTTCCAGTTTGTTGTGATCCACACAGTCAGAGGATTCAGAGCACTCACTGAAGCAGAAGAAGCTGTTTTTCTGGAACTCCCTTGCTTTCTCCATGATTGAACAATTGTTGGCCACTTGCTCTCTGGTTCCTCTGCCTTTTGTAAATCCAGCTCATACATCTAGAAGTTCTCAGTCACGTACTGCTGAAGCCTAGCTTGAAGGATTTTGAGCATAATCCTTGCTAGCATATGAAATGAGCACAATCATACAGTAATTTGTACACTCTCTGGTACTGCTTTTCTTTGGAATTGGAAGGAAAACTGACCTTTTCCAGTCCTGTGGCCACTGCTGAGTTTTCCAAATTTGCTGGCATATTGAGTGCAGCACTCTCACAGCATCATCTTTTTAGGATTTTAAATAGCTTAGCTGGAATTCCATCACCTCCACTATTTTTGTTCTTAGTAATGCTTCCTAAATCCCACTTGACTTCAGGCTCTCAGAGGTCAGGCTCTAGGTGAGTGACCACATCATTGTGGTTATGCGGCTCACTAGCGCTTTCTTGTACAGCTCTTCTGTGTATTCTTGCCACCTCTCCCCAATCTCTTCTGCTTCTGTTAGGTCCTGGCCCTGCATGGCACGGCCCGTAGCTTTCTTGACTTATGCAAAGCCCTTCGCCACGACAAGCTGTGATCCATGAAGGGGACTTATCAGCTTTATTGAGGTCTAATAAACACGCGAAACACTCCACATACGTAAAATATACAATCTGATGACTTTGGACATTTGCACACACCCCTGGAACTGTCACCACAATCAAGATAATAAAAATACTCATCACCTCCAAATATTGTTGTGTTTCCCTTTGTTGTTTCTGTTTGCTCTGTTTTTTTGTGACAAGCCAACTAACAGATCTGCCATCTTCACAAAGACAAGTGTATATCACAGTGTTGTTGACTACTGGCTGTGCAATGTACAGAAGATCTCCAGAACCTCAGCGCCTTGCGCAACAGGAGTGTATGCTCTCCAACACGAGCGGCCCACGCTCCCCTCCAGCAGACACTGGCCGCCAGGACGCTGCTCTCAGCTTCCGAGTCTCACTATTTCGGAATCCATACGTAAGCAGAAGCAGCCAGTATCTATCCCTCTGGAACCAGCTTATTTCATTTACTGTAATGTCCTCCAGGAGCATCTGTATTCCTGCATTTTCCTGTTTGAAGACAAATAATACTCCACTGCTTAGACACACCACATTTCCTTTATTCATCAGCTGATGGACACTTGCGTTGTTTCCAAGTTATTGCATTATTATGAATAATGCTGCAAGGAACATGGGAGTGTATTTATCTCCTCAAGGGCCTAAGTGTAATTATTTGGGGTAAATATGCCTCTGGACGCGCAGGATCATATATAGCTTCAGGGTCAGTTTCTTGAGGAACCTCCATAGGATTTCCCACACTATGTACACGTTTACATTTCCACCAACAGTGTTTAAGGATTCCTTTTTCTCCACATCCTCATCAAATTTTGCTGTCCTTTCTTCCCAACAATAACCCTCTAAGTGCTGTGAGCTGATATCTCACTGTGGTTTTGACTTTCATTTCCCAGATGGTTAGTGATATTGAGCACCTTTTCATGTACCTTTAGCCATTTGTATACCTTCTTTGGAGAAATATCTATTCAGGTGCCTTAACTGGGTTACTTTTTTTTTTTTTTTTCTCTTGAGTTATGGGTTTCCCCTGTGGCTTGGCTTCCCTAATAGCTCAGTTGGTAAAGAATTTGCCTGCAATGCAGGAGACGCTAGTTCAATTCCTGGGTCAGGAAGATCAGCTGGAGCAGGATAGGCTACCCACTCCAGTATTCTTGGGCTTCCCTTGTGGCTCAGCCAGTAAAGAGTCTGCCTGCAATGCAGGAGACCTGAGTTTGATCCTTGGGTTGAAAAGATCCCCTGGAGAAGGGAAAGGCTACCCACTCCAGTATTCTGGCCTAGAGAATTCCAAGGACTGCATAGTCCATGGGGTTGCAAAAAGTTGGACATGACTGAGCGACTTTCACTTTCACTTTCTGGTGGCTCAGACAGAAAAGAATCCTCCTGTAATGCAAAGACACAGATTTGATCCTTGGGTCAGTCTCCCTGGAGTAGGAAATGGCAACCCACTCTAGTATCCTTGCCTGGAAAATTCCATGAGCAGAGGAGACTGATGGGCTACTGTCCATGGGGTCACAAAGAGTCAGACACAGCAACTAACACTTTAACCTTCCTTTCTATTGAGTCATAGATGTTTCTCATATATTTTGGATATTGTCAGGAACAGAATATTTATGAGCTGAGAATCTCCTCTTTCTCCTGTGACTCCTGGGGTTGATCCCAAACTAGATTGACTATTGATGTCCTGTTAAGTACCTGTGTTTAACATGGAAAATCACTGAAGACCCTGGAGCAAGACATGGGCATGCCAGGAGAATATTTAAACAAATTGCTGTGTTCCTTTAAAAAGCATCATTATTTGGAGCTTATACATCCTGGGAGAGTGGTCCCAAACTTAAAGAAGGAAAATACATGTTCCCATGGGAAGATGATATTTTTTGACTTTCAGGAGATATTAATATATCAGAAGAATGTAAGGAAATCTTGTTTTAGCTTTAAAATCCAATTATACCACAATTCCATGTATTTTATTAATTTTTATTGCAATACAGTTGATCTACACTGCAGATGGTGATTGCAGCCATCCAATTAAAAGACGCTTACTCCTTGGAAGGAAAGTTATGACCAACCTAGACAGCATATTAAAAAGCAGAGACATTACTTTGTCAACAAAGGTCCATCTAATCAAGGCTATGGTTTTTCCAGTGGTCACGTATAGATGTGAGAGTTGAACTATAAAGAAAGCTGAATGCCAAAGAATTGATGCTTTTGAGCTGTGGTGTTGGAGAAGACTCTTGAGAGTCCCTTGGACTGCAAGGAGACCCAACCAGTCCATTCTAAAGGAGGTCAGCCCTGGGTGTTCATTGGAAGGACTGATGCTGAAGCTGAAACTCCAATACTTTGGCCACCTGATGCAAAAAGCTGACTCAATTGAAAACACCCTGATGCTGGGAAAGACTGAGGGCAGGAGGAGAAGGGTATGACAGAGGATGAGATGGTTGGATGGCATCACCAAC
Organism: Ovis aries; assembly: GCF_016772045.2. Lineage (NCBI taxonomy): Eukaryota > Metazoa > Chordata > Mammalia > Artiodactyla > Bovidae > Ovis > Ovis aries. The sequence goes on from NC_056069.1 coordinate 69,075,047, forward strand.
TCAATGGACATGGGTTTGGGTGGACTCCAGAAGTTGGTGATGGACAGGGAGGCCTGGCGTGCTGCGGTTCATGGGGTCGCAAAGAGTCAGAGGCGACTGAGCGACTGAACTGAACTGAGCTGACAGCGCTGTGTTCGTTTCTCTGCTACAGCAAAGTGATTCAGCGTTACGTCCATATGTGTGTGGGCTTCTCCATGCTCATTTCCGACTGGTCTCTCGCAGGATGCTGAACAGAGTCCCCTGTGCTGTACAGTGGGGCCTTCTTGTTTGTCCCTCCTACGTATGCTAGTTTGCATCCGCTGTCCCGTGCCGCCAATCTGTCCCCTCACTCTCCTCTTTCTTGGTAACACAAGTCTGTTCACGTCTGTGCGGCTGTTTTGCTGACAAGCGCATTGCGTCGCGTTTCATATTCCGCATACAGGTGACATCATATGATAAGTGTCTTTCTCTGTCCGACTTGCTTTGTTTAGTATAATAATCTCTAGTCCCATCCGCGTCACTGCGAACAGCACTTCCATTTGTTATGAGAGAGTAGTATTCCACCTTATCTATGTATCGCTATGGAGAACAATATGCTGATTCCTCAAAAAGCTAAAAATAAAACTACCATATGATCCAGCAGTTCTGATACTGGGCATGTATCCATCTCCTTTTAACCTGAGACTTAGAACCACTGGGAAGACTGTCTCCACCATCTTGGTAATAGCAGGCATTCCATCGCATTCTCAGACATCATTTGAATAATATCTGGTTAAAACCTTACTGCCGGCACAAGACCCATCATCTTCTCCACATGCTGCCTATCAACCATGGGGATCTGCACCAGAAAGGAAGCAATTTTGGTCCGTTTCTGTGATTTAGTATTATCATCCCAAAGACAATTACGGCGGTCTTAATTTTTCTTAAAAATGCTAACTTGTTGAAATTGTAATCCGTGAATAATTCCCTGAGCTATGTGACTGCTTTTTCCTGCCGGTTGAACTTGACCCCATCCACAGGAAGCGTTATAAATTTGTAAAATTTCCTAGGAGTTGGACATTTTAATGAACCCCGCACAGCAGTGGCCTTTCAGTGGTCGGTGTGTCAGCGCGGCCAGGGGAAATTGATCTCCCTGGCACCTTTCGCAACACTGCTTTTCGCCAGGGCGGGGACTAATTTCCTCCTGCAGTTTCCTGAATTAGCAAGGCTCTTCTCCCAACCTTTCAACATGGGGACACTGCTCCGATCTTACTTGTCACTCCCTGCCCCATCCTGCCCAGGACCCCTGGGGTTTAGTCCCCCCGGAGGCTTGGTAACCAAGTTCTGCCTCTTGACTTTGCTGATGAATGCTTCATCTCACACAGGAGTCAGCTTTCCCTCCCAGTGCCCTCCGCCCACTGGTCAGCAACTCCCTACCCTCGTTTCCTTGGAAGAAAGAATAAAGCTTTGACACGCCAGCCGTTAGTCTTCCGCGCTCTAACGCAGTGGCGGTTAGAGAAGGTAGTCCCTCCATCTATCAAGACGTAGATGCTCATAGATCACTGACCGGTACTTGGGCCAAGCACTGGGTCATTCCTAATTCCACCCTCGCATACAGAGATTGTCTAGGAAGATGACACACGTCTTTAGGCATTAAATCAGCCCTGGTATAATGTGTCTGCTCAGAAGGAAAAGAAGCAGAATGCTAACGCTGCGTCATCTAATTGCATCCTGAATCCCACGGAGGTTGCCACTTATCTCTGGGCGTCCAGTTCTTTAAGAAAAAGCAGGGGACTGAGGAGAAACAAAGAGCAGAGAGAGGCAAAGGGGGGAAGGACAGGAGGAGAAGAATTTACTTACTGAGCATTAGTCTAGAAATCCGTCTTCCGTCACGTGGCCCAGGACTGGCTCGCAGTTCATATGCTTCTTATCAGATTTTGCGATTCAGACCCCTCCCCCGCCTGACGCCGCACAATGGCGCTGATAAAATGGGAGCAAATTTCTTCTATTAGTGACTGACAGCAATTTGAGTGAGATGAAGTTGTACCATGATATTGTTATATATACAAGGTGCAAATAACCTAGTTTGAATAATCACAGCCTGTGTCCTTTTAAATGATTTTTCTCCCCATTTAAAGGAAAGCCTTTGATGTGATAATATTAATTCCCTCCGTGCTGGAAGGAAGAGAGAAAAAAAAGCTCAGAGAAGCGGAAATTAAATGAGTAATGCAATGTCAGTCAATCTTTTAAGCCAAGGCCTTATTAACTGCTAATCATTTTGTCATTTTGTCGCTCAAAGTAATAAATTTGATAGGAAAGGATGGGGATGTCTTGTGTTTACTTTTATTAGCTTTAAACAGAAACAGTTGTGGAGATATTACATTATTGAGACGTGTGGCATTTAAGTGCTTTCTGGTAAACATAGCACCATTTTTCTTCCTCACCAGTGTCTGATGGCCTTAATTTTGAATCATCTGGCTGTCTGAAAAAAAAAAAAAAGAAATTAAAGAAAAAAAAAATCTGTCCTGGCTTGGCCCGGAGTTCTGTGCCTGGAGCTTTATCAGGATTGTACCAGGCAGTTGCGCGTGTGTGTGTGTGTGGGGGGGGGGGGGGGGGTTGGTTATTCAGTCACTCGGTCGTGTCCGACTCTTTGCAAGAGCTTGGTTGAGCCCACCAGGCTCCTCTGTCCCTGGGATTCTCCAGGCAAAAATACTGGACTGAGTTGCCATTCCCTTCCTCAAGGGATCTTCCCGACCCAGGGATTGAACACAGATCTCCTGCACTGCAGGCGGATTCTTTACTGCTGAGCCACCGGGAAAGCCCCGTACCAGGCACTTACTGGCATCCAGGTTGTCAGAGGTGACTGCTGACTGGTGGAGAAGCTGCTGCTTCCTGCAAGGGACACCCATGCTTCTGAGCTCACTTTAAAAACCATGAGCTTGGGAACTTCCCAGGTTTGTCATCAGCCTTTCCCATGCTGAAACCCAGGATGGAGCTTTGTGGACATCATGGTTGTGATATCAGAGACTTTTGTTTCACGGAAGTTGTCCAGTGTTGCTCACTCTGGATAGGAGAATGATAAGATGGATGGTGTGTGTGGACCCTGCATGCACTGGGCTGTGGATCGGGGTGAATCCAAGCCCCTGTTTGGTTCTAACTGCTCATGACTTGGGTCTCTCTCTCCAAGCCTCAGTGCTGGATGACACAGTGACCCTCTGGTCGGCCTACAACACCTCCTGGCAGTCAGGCCAGTTCCCTCCTGAGCGTGACTTTCAGGAGTGTGATGGGCATCAGAGGATAAAGTGAAATCCACAAGGTCCCACCTGCTGCTTCTCAGGGCCCAGGTGAACCCAGAGCTCCAAAGAACAAAGCTGGTGAGAAGCAGGTCCTCTGTTCCTGCTAAGAGTGCCTCCAAAGCCATGTGCGTAGTGACGTTCTGTTCTCAGGACCGAGACCCTGTTCACACATATGCCCTGGGCATTGCGGCTGGAGTTTCTGGTGTGAGGCCGTCATTAGTGGACACAGCAGCTGGCAGTGACCTGGTTCTAACTTGCAGTTGGTGGAATTCACTAGCCTCTCAAGAAAAGTTGTGCAGACAGGCTCAGGGGTTCTGGGTGAGCCCCAGCTTCTCCATCTCCTCTCCTGTTGGTTTTTGCCTTGAACCAGCCCTCCCGCCTATCCCTGGAAGCAACTAGAAGACTCTTTTCGCAATGAGATGGAGTTTCCCATATTTTATTGTACGGTGGGGCGTCTATGGGAATGATTTCCTGAGGAAGTTTCTAGGGGCTTTAGCCAAGGAAACAAGTCTGAATTTAATATCGGTGTTGGCAAAAGTGTGACTAGTTTTCTCTGAGAAGATGTGGGAAATGGGAACTATTTGGAGACTTTTTTTCCTCCTTTCTCTAGAGAGTTAAATCAAAGATTCAAAAATGGCTTTTCCCCTCTATTCATAGCCTTCTGGGAGAGAGAAGAGGTTTTGTGATCATTTTAAATATCTTCCTCTTCCTCCCATCTGTTCACAGCCACCAGAAGCACATGTGTGGCTTCTGACCGGAAGAAATGTGGGACAGCTACTAACGAAAACGCTGCACAGGAAATAGTTTCTGAAACGCTGACACCAGGTCACTCTGTGCTCCACTTTTTCCAGAAGGATGGGGTGGAGGCGTCTCTTCACATCCCCATGCTTTGTTCAGCCACTCATTTAAGAACATGGAGAAGCTGCCACTTGCCTCACGCCAAGATGGACAGAACCCTGAGCCCTGGCTACAGGGAGGTTACAACCTTCAGCTGGAGAAAGCTCTACTTTAAAACACTGCTGGAAGATTGCTCGTCACAGATATGGACCCTAGATGTTTTATTTCATAGGATAACCACTCAAGACAGACACCTTGTCGCCTGTCATATTTTGCTATCCTTTGAATATCTGTGTTTAATTACAGCATCCCTTTAAATATAAGAGGGTTGGATGCCAAAGGATTAGTGCTTTCTAATTGGGGAGCTGGAGAAGACTCCTGAGAGTCCCTTGGACTGCAAGGAGATCAAACCAGTCAATCCTAAAGGAAATCAGTCCTGAATATTCATTAGAAGGACTGATGCTGAAACTCCAATACTTTGGCCACCTGATGCGAAGAACTGACTCATTGGAAAAGACCCTGATGCTGGGAAAGATTGAAGGCGGGAGGAGAAAGAGATAACAGAGTATGAGGTGGTTAGATAGCATCACCGATACAATGAAGATGAATGCGAGCAAACTCCAGGAGGATAGTGAAGGACAGGGAAGCCTGGTGTGCTGCAGGCCATGGGCTCACAGAGAATCGGACACAACTGAGTGGCTGAACATCAGCAAATGCTGTGATTTTGAGGAATAGACTTCGGGCCACTTCCCAGCCTGGACATTGAAATAAGACACACCGTCCTCTCTTGAAATTCACTCATAAACGCTGTGAGCAGAGATACCAAAATTCATGAGAAATCACACACATTTGGCACACTTTCCCTATCAGTGTGAACAATTCCACCACCACCTCCCCTTCCTCCCCTTCCCTTATGTCAATTTTTGCCCAGAACTGGCCCAATGGTCAGTGTGTAGTAAAGGGAACTGTCCCATTAGACGACACAATCATGTGTGCAGTTTACAAAGAATGATTTATTCTTTATCGAGATGGTCATCTAGATTAGATATGCACCCCATGCCAACACACCAGGTATAGAAAACAGCCTGCAGGAAAAGGCATCAGAAAAGCGGTTATGAAATAGCAGGGGTCTGAGGGTACTGTGTTCTCAGAAGTGCCCAGCTTGCTGAACTGTGAAGGTCATCAGATGACCCCTCCCTCCTAGACGCAGCTGGACAGAGCACCGCCCACGTGGACAAAAAAGGTGAATACAGACCAGGGAAGGGTCCCAGGATATGCGGGTCCTCCCCAGCCCTCCACACTCAGGATAAACTGGAGCTGATTCATTAAAATGCTTTCATCTGTGCTGCCCATGGTTGAGGTTTTAGTAATGATTTTAAAGACCAAAGGATGGAAAAGAGGTAAAATCAAAACAAGCATTAGAAAGGAAGAGAGCAGATTAGAATAGATGAGATGGGATCGAAAAGGGGAGGGAAGAGGTAGATAGAACAGGATAACAGCTTCATTTAACCCTTCCGGACCCCTACCCCAAAGCAGCAGCCAGTGTCCATGATCAGGAGCACTGCTAGGGAGCACGGCCTTCCTCCTGAAGCACAGGCCCATCCCTCGTGGCTTCCCATGGGCATACCCCCTTGCCTGTGGGATGTCCTCGGAAGAAGATACTGCCTGTCTCTGAGCAGAAGCTGTGTATCCTTCACTGCTGGCCTGGAAAATGCCGTGAGATGGAGAAAGGGATCCCTGGATGTTTGCATCTCGCTGGAGCTCAAAACTGACCAGGCTCGCTGCCCTTTCTTTGCCTGTCACCCACGGCTACCAGAGAAACCCCATAGTGGCTGCCTGGCAAAGTGTGCCCTGGGTCCAACAGCTGGGGCCAGAAGCTAAATCCCATTCTCCCCTCTGGAGCACTCCATCGCTCCATCTCTCCTCCAGGTGGAAGCCGTAGCAACCACACAGAGAATGAGAAGACGGGCCTTGTTCTTGTAGAACACGTGTGTGATCCCCTCCCCGCGTGCCTGGCTGGCCCAGCAGAGGGGGCAGCCCTGTTCTTCAGATGCTCCCAGGAAAGGGAGCCCTCTTAGTGAAAGCTGGCGTTGTTTTTGGAGGCACAGGCGCCTGGGCCGGGAGCTGGCACTGCGGCCCGCTGGCTCGGGAACGTCTCCGCTCTCAGCCCCCTCGTCCAGAGCATGAGGCGCTGGCCTGCGCTCCAGGCCCACGTGCTTTGTCGCGTGTGGGCCCCTTGGCAGTGTCACTAGAGGAAGTTCTCTTCAGAAATCTCACTGTCCACACCTTTCCTTGGCAATGAGTAGATCATACACTGGTATGTAAGAAATCTTCATTCATGGTGTTCAATTATAAATTTTATTTACAAAATAAAAACACTGAAGACACATGAACCCTCTTTTCAGGGGCTTAAACCATATACAAAGGGTAGAAATACATTTTCAGACACTGGCTGATTTGTGTGATCTCTCTGTTTGCCTTCGCCAACTGAAATAAAGGTGAAGTAAGGTTGAAAAATAACTTTCTGCTCTGCTGGGGGATTTTGTGTGTGTGTATTTGTGTGCCAGTGTGCATTTTATCTGAATCAACAACTTGTACAATATTTTTAGTATTTTTCCAGGCTCGTTAAAAAACTATGATGAAGAATCACTGAATTCGTAACAGAGTTCCTCTTTTAAGAAATCACTGTGTGACCCTTGCCTTGTGGCTCAGCTGGTAAAGAGTCCGGCCTGCAGTGCAGGAGACCCAGGTTTGATCCCAGGGTGGGGAAGATTCCCTTGGAGAAGGGAACAGCTACCCGCTCCAGTATTCTGGCCTAGAGAATGCCATGGACTGGACACTCCATGGGGTCGCAAAGAGTCAGACACGACAGAGCGACTTTCACTTTCACACTTTCCCTTTATGTGCCCCACAGTCAGCTGCAGGATGCCCTCAGTGACCTTGACCTTGTCCCCTAACCTCCGTGTTGGTTTCCTCCCCTGAAATTGAAGGGATCCTAGGACTCAAGGGGGACTAACCCGATCACGAGTCCCGGAGGGCTGCATCCACGCAGGGGCATGCTTGCTTGCTGTCGCAGCATCACGACTATGCTTAGGTCCCTGGAGGAGGCTGGGCGGGCTTCGGGCCCCGGGTGCTGGGTCTCAGGGGCCCCTGCTCAGGCACTGGCCGTGATGACCCTGCCATCCCTGGGTGCAGAATGTTGACGGCTCTCGGTGACGGTGGGGTGTCCCGAGGCGCACCTGAGTCTCTGCGATGTGTGCATGCGTGTGGCTGGGTCCTTCGACAAACAATTATTTAATCCTCCAGAGATGCTGACATTCTCCCAAGAACAAGCTTGGCACGTGCCTGAGAACTCTGCCTGGGGGTTGTCTTCTTACGGGAAGATAAGCAAGGGCACAAAGCGCGTATTGCTGCACAGGACAGCACGGTGGCCTGGGCTTCCCCGTGTGAATTCAGAGTGAATATGAGCCCATTGGGCTGCCGTCGAAAGAGGCAGGTTTGATGAATAAGGACCAACTCTGGCACCAGCCTACAGGCATTTCCTGCTGGGTTTTCGCAAGAGTTAAATCTCCTTGTCAATACATCCATTTGAGCATGGCTTCTAGGTATTTGTTTCTGCCATGGGTGAGTAGTCAAGCTAGTTATATGGTGCTTTATAAATGAATCTGACGGTGAGTTTCTCTGTATTTGTTTATTGATCGGCGATTGATTTATTGGTCAATTCTACTCCTGATAACATGATCTGCCCTGCAGTAGTGGAGACAGATCTCAGGCCCCCTAGCTTGGTGCTTTCTGCCCTGAACACATAGTCATGGGGCACTCACCCCAGGCAGGATACCCTCAGAGAGCTGGGATTTGGAACACATGCATGAGACTCTGTCCAACCCCTCATAGGAGCTGGGTAGTGTGCAGCAGGCCATCGGCGCTCCCCACGTGCTGCCAGCTCATTGCTTGTTTGCTTTTTCCTCTGGAACCTGCAGCTGGCCTCTTTAGCTGTACTTTTAGGACTCAAGTGGCCTGAAATAAATTATCATCCAATTATCCCATAACAAATTACAGTTTGTATTTAATAACAGAAATCATAAGGAAAAGACCCATCCAATGTAAACACAAATTATATACACTCCTTAGTTATTGCAGGTTACAAAATACATTAAGGGAACTATATATATATATATATATTTTTTTTCCTATGACAGGCATTATTCATTCTTGAATTATTTACAAAACAGTAATAGCAATTTGCATTTAAATGATATGCTTCTTATGAAAAGCTCAACGTGATATGTGTGTGTTTATGTATATACACACATAAATTGCAGCTATTAATTATGTACTAACATAAGAGTAAATATATTTTCTTTATGGACCATGCTGATAGTGATTATTACCACTATGCACATTTTAAATGGTGGGATACTCGGGCTGTAAGGAATAAGAAGACGTCTTCAACTCCACCTTCCATGTCTGGGGCAGAGTTGAAGGTGAGGACAGGGCTCAATCTTTACTTTCCCGAGGCGCCTCTCTCTGGACACTAGACCCATCCTGCTCAGCTTGGTCCGCTGGCCTCATCCGTAGGCTGAAGACAAGCTTGGCCCTCAGTGTTGCAGATGTGAAGAACAAAACAACAGTGTAACCCACTCACGTCTGGCCACTCTCCTGAACCTCCCAGAAGAGCGGAGCCTCGTGCACCACACCCTCCTTCAAGCCTCGTGGGCTGAGAAGATCAGGAATGACAGTCTCAGGGGCCGATGGACAGTTTCATTTCTTCTGCTCAGGTTCCCTCTTTGGAGACACTTATTCAAACTGAATGTTGAAAGCAACAAAAACGATGCTGATATTCGAAGGCTGCCACGTCTAGCAGGAAACACCTATCCGTGAAATGGCATTTCTAAATTTGGAATTTGGGCCCAAGTTTAGGTGTGATTAAAGCTGCTATTGGGCTTCCCTTGTAACTAAGTCGGTAAAGAATTCACCTGCAATGCAGGAGACCCAGGCTCAATCCCTGGGTTGGAAGATCCCCTGGAGAAGGAAACGGCACCCCACTACAGTGTCCTTGCCTGGAGAATCCCGTGGACAGAGGAGCCTGGCAGGCTACAGTCCATGGGGTCGCTAGAGTCAGACACAACATAGCGTCTATACCGCCAGAGCTGTCATTCCCGTCGAGCAGTTTAACTTCTGAGTGCCACATGCCCTTTTCCAGCCCCTCCCTCTGCGGCCTGAGGGTTAGTAAGGAGGGGACAGAGGTGTCCTCTTGGGCGCATCTGCCCTTGTCAACAGCCCCCTTGTGATCACATCCAGGCTGTGTCATCATGGACCGAATCCAAAACAAGGGCTGCTACAGAAAGGAGATGAGTGTTCAGACGTTGTGAGCTTCAAGCTCCGAGACTACTGGGGGACTTTCGTGGTGTCATCCTGGAGGAGGAGCTGGCAACCCACTCCAGTAGTCTTGCTGAGAATCTCACGGACAGAGGAGTCTATAGGGGCTACAGCTCATGGGATCACATAGAGTCCAACACCACTGGACGACTGCACAGGCACGCACTCAGCGTGGAGAGGTGACGTGCTTATCAAACTCATCCCTGCCTCTCTTCTGAGCCTAACAGATCGAAATGTATACATTCACACTAGAACCTTGTCACCCGTGTGCCCAAATGTCATTTTGAAGGGAGTATGATGTCCTATAAAAGGAAATGATAGAATAATAAGGTCTCTTGATATGACTGAACCAGTTCCAAACCTCCATCTCCAAATACTCAGTCGATCCCTCCTGCCCACAGGCTTTGGATAAGAGCGCATTCGTGTATGCATACCACTCCCAGGTGTCAGCTGGCAATGGCTATAGATTTACCCTGAATGTTCATGTGTTATTATAATTAATGTGTTCATTAATAACACAATAATGTTAATTAATTAACACATTAATTAATGATGTGTTAGCATTATTATGTTATTAGGGGGCAATAGCTCGTGCATACTGCTAGGATGGTTGCTGATACGCAGCATATATGACTTGGATCTAAATCTCGCCGCTCAAGAGGAGATCCGCTGAGCGTATTCAATCTTTAAATATACAGCACATGTTTTGTACGCGTCCAAAAAGTATCCAAATTTCCTTAGAGACAGAATTTTCTCCTTCCAGTTCATCACACAGGTAGAGCTCACCCTCCAGCTCTAAGTCTACAGGGAGATGTGCTCTGGAGCGTGCATGGCTTTACAAATGGCAGTCTGCAAACGCCCACCCTGGATTTCTCATTTGCAGAGCAAACTAGCAACAGAAGCCGCAGGGAGAATGCTCGGCAGTCCTTCTATTTTCTATCAAATAAAGAAATGAACTTCAGCCCAATTTGAATTAACAGCAGAGCATGTGAATGGTTGCTGTACTCCTAACCTCAGATTCATTTTCCTTTAATTCCTTGAGGAAGAAAGGAGGGGAAGGTAGGACTGAATGCAGCTTCCTTCCCCATCCCCTCCTTACCAGGCTGTGGATGGGCAGAGATAGATCACTGTCTCTCACAATTTTCACAACAAGGTCACTTAGGCACTCAAAAATAACCAATGACAAGGCGCCTGATTGCACACACCTAACGTCTGTGCAATGTCACACACACATATCCTAAATTTTTGCTACTGTTTCTGTCCTACCCAAGGTCAAGATGATTTAATTGATTATCAGGGTTATGCTCTCATTAACATCTTCTAAGCCATGATGACTTTCCTACAAACGGAAAACATTTTTCTAAACTCTTGCTCTATTTAGAGTGTTCCTAACACCTTTGTTCAGACAACAGTGCTGCCTCAGAGGGGCTGGACCAGTCTCAGCTCGGACCTGCGTTTCCAGTGCTCACTCCTACACAGCGCTCCATGACACGGCCGCCAGGGGAGGATGTCTTGACTTTGGTAAAACCCTGACGTGGAAATAAGACAGCATGGCCCGGCAGCCACGGCACTGTCCTTCTGAGCCCCCTCCAGCTTCCAGGGAAAGAACGTCTTCTCCCACAGTTAAAGAACCAGGGGGAAGAGAAATACATCTCTCTCCAGAGCATCTGTGCCTTTCTGAGCGGTGGTTAGAAATGGGTTATTTAACATCAGCTGCTCCTTCTGGCCAGCAGAGACTGTTGGAGGAGTGGGTTTTAGACATTACAGCGTGCAGGCTTGCATATTGATCTCTGAAGGTCCATTAGCTCTCCGCTGAATACCGCTGACAGCACAGATGGACGCCTCTTTAAGCCACGTCTCGGAGGAAGCCGCTCGGGGACCCTGGCTATCGACTTGCAGTGGCAGCCGTGTCCTGCCAAAGGACAGAGGGCCTCCTGCTCTGTCTGCCTCTTTTCCTTCCCTCCCGCATCTCCTCCCACCTCCGTCCGGCTGCCTCCCCTTTTCCCTCTCATCCCACTCCTCACCCCTTTTTATTTTATCTGTAGCCAGTTGGTTTTTAAATCTTTCCTCTGAGATGGTGCATCTTTCTCACTTGATGGGCAGGTACAGCTTAAAAGAGGCTCTCGTATGAACAGCAAAGGGTCATGAAGCTTCTTAATGACACATTCATTTGGTTCATTAAGAAAGCTATTATCACATAATGCTAAGAGGACTAAAATGAGCTTTTCAAGTCAAACTGCAAGCTTGCTTTATTATTTGGCTATTTTGGTAGATAAGAAAGTCTATATTAATGTCTGAGTTTTGAAAAAGAAGGGAAAGAAAATTCTAAATCATTGAGCAACACCTTAACAGGGAAAATATAAAGAAACTATCAATAATAATAAATCTATTGGAGACTCTGCCCTCCTATGAATATGTATCTGAGCTCACCCTGATCCTCTAAACATTTCCCTGTCTGTCTGGGAGCAGACCTCAGGAGGTAAGGAAGAGACTTGGTCCCTGCCCACTGCTGACTGCCCACGGCCGTCCAGCGGCACCCCATGCTCCATCAATACATCGGAAACGTGATTTGTGTTAGCGGTTGTTTCTTTAATTAAGATGTCCTGCAAATCTTTCTCATTGATTCACAGCATTAGTTTATTGATGAGGTGCTTTGGGCTGAGGAGGCACATTGCGAGGAGAAGCCACATCCGAAGCACATGTCTGGGTCACAGGGGCAGCTGTCGGAAGACCAGCAGGACCGATGCTCAGAAGTCAAGTTGTAGCTTATATTTTAATTTAAGGGCACGTGGATGGTGAATGCGTCTGACCTCAGGAAGCAACCTAACATGTTGATTTTTGAATGATTGCTAAGGGCTACACACATGAACAACACTCTTACAAAACCCAACTTAGAATTAACCATTTAGAGCACAGAGCTTGATGATTATAGCATTCAAAGTGTTTACCCTTTCACTTGAATGAGACATAAAAGATAGACAGGGTTATTTGTGTGTTTTTTTCTAATTTTGAATAACATATACCTTTGCCTCATTAAATACAGTTCAGTCCAGTGTACTTAAATTATAAAGAAATACACAAAAATTAAATCATATAATACAAAACTCAATTTAGAATTAACCATTTAGAGCACAGAGCTTGATGATTATAACATTAAAAGTGTTTACCCTTTCACTTGAATGAGACATAAAAGATATACAGGGTTATTTGTGTCTTTGTTCTAATTTTAAATAACATATGCCTTTGCCTCATTAAATACAGTTCAGTTCAGTTCAGTGTACTTAAATTATAAAGAAATACATAAAAATTAAATCATATAAACTAAAGGAATACAGTCAAGTAATCACCTGATCTCTTGATGAGGAAACATTTTCAATGGAAGAAAATAAGGAATATTTCTTAGAAAGTGGAGACTAAATTTGAGACACCTATGTATGTAGCAACAATAAATTCAAAGAGAAAACTAGAAGACATCTCAGTAACACATATGACAAAAGAAACACCCTTGATACACAAAAGCTATTAGTCAGCTACAAGATCATCATTAAAATCTCAGTGTAAAATGGAGGAAATAAAATGAAAATACATTTTACAATTTACATTTTACTGGAAATAAACATGAACTTAATTTGATATTGCTAATGATAAAATAAATCAAAACAAAAATGAAACATCAACACGTCAAAGTAATAATGTATGAACATTATAGTACTCAGTACTGGGAGGGTTTGGCAATTTCTTTTAGAGATTGTTGGTGTAATAATTGATACAACCATTCTTAAAATCAACTTAACAATGTATCCAGAAATTTATATATATATATATATATATATATATATATATAAATTTATTTCATTTACAAGTAAAAGCAGTAATTTCTTTTCCAGAAAGATATTCTAGACAAACCTAGATGGCATATTAAAGAGCAGAGACATTATTTTGCAAAAAAAGGTTCCGATCATCAAAGCTATAGATTTTCTAGTAGTCATGCATGTATTTGCGAGTTGAACCGTAAAGAAGGCTGCACACCAAAGAATTGATGCTTTTGAACTGTGGTGTTGGAGAAGACTCTTGAGAGTCCCTTGGACTGCAAGGAGATCAAACCAGTCAATCTTAAAGAAAATCAATCCTGAATATTCATTGGAAGGACTGATGCTGAAACTGAAGCTCCAATACTTTGGCCACCTGATGCACAAGACTGACTCATTGAAAAAGACCCTGTTGCCGGGATAGATTGAATGCAGGAGAAGGGGATGACTGAGGATTCGATGGTTGGATGGCATCATCTACTCAATGGACATAAGTCTGAGCAAGCTCTGGGAGTTGGTGATGGACAGGGAGACCTGGCATGCTGCAGTCTATGGGGTCACAAAGAGCTGGACACGACTGAGTAACTGAACAACAAAAAAGGTATTCAATGAAAATAATCAGGAAAGGATTTCTATTCAATGATTTTTATTGTATTATTTTTAATAGAAAATTTGAAAAGATCTAAGTACAGAAGTAAGGGAATAGTAACATCAGTATGATAGAGTTGAAATAGTGACCATTGAAATATCTTCCAAGAAATTTAATAACCAGATATAATTAGTGAAAACCAATAGGTCTCCTAGTAGGAAAAAAATTGTAAGAACTAGTTCTGAAAATATTTCCCACAATGAAAGCATATTATTGCTAAAAGTAAAAAAAAAATTAAAAATAAATAAAAATAAATGAAATATTCTAAGGGGACATTTATTATGACAAAATGGCTTTGGAATAAACTTAAGAATAGCAATAGTGCTTTGAATTACATTTTTTTTTTCTTTCAGATTTGATTATAGTTGGCTCTGTTATCCAGGGGCTGTGTTAGCAGGTAAAGTTTTGGCTTACTTGGAAATAAGAAAATCACATGGATAAATAAGGAAAACAGTATGTGCTCTGTTGTGTCCGACTCTTTGCGACCCCACGGACTATAGCCCTCCAGACTCCTCCCTCCATGGTGTGCTCCAGGCAAGAATGCTGGAGCGGGCTCCCATTCCTTCTCCAGGGGATCTTCCCAACCCAGAGATCACACCCACACTCTTGTGCCTCCTGCTTTAGCAGGTGGATTCCTTACCCCTGAGCCACCAGGGAAGTCAGAGACTCACAGTCAGCAATCGTGCAGTGGCTAGTGCGGGCCCGGCACCATACTAAACTCTTCAGTGACCGGATCTGAATTAACCCACACTGCAACATTCTGAGGTACGTATTACTGTTTAGGGCTAAAATGTCCTTTGTGAAGATCACGGTGCCTGCCGGAAAGCCCCAGTCCCTTTTGCGCTCTGATCCTTCTAGCTGCATCTGCTTCCTAGGTGTTTTCAGGATGACCTGTCATTTGGTTGTGACAGGGTCCTTGGAAGGGGAAACATGTACACTTATGCTGCCAATTATGCAAATTTAAAACAAAAAAATAAGCGAAGACTTTGGGGGTGGGAGAATTGGTGAGGAAGTAAGTCCTGCCCAGTTCCCTGCTGGTCACCCTACACAGTGTAAGTCGGAGGTAAAATGCCCCATAGCATTGCTGCCCCAGGACCACGCTGTGTCCCAGCTGGGGCACGGCAGAAGCGCTGGTGGACTCTCACCAGGAGGGAGAAACAGAGAAAGAGGCTGGGTGCGGGCGGACACTGAGCAGAGCAGAATGGCCTGTTCTGAATTACGGCGTGAACCTCTCCTTTGCCAGGCCATTTTTATCTGGCTGGTGTCAGCAACTGCCTGAGTATCTTGAGAGTAGGAACCTTGTCTTATTCACCAGCCTACATGATGTATTGATGGGGACCCTTAAAATTGCTGTGGGGTATGGACATAAGACTTCACGCTCCTTAAAGGACCAGGACGTAGGACCCCTATCAGCTCAGTTCAGTTCAGTCGCCCAGTCGTGTCCAGCTCTTTGCAACTCCATGGACTGCAGCACACCCGGCCTCCCTGTCCATCGCCAGCTCCCAGAGTTTACTCAAACTCATGTCCATTGGCTCCCATATTGGATGTGATTATGATTTTGTTGCAACTTATGCTACATTGTATACATGGAAGCTACTGCTGATGGCTTTTCCAAAATCTGAAACAAGACGCTCTAAAAGAACCTTAACTTTCCTTCCCCCTGGGAGCATAGCATCTCCAGGACACAGCCTCAAACATTGTCTGTACAGAAGGCACCATGAGTGCCAGGGAGCCACCAGGCAGTTAAGCACCCGCTGTCCTTGGGGGGCTAGGTGAGGGGGATGCATGGGTCGCACTGAAAAAAAGGAGCAATTTTTTCATTGTTGTTCAGGCGTGAAAGTGCAACTGTGAGGGCCACCTGCCTGAGCAACAAATTCTCCCTCCAATTCCTCTTCTCCATCATCTAAATGACACCTTCTGCTCTTCCACCCTGACGCTGTGCTCGCACCTGCTCCCTGCCTTGTGGGAGCCGCCTCCAAGGTGAGTCTATTGTCCTCATCTTCTGTGAGTTACCACCAATGTTTGCATCGAGATTCAGTATTTCAGTGTTTCCTTTTGTATCTATTTTTTTAAATTAACATTCTTGATATGCATGACGTTAACAAACTATTATCCTCTCCAGACTTGACATAACCCAAACCACTATATTTTGCCAAGAAATCTGGTGTTTATCTCTGCAGTTCCTCTGCCCTCTCTCTCTCCCCTGGTCTTCCTCTCTCTCTCCCCATCCTCCAGAGCCTCAGGAACCAGCCCACACACTCAGCTGGCCTATCGGAGACAGACAGGTATGGACCATTCTCCTCCCATCAGCTGTCTTTGTGAACCTGTTCATCTCCATAA
Source organism: Ovis aries (assembly GCF_016772045.2). Lineage (NCBI taxonomy): Eukaryota > Metazoa > Chordata > Mammalia > Artiodactyla > Bovidae > Ovis > Ovis aries. The sequence goes on from NC_056069.1 coordinate 69,091,315, forward strand.
AAGGCAAGCATTCAGAAAGGAGGTCTTTCCTCCCAAGTGGCAGTAAGGTGACTTATCTCCATTCAAGGTGTAAGATTCATATTCATGTTTATTATAAACCAGTAAAGCCAGATAGCAGCTTTCCCGAATGATGACTCAAAAAAAAAATATTTGCCTTTTGTGGAAATGACAAGCAATGCAGACAGCAATGTGGCTTATTAAAAAAGCAAAATAACTTAAAGAAAAAGAAAAAAAATTGTAAACAAATCTCAGGGACTTCCCTGGTGGTCCAGAGGTTAAGAATCCACCTCCCAACGGAGGAGGCCTATGTTCAATCCCTGGTCAGTGAGCTAAGGTCCCACGTGATACAGAGCAACTAAGCCAGAGCCCCACAGCTACCGAGCCCAAGCACTCTGGAGCCCACATGCGCAACTAGAGAGTCAATCGGCTCAGTTCAGTTGTTTAGTCATGTCCGACTCTTTACGACCCCATGGACTGCAGCACGCCAGGCTTCCCTGTCCATCACCAACCCCCAGGGCTTGCCCAAATTCACACCCATTGAGTTGGTGATGCCATCCAACCCTCTCATCCTCTGTCGTCCCCTTCTCCTCCTGCCTTCAATCTTTCCCAGCATCAGGGTCTTTTCTAATGAGTCCGTTCTTTACATCAGGTGGCCAAAGGATTGGAGTTTCAGCTTCAGCATCAGTCCTTCCAATGTCCTTACAAAGTCAAAAAGAAAGAAAAACAAATCTTAAGAACTCAAACTGGGGTTCCGTAACAACCTAGAGGGATGGGATGGGGAGGGAGGGGGGGGGGGGGGGGGGGTTGTTCACGAGGTAAGGGACATGGATAAATCTGTGACTGATTCATGTTAATGTTTGGTGGAAACCAAAACAGTACTGTAAAGCAGTTATCCTTCAATTAAACATATACAAATAAATAGAAAAGAACAACAATAATGAAAATAAAAAGAACAACAGTAACGTAAATAGGGCCCAAGTGATACCCAAGGAAAGGACTGACTGTTAAATGCATATTATATGGAAGAATCAGCAAACCTGCATCTGTGTGAGAGTCACTAATGCCTTGGAGAGGCGCTTCCCTGGTGGTCTGCTGGTTAAGACTCTGCTTCCAAGGCAGGAGGCAAAGGTTCCCTCCCTGGGAGGGGAACTAAGGTTTCACACACTGCAGGGCATGCCAAAATATAAAATTAAAAAATGGCCCTGGAGAGAGCTCAGTTCTCTCTCCTGAGTCTCTTGGCTTTTTCTAACATGAAGCTCCAGAGACCTCCTGCATCACCCATTCACTCAGCTTAAACCTACAAAGGATCAGTTATGTCAAGAGTAGAACACAGTAATTCTTTAAATTCTGATTTATTAGGGCAATTTCAATCATTTTCAGCTTCACAAATGCAGAGGGCTCTGTATAAACTATCAGAGGAAGACTTGTTGGAGTTTGAAGATGTTAATTAAGTATTACCCAGACTAGTATTGCCTGAAATCTGTGTGTTCACCATGTATCTGTGTATTAAATCACGATGTTATATATCTTAAACATTAATAGATACAACTTTTACTAAGCATTTTAAAATAAATAAAAACAAAATCAAACAAAATCTGTGTATTTGGATAGCATAGATTACAAACTGAGAGAGGAATAATTTGAAAATTATGTATAATGTGTATTGGTTTGCTGTTCTTAATATAATTTATGGATAGACTTTATCTTACAGATATAGAGCTCTTATGTGTATACATTTAGAACTCAGCTCTAAGCTGAAATTGCCCAAACTGAAAAATAACTCAAATATACAGTATTTTTAATGGAGACATCTAAAAAACTGCTTCTGGGGCTTTTCTGCCCGCCAGGTCTACGGGAGGTCAGGTGACAAATGACGAGCTTGTTATTGGTAAGAGCCCTCATTGGCTGACCCCTCTCAAGGGCAGGGGTCCTACCAGTTATCCTTCATGGCCATTAGCATTAATCCCCATTGCACCCTTCATGCAAACACATGCAAGATTATTGAGGATTATGTTCACCGGATGGTGAATCTAGCCAGCATCTGGTATGAGCAAGAGTGTACCTGTGCTGGCAATTGAAGGACAGACAGTCATGACCTTGCTTGACACAGCAGACTCAGGCATTCTGGAGCTGACTCAGGTCCCGAGGACTCAGGCCCAAGTCTCCAGGAAGCGCGCCTGCAGCCTTGACCACCAGGCTGCACAGCTTTTTCCCTGTGTGTTCCCTTACTTTATACACTATTTGACACTTTCCCAAAAAACTAAGCCACCTCTTCACAAATGGTCTGATGAGGCTTCCGAAACTCATGAGCAAACTTGATGTACCAGTGATGGTCAGGGGGTCTAAACTCTATCCTCTTTTGGCCAGAGGAATAAGAAAACTTTGGCATCATTGTCACCAAATAGGAGCAAAACTGACTGAAAAATGGAAAGCCAAGTAGACTATCCACAGTGCATGTTGAGTCTTTGGAAAACTATTGCGAGGCTATTATAAAACTTCAAAATAACATTGAATTCTAAAATTGGCATAGCTTCATTTACAAGATATTGGCAGTAGATTAAAACAATCATTCCACTTTTGACATTAATTTGGTATCCAATAGAAGCAACTTCAAAGAAAACAAAATCTGTTCAATATGTTAGCGTTTTATGGACAAAGTAATTAGTTCATTACAGAGTGACCAGTCTCCCTGGTTTCTCCTTGATTTTAGCGGGGTTAGAACTCACAGTCCCATACCTGTGCCAGCTGGGATCGAAGTCACCTCGTTTACTGTGAAAGTAATTGGAAAGGAAAGACTGTGTAGAGGTTCTCATAACAGAGATGGGTTGTGTCTGTGTGTGCATTGAGGCCAACTATCACAGACTTTTTGGGTGATGTGGACTTTGATTTGAATAGTGAAAGAAAATTAGACAAAAAGAAGAGAAACGAGTTTGAGGCAGAAAGACAAGCACGAGCTAATAATTGGCACACACCAGGAACACCAGAGTGTCCCACTCCTGGAACAGCAAGAGGGCAAAATGCAGGTTGTGGGAGTATTTACATGCCAGGCCTCAACTAGCACTCCAGAAGTCGGTGGGTGTATGTCTTCTGAAAGGCAGAGTCTTCTGGACCTTTTGCAGAATATAAGAAAGTAACAGAGTACATTGTCTTCAAAGGTTGGACATCACTAACCAAGATGGGACACTGAGCAGACGGCATGATTTTACAAGGAGAATCATAGCTCATATTTGATAGACTGAGAGCTAGAGGTTTTCTGTTCATTCAGTTAGAGGAACTTTTAGCAGATATAATCAGAGGAGAAATTGAAGCCAGGGGTATGAATTTGAGACAACTTCAGGGAATTGATCAAGAGGTTTGAACAGAGAGCCCAGAAAGAAACTTTAGAGAGAAGAAAAGAGAGAGAGAAGAAACTCCAGAGAGAAGCAGGATGTTGTAGAAAGCTGAGGCAGACCTCTGTTGAAGTAGAACAATGGAAACCTTCAGAGGACTTTGAGAGTTAGCAATCCAACGTGCAGCCTGTGATCTGGAGAAAGGTGCGGCTGTAAATGAATGAACATAATTGTTTCAAAAATGGTATTAACTCTTGAAATACAGCCATTAGTGTTCAATACTAGATCTTGAAGCGTAAACATCACACCAGGTGAAATGAACCACTCAAAGAGTATCAATATTCCCTTGACTTCAAGAAGCCCTGACTTCATTCATTCACTAAATATCAAACTTTTGCCCTCATAATGCATGATTAGAAAAACATTGGGGTCCTCACTGCTTTGCCCTGAGGGAATACAAAGATGACATAATGAACCTTTCTGAGGGGCTCATGATGCACTTGAGGGGTTTTCACTGAAGAGAGCCCTGCAGACTGATAACATCAGGACCAAGTGTCCTTGTTATGATGGAGTAGAAGTCTTTCTAGGCGGAAGAACCACCATCAGTGTAAAAGCTGATTGAAGGAAAAGTAAGTGCAGATGAAGATTAATGGATGGACAAATCTCTTCTCCCAGATGGTCCTAATTGTCTTAATGAGGAAACAGCCCCTTGTGTGTTTGGAACTATTGCTGGACAAGAGGAAAAGGGATGCTGATGCAGAATGACTAAGGATGCTCTGAATATGGATCAGAGCTCAAGGACCTGGGCTGGGCACCTTGAGCATGTCGACTGAGTAGTTCTCTCGTTACCAATGACGCCAGACATCATAGGAACCAAAAGGAATTGAGAGGGTGGTACGTGCACAGCACGGGTGGCACCCATGGTCAGAGTGCCCTCTGTGGTGCGAGAGTAGAGAGGAAGGAATCCAAGAGCTCTGAGAACAAGGATCAGTGGATTTGAAGGAGGATAATGTTAAAAACCAGAGACGTTACTTTGCCAACAAAGGCCCATCTAGTCAAGGCTATGGTTTTTCCAGTAGTCAAATATGGATGTGAGAGTTGGACTATAAAGAAAGCTGAGTGCCAAAGAATGGATGCTTTTGAACTGTGGAGTTGGAAAAGACTCTTGAGAGTCCCTTGGACTGCAAGGGGATCCAACCAGTCCATCCTAAAGGACATCAATCCTGAGTGTTCATTGGAAGAACTGATGTTGAAGTTGAAACACTAATACTTTGGCCACCTGATGCGAAAAGCTGACTCATTTGAAAAGATCCTGATGCTGAGAAAGATTGAGGGCAGTAGGAGAAGGGGATGACAGAGGATGAGATGGTTGGATGGCATCACCGACTCAATGGACATGAGTTTGGGTAAATTCAGGGAGTTGGTGATGGACAGGGAGGCCTGGCATCCTGTGGTCCATGGGGTCACAAAGAGTTGGACATAACTGAGTGACTGAACTGAACTGAATGGATGAAGAAAGGTGTTAATATTTAAGTCCTCCACGAAGATGGAATATTAAAAGAAGAGCAGATGATTGCGAGAGAATCCACCAAGTCCGTACTTGGCACTGAAGACTTTTTCTAGGTCCTGCAAAATTACATTAACTACGGTTGTTGGAGAGTAATTTGATTTTCTTCCAGCTCATTTTACATGGTGCCCCTCAGGAAGTAACCCATAGAATGATGCTTTCCCCATAGGCAGGTTTCTGCACATTTCCCCCAGATTTATAGAAGTTGAAAAATAAATGAAGTAAATAAACAGTGTGAGAGTCTATGTTTAATTTTTGCTTTGTGAATATTGGATATTTTTGGCTCCAACTCCTTGAAAATTCTGAAGATGGTCTGATTCCTATGATCCAATGTTGTATGTCTCCACTTAGGTCCTATGCTTCTTGGGTATCAGTTGTTCAAATATATCTTTTTTTTAAATTTTTTTTATTTTTTTTTAATAGAAAGCCCAGAGATAAATCCACACACATATGGACACCTTATCTTTGACAAAGGAGGCAAGAATATACAATGGAGTAAAGACAATCTCTTTAACAAGTGGTGCTGGGAAAACTGGTCAACCACTTGTAAAAGAATGAAACTAGATCACTTTCTAACACCGTACACAAAAATAAACTCAAAATGGATTAAAGATCTAAATGTAAGATCAGAAACTATAAAACTCCTAGAGGAGAACATAGGCAAAACACTCTCCGACATAAATCACAGCAGGATCCTCTATGATCCACCTCCCAGAATTCTGGAAATAAAAGCAAAAATAAACAAATGGGATCTAATTAAAATTAAAAGCTTCTGCACAACAAAGGAAAATATAAGCAAGGTGAAAAGACAGCCTTCTGAATGGGAGAAAATAATAGCAAATGAAGCAACTGACAAACAACTCATCTCAAATATATCTTTATGTGAGTGTATATGAAGCCAAAAGTGAACTAGTAGAATCCAGATTTGGGCCAAATATATTTCTTTCTATTCTTTGCTAGCTAAGCAGGGTAATCAGGGGTATGATATGAAGCATTATTTCATGAAGAGCATCAACCTGTTGAATACTTTAATATTTCAAAGCCTATTTAAGAAATGTAGAATTGGATGCTACTCTTCTTGCGATGGTACATAATTATAAGATTGTTCCTTTAATACATCATTGTTGTCGAGATCTGTAGCTTGGGTGATTTGAACAGACTGATATCTAGTTATAAAATCTAGACTCTAACTTTGAAAGTCTTAAGATGAGAATGGAGAAGGCAATGGCAACCCGCTCCAGTACTCTTGCCTGGAAAATCCCATGGGCGGAGGACCCTGGTAGGCAGCAGTCCATGGGGTTGCTAAGAGTCGAACACGACTGAGCAACTTCACTTTCACTTTTCACTTTCATGCGTTGGAGAAGGAAATGGCAACCCACTCCAGTGTTCTTGCATAGAGAATCCCAGGGACGGGGGAGCCTGGTAGGCTGCCGTCTATGGGGTCGCACAGAGTCGGACACAACTGAAGCGACTTAGTAGTAGTAGTAGTAAGATGAGAATGACGATGAATATTAAAATTTTCAGAATGTATTAAAACTTTTCCAAGTGAAAGATTTATGGAAAACCCAACCATGAGATATTCTAACTGGTTTGGTCTCAACAAATAGATATCCTTTCTTGAGATGAAAAGCTTCAAATGGCTAGCAAATCAAATTCATACGCTTTCTTAAATTTCTAAGAGTTCTTACAAATAGATATTTTGGTAAGCTAACCTTAAATGAATTAAAAATGCATGGTTAAGTTTTCCTTCAAATACACCGAACCTATTTTTTAAAGGAAAATATATTCATCAAAATACAGTTTAAATTTAACAGGCCTATTCTAACACAGTGGTGTCCAACTGTTTGCGACCCCATGGACTGTAGCCTATCAGGCTCCTCTGTCCATGAGATTTTCCAGGCAAGAGTGCTGGAGTGGATCACCACTTCCTTTTCCAGGGGATCTTCCCAACCCAGGAATCGAACCCTGGTCTCCCGCATTGCAGGAAGACGCCTTATCGTCTGAGCCACCAGGGAAGCCTAAATTTAACACAAGGTCTTCCCTGGTGGCTCAAGGGTAAAGAATTCGCCTTCGGTGCAGGAGAGCTGAGTTCAGTTCCTGGCTGGGAAAGATCCCCTGGAGGAGGGGATGGCACCTCACTCCAGTTTTCTTGCCTGGATAATCCCATGGAGAGAGGGGCCTGGTAGGCTGCAGTCCAAAGTGTCACAAAGATTTGAACAGGACTGAAGCGGCTGCGCATGCATGCATGCATTCCAACAGAAAGCCCAGGATTTTGAAGAGTTCCAACTGTAATTCATTTCTCAGAATCAACACAAAGTTTTGGAAAATGAACTCATGAATTGATGATGACCACAAGATGACATCAGATGCCTTTCTGAAAGAGCACACCATAGACCTCCTGTATGAATGGATACACACTGGGAGCTTTTACAAGGCGTGTTTGTCACTCAGATTTCCCAGAACAACTTCCAGGGGACAAGACATTAATGGCAATTATTTTCTCCTACATGCATTTTTTAAAAAAATAATAATTTAATAGATAATGAACGTATCATTAGAAGAGATTAAATAATTTATATAATTAATCTGTCTAGGATAATTACATGTGTTTAGTATTAAACAAGGCATTTTATAGGGGATTATGAGATTAAAAATTTTAAAAATAACTTCTCCAGGAGTTTAAAACTGAATGTTAGGAAGGCACACTCTCCTCTGGAAAGGATGGAAACTCAGGAGCCAAAGAAAGCATTCTAGCTAATATTCTTTCTGTCTTTGCCTTACATTTGCCACTTGCCTCTTGCTTTCAGCTTTGCCGTCAGCAGTGTGTACACATCGGAAGCGTCATTTACCGACAGGGTTAAGCTCCTCACTATGACTGAGCGAGGCAAGGAAAGGCCAGCATAGTTATGAATTTTTAATGAAATTACTGCAAAGCAAATTTCAATTATCACACCCAGCCCTAATGATCACTTAGCATATTCAAATTTGATTGGCTCACCCTCCCTCTCTCAAGCGGCTTAATTCTGGTAATTTGACATAATGTGAGAGGTTTCAGATGTCTTTATTAATGATATATACACAGTGATTTATTTTATCCATAGACAAGACTATACTTAGTATATTAGCTCTGTTAGCAAACATGTAATTCGTGTGGAATTCCTCCTATAGGAGATCTGGAGCCACCCTCCACATTCCACCAGATACAAGAGAGGGACCCGAAGACTTCGATACAGGTAGCCAGATTTTTTTCTCTATACAGGAAATAGGAGAAAATTATTGTTCCCGGTGTAATTGGCCGCCTCGCATCTACGCGGGATGAAATCAACAACAAAAATTAAGACCCAGAATGCAATCAGCTTCTGTATTTGTGACACTGGAGTGAGGAGGGCAGATGGTGCTCACCCTCAGCGTCCATCTGTGAGACACCAGGCGTGCGGAGAGGCTTTCCTAAGCTGTTAGCCTTGTCGGCGGAGTCCCACCTCTCTGCTCCCACCAGCGTCCTCTTCAGCATCTTTTTCTACCTGCCTGTGAGTGGCCAGGCTTCTCCAAGCCACGCAGCTGGCAGTCACAGGTGGTCTGCGGCAGTGATGTGTCTGCTGCGTGTCTGGGGCACGTGCACATTTGGGAGAACAAGATCCACCCAGGACACCAGCCTTTGTCCCTGGAACTTCCTGTTGGTGCATTGCATGTATAGGGCCTGAACTTTTGAACAACAGTTTATATTTTTTGGAAATAAGTAACTCTGGCAAGCACATGTTTTCTCCTAAAATAAAAGCTATACGCAGTTCGAATTGCTTAATCACTATTGAAAAATAATCTAATATCATTTAAGGTACGGATTCAATGCCCTGGAAGTTTGGTCTGCATGAGGGAGAGCATCTATACTGTTAATTTAATCACTTTTTAAATCCAGAGGTTGCGAAACACAGGCTTAGATTCCAACTTTTTCAAAAGCAAAAAGTTATACTATTCAAAATTATAATCCATAGACACCAAATAAAGGCTTGAAAAGAATAATTGAAATATAAATAAAATTCATTGATTGAAATAACTGAGTCTAATATTACATGAATGGGAGAAAGCAGGGTCAACAAGTGAGAAGACACTGGGGTCTTCTGTGTTAGAAGAACAGTAAAGTTTATTTTATGCTTAATGTTGATTGGGAAAAAAAAATAACTTGTGAATATATTTTGGTTTAATAGTTAGGATTGTACATTTGAAACCAATAGAAGCCAAAATAGCAAATATATATATATATATATATATATATATATATATATATATATAGTGTCTAATAAAAATAAATCACAATAGAAGATAATAATTCAAATGAACAGTAATGAAAACAAATGCAAAATGATCAACCAAATTATAAAATAAATTAAGCTCAAGCAAAACCTGTTTACAAGAGTCAACCCTAAAACTAAAAAATATGAAGAATTAGAAATAAAGAGTTAAGAAGTGCATTAGCAAACAGAGCAAGGCTCCCCAGGTGGTGCCAGTGGTAAAGAACGCGATGCAGTTTCGATCCTTGGGTCAGGAAGATCCCCTAAAGGAGGAAATGGCAACCCACTCCAGTATGCTTGCCTGGAGAATCCCAGGGACAGAGGAGCCTGGCAGTCTAGAGTCCATGGGGTCACAAAGAACAGGACATGACTGAAGCAACTCAGTTCAGTTCATTTCAGTCACTCAGTCGTGTCCGACTCTTTGTGGCCCCATGAATTGCAGCACGCCAGGCCTCCCTGTCCATCACCAACTCCCGGAGTTCACTCAGATGCACGCCCATCAAGTCAGTGATGCCATCCAGCCATCTCATCCTCTGTCGTCCCTCCTCCTCCTGCCCCCAATCCCTCCCAGCATCAGAGTCTTTTCCAGTGAGTCAACTCTTCGCATGAGGTGGCCAAAGTACTGGAGCTTCAGCTTTAGCATCATTCCTTCCAAAGAAATCCCAGGGCTGATCTCCTTCAGAATGGACTGGTTGGATCTCCTTGTAGTCCAAGGGACTCTCCAGAGGCTTCTCCAACATGACAGTTCAAAAGCATGAATTCTTCAGTGCTTAACACGCAGCAAACAGAGTAACAATATTATAGCCAAAGTAGAATGAAAATTTTAGAAAGGTAAGTGGCACAAAGAGAATAATTTGTATTAATAAAGAGTACATACAAAATGCTAATTAACTTCTCACCAAGCTTTACTGGCAAGTGATGTAAAAAATAAGAAAAACAATTTGAAATACAGGAAAAATACACATTTATGTATCATTTATTTTATCATATAAGAACTAGATAATGTGAAATAGTGTATATGTATCTTATATACAGCTCTAGATTATGGAAAGAATGGAGAAGTAATTAAATTCGTTCATTCACTGGGGTGAAATTTGCAGAGTAAATGAGGCTTTCGTTAAGTGTACAATTAAATGGGTTTTATAACTCCTTGGACAGCAAGGAGATCCAACCAGTCCATCCTAAAGAAAATCAGTCCTGAATAGTCATTGAAAGGACTGATGCTGAAGCTGAAGCTCCAATCTTCTGGCCACCTGATGCGAAGAGCTGACTCATTGGAAAAGAGCCTGATGCTGGGAAAGACTGAAGGCAGGAGGAGAAAGGACGACAGAGGATGAGATGTGTGGAGGGCATCACCAACTCGATGGACATGAGTTTGAGTATAAGCTCCAGGAGCCCAAGAAAATACAATCTGTCACTGCTTCCACTTTTCCCCCTTCTATTTGTCATTAATTGATGGGACATGATGCTATGATCTTAGTTTTTTTTTTTTTTTTTTAATGTATAGGGAGGAATTGATGGATCATAGAATAGCTATAAGCTCAGCTTTATTCACTTCAGCTCAGTTGCACAGTCGGGTCCGACTCTTTGCGACCCCATGGACTGCAGCATGCCAGGCCTCCCTGTCCATCACCAACTCCTGGAGCTTGCTCAAACTCATGTCCATCGAGTCAGTGATGCCATCCAGCCATCTCATCCTCTGCTGTCCCCTTCTCCTTTGGCCTTCAATCTTTCTTAGCTTCTAGTTGATATTGTTACTTTTTAAGAGGGTTTCCTTTTGTATGCACAATACACCAGTCCTCAAATTTGAGGACAAGCTTCAAGTTCTTCATGTAACAATGCTGTTTACACTCGTGGTGTCATTTTCTGATTGTTGTTTTGTTTCCTAACAATAGTCATTTGCATTTTCACACAAATTTTTTATATCAATTAGTCAAATTTCCACGAAAGTTTGGTGAGATTTTCATTTCAAACTCATGGACATGATTGGTTTGGGAGGCACTCACACATTAAAAGTGTCAAATTTCTGATTCATGAACATTGTATACTTCTCCATATATTTAGATCTTCTTTTGCTCTGAAGGTAAGACAGAGGATGAGATATCTGGTTGAATGGCATCACCAACTCAATGGACACGAGTTTGAGTAAGCTCTGGGAGACTGTGAAGGGCAGGGAAGTCTGGCGTGCTGCAGTCCATGGGGTCTCAAAGAGTTGGACACGACTGAGCAACTGAACAACAATGACAAATTTTCTCTGAACAATATTTTTACATTTTCAGCAAGCTTTGCAAACATTTTGCTAAATTTATGCCTAAGGGTATCATATTTTTATGCTACTATAAATGGCATTGCTTTTCTGATTGAATTTCTTTTTCAAATTCAAGTACAGCTGATTTGCAATGTTGTATTTGTTTCAGGTATACAACATAATGATTCAATATTTCACAGATTATATTTCATTTAAAGCTATAAAATCATGGCTATATTATCTGCATTGCAAATATATCCTTAAAGGTTATTTATTTTATGTTTAATAGTCTGTCAATTTTATTTGTGAGTGTTCACCACTGGTACAAAAAGAAACTAGCAATCTTTGTATGTTGACCTTGCATTCTAATTTACTCTTCTAAGTCTGAATTATTCTAATTTACTCATTAGTTCAAGCAACATGTATGTGCAGTCTTTAGGGTTTTTATAATGCTTGCAATAATGTCTACAAGTAGAACTGTATTTTTTCCATTGAAGCTATATTAATAGCTTCTTTGTAAGTTTCTTCCACTTCTTTGTAAAAATATTAATAGTAATATATATGTTACATCTTACTTAAGTGGTCAAAAATTCTGAGAAAAACGTTTGAATCTGGAATTCTATTAGGGAGATTATTGTTTATTTATATAGTGAATTTCTTGTATATACATGGCCATTTGCATTATTTTTTCTTGAATCTGTTTAAGCAAATTATGTTGCAAAAGAGATATCGCCATGCTTTCCAAGTTGTAAAATTCAGGCACCAATTATTTATCATATTATCTTTTGAATGTTGTAGTATATCTCTCCTTCAATTTATAATACCTTAATTTATTATCACTACATATATCTCTACCTATCTAAATATTTTTTTATTTTAATGATAATTAATACAAACAACCTTTCCCTTTGCTAATTATGTTTTATATTTTTGTTGCCTATTTTAGTAAGTTTTGCTCTTACATTTCTGATTATCTTCTTACTCTTTGACCTCCTCTTTCACCTTTTCAAAAATATGCGTAACATAAGCTTAAACACTCTAATATAGGATTCTTCTCTGACATAAACACAGTAATATATGGTTAAAGTAAATTAGATTGGATTATTTGGATTTCCCTAAACACAGCTCAAGTTGAATCTCAAGTATTTTGATATGCTGCGTTTTCATGATCATTTATCTGAAATATTTCCTGTTTTCTTCTGTGATTTCTTCTTTGTCTAACATTTAAATGAGAATATTCTAGGTATTTTATTGTCAGTGCTTTACATTATGGCCAAATATATGCTTTATCTTGATGACACTTGGTGCCCGTTTAAGAAGAATGTGAGCTCTGCTTTCATCAGATATAACGTCCTTAATTTGTCACTCAAAGCTAGACAGCAAACAGTTTATCTGCATACTTGCTGATAGTCTGTCTAGAGATTCTCTAAAACGTTGAGTGAAGAGTATTGAGGAACATCCATGATTGTGAACTGCAATCCCCGTTAGTCCTGCTACTGTTGGCTTCCTGTACCTGCAGCTTGCTAACAGGCACAACCCATTCATAACTGCTATGTCTATGAGATACTTTGGTGACTTTATTGTTGTAGAACACTCCTCTTTACTTCTTGTAATAATTCTTGACTTCCAGTCAAGTTTTTCCTAGTATTAAATACGGGCACAGTGACATGTTATGCTCATAATTTTATGTTAATCTTAGTAATCTTAGGAAAGGAATACTATAGGCTGTCTGCTCTCACCCTGTTTATTTAACCTATATGCTGAGCACATCATGAGAAATGCTGGGCTAGATGAGTTACAAGCAGGAATAACTGGCTTAAAATTGAATATTAAAATAAGAACAGCAACAACTAAGATCATGGCACCCAGCCCTGTTACTTCACGGCAAGTAGAAAGGTAAAAGTTAGAAGTAGTGGCAGACTTCCTCTTCTTGGACTCTAAAATCACTGTGGATGGTGACTGCAGCCATGGAATCGGAAGACGGTTGCTTCTCGGCAGGAAAGTGCTGACGAACCTAGACAGTGTGTTGGAAAGCGGGGACGTTACTCCGTGGACAAAGGTCCGTGTAGTCAGGGCTGTGGTCTTCCCAGTGGTCACACACAGCTGTCAGAGCTGGACCGTAAGGAAAGCAGAGCACCAAAGAACTGATGCCTTTGAACTGTGGTGCTGGATAAGACTCCTGAGAGTCCCTTGGACACTAAGGAGAACAAACCAGTCAAGCTTAAGGGAAATCAACTCTGAACATTCATTGGAAGGACTGATGCTGAAACTCCAGTATTTTGGCCATCTGATGCAAACAGCCATCACTTCATGGGAAATAGATGAGGAAACATTGGAAACAGTGTCAGACTTTATTTTTTGGGGCTCCAAAATCACTGCAGATGGCAATTACAGTCATGAAATTAAAAGACGCTTACTCCTTGGAAGGAACGTTATAACCAACATAGATAGCGTATTCAAAACCAGAGACATTACTTTGCCAACTAATGTCCGTCTAGTCAAGGCTATGGTTTTCCAGTAGTCATGTATGGATGTGAGAGTTGGACTGTGAAGAAAGGTGAGAGCCGAAGAACTGATGCCTTTGAACTGTGGTGTTGGAGAAGACTCCTGAGAGTCCCTTGGACTACAAGGAGATTCAACAAGTCCATTCTGAAAGAGATCAGCCCTGGGTGTTCTTTGGAAGGACTGAGGCTGAAGCTGAAACTCCAATACTTTGGCCACCTCATGCGAAGAGTTGACTCACTGGAAAAGACTCTGATGCTGGGAGGGATTGCAGGCAGTAGGAGAAGTGGACAACAGAGGATGAGATGGCTGGATGGCATCACCAACTCGATGGACATGAGTTTGAGTGAGCTCTGGGAGTTGGTGATGGACAGAGAGGCCTGGCGTGCTGCCATCCACGGACAAAGGGTTGGACGCACCTGGACAGCTGAACCACAGCAACATTCTTAAGGCACCTTGGACACTGCGTTTAAAATGCCTATTTTAGACAGCAGACTGTGGGTTCTGATGTCTTTTACTTGCAACTCTCAGTCACTGCCCTTAGTTTTAATTATAACTACATATACATACGTGCCTTTTATACCTACAATGCCTTTTATAATTAATTTAGTAATGGATATGGTTTACTTTATTTCTAGTGTCTTGCTATTGGCTTTCTAGTTTTCTCCTGCAACTTTTCCTCTCATTTCTGGATTCTTTGAGATCACTGTAATATGCATAATCGCTCCATTTTAATCTCTTTATTGGATATGCAGCTACAGATATTCACATTTTCTGATTCTTTTGAAATGACTATATACATTCTCGACTTACCACATTCTCCAAGGAGGTGACATGCGCCAATTCAAGTGCAATATAAGAAAGCCTCAAAAGTAAAGTAGGTTTTATTCTTGTGCTTTGCATGAATGCTATTTGTTTTATAAGTATCTTCATAAAAAATACAATGGTTTTTTTTTGGTCTTATAATTTGTCTTCAAATATTGTTTAAAAGATGCTCTCTTATGTTCACCCACAAATGACCATTTATTGTGCTCTTTCGCATCTGTTTTCATTTTCCTTTAGCAGGAAGAATTTCCTTCAGCAATCTTTGTACTGCCGATCTGCGGGCTGCATAACCTCTCAACTATTGCTCATGTGAAAAATTTGTCCTTTACCTCTATTTACAAATGAGGTTTTGATTGAGTTTTTTTTTCTTTTCCTTTCAGCACTTCAAAAATTTATTGCATAATTCTGATGTCAGTTATCTTTGATGACAAGTCAGCCATCATTTGTTTATGGCTCCCCTGTAGATAATATGTCTTGTCTTTTCTCTGTCCGCTTTCAAGCTATTTGTTTTATCTTTGGTGTTCAGTAGTTTGAATATTTTGTGCCTAGGTTCAGTTCTATTTTTATTTATTCTTAGAATTCATGTGTTTCTCGTTTGTCTAAGTTGATATTGTCCACCAAACTTGAGAAATTTTTTGTCATTAAGGCTTTTGTTTTTCCAGTTCTAATGTCTACCTTCTCTCCCTCTGGGTCTAAAATCAAACATATTATAGAAATAAATATTTTTCACAGGCCTTTAGGATATGCTTATTTCTTTTCAATATATTTCTCTCTGCTTTTCATATTTAAGAATGTCTATTAGTCTATATTCAAATTGATCCCTTCTTAGTAGACTCTAATGGTCTATTAAGTCCTATCCAGTGAGTTATTTACATAAACTTTTAAAAATTTTTATAGTGGTTTTACTTTTACTGAAAAATAACAAGGATATTACAGAGGCTCCTATATAACTCACCTTCCATATTAACACCTTATGTTAATTTATCACAATTGGTGTCTCTTTGACATACTTCTGTCAATGCAAACTCTTTCCCTTTGAGCACTTCCTTACTTTTTGTACTACAAAATCTAAGATTAATGCAAGACAGTCTAGCCTCATCTTGTCTATTTCCTGTCCTTGTCCCAGAATTAGCTATTT